>NW_006159650.1:1095266-1137116 GCF_000334495.1 Tupaia belangeri chinensis
CCCCGTCCCCTGCTGGCCCCGATATATAAATTGGTTTTTTTTTTTTTTTTTTTTTTTTTTTAAATAAGGAGATTTGGGGCCAGCAGGTGGCATGAAGGTTAAGGCAGCTGGATTCCACATGCTGACCACATGGTTCGAATACCAGACCTGGCATTTTAAATATGCTAGATATGGGGACCGGCAGATAGTGTAATAGTTATGTCACTAGACTCCCATGTAGTCAACCGCAGTTTGAGTCCCAGACCCAGCGGCTTAAATCTCACGTCAGGCACATGTGTGTATGTGCCCAAGATCCCGAGAAGAGAATGGAGGAGAAAGGATTGTGGCGTGGTCATCACCCCGGGGGATGATTTCTCGCTTTCTGTCTCTCTCTTTTTGGTGAGTACATATGCTCTATAGCAAAAAAAACTCTCTAAAAAAATAACAATAATATGCTGGGAGTGTGTGCATTCATACCCCAAATTCCAGGAGAATGGAGAAGAGATTGCAGTGTGCATGCACCCTGTAACATGACAAAACAAAACAAAATCCGGGGATTTCTCTTAAAAATCTGAATCTCTGGCAGAGTTTACCTACGTTCTCTCTAGGATAGTGGCTGCCCCCATTGAACAACCTTCCATTCTTCAGCTGTCCACAGTCTCCATCATCCCCTATTGTCTCAATCCTCTTTTCCTTTCAGTTGCAGAAAGAAAGAAAAAAAAACACTTGATCATACTGCTAACGCCTGCATTTCTCTTTCAATTTCTTTGCTGCAATATCTTGCCTAATAACGATTCAGTAAATAGATTTCACATGTGGAGCAATCCTATACTTTTTCACTGAAATAATTTGAAAATTCTATTCGGTCACTTTAACAATGATTACACTTGGGGCCTACAGGTGGTGTGGTGTTTAAGGCACTGGACTCCCACATAGCCAACCACAATTCAAGTCCCAGACCTGGCAGCTTGAAAATCATACTGGGTGTGTGTGTGTGTTTGTGTGCGCGTGTGTGTGCGTGTGTGTGCGTGTGTGTGCCCAAAATCCCCAGAGGAGAATGGAGAAGGGACTGTGGTGTGGCCATCCCCCTCGGAGGGTCATTTCTCACGTTCCCTCTCACTGTCTGTGTCCTTCTCTTGCGAGTGCACGTGCCCTCTGGCAAAATCCTAAAACAAAACCAAAAAACAATTATTACACTTTGCCAGGTTTTCTATAAAATATATTTTTTAAAGAAGTTATTTATGGATTGAGATGTGGCTATCCTCCTGGTGAGTGTTCTCTCGCTTTCTCACTCTCTCTCCCCCTGTTTCTCATCTCTCTATACACATCTTGTAGCAAAAGCTATTTAAAAAGAAAAAAGTAATTTATGATTGAGGCTGACTTCTCTGACATATCTTTCTTTCAGTGGCTCACAGAAAGTAGATCTTAATTAATTTCATTATTGAAACAGAATGAAAAGAATTATCTTGCAACTACCACAAGCCAAAACCTGTTAGAAACATCTGTACTTTCACCCAACTGTGAAACCTCCCACACTGTGTAATTTGTTGTAATATTTAGTTCTAAAATTTTCCAGCCACATTTTCTGAGTCTTCCACTGGCTTTGCTAACAAAAGAATGCATTTCTTTTTATTTATTTATTTTTTAATTTTTTGCCAGAGGGCACATGTGTTTGCCAGAGACAGAGAGAGTTGGAGGGAGAAAGCACCCCAAAGTCGGGTGTGACCAGGTTGAAATCCTTTCTCTTTCATCTCTCCATCCCATTGTGATTTGGGGCATGCATGCACACGCACCTGGGCGTGCATGTTTTTTAATCCTCTGGAGCCAGGATTTGAACTGTGCAACCAGCCATATGGGATTCAGTCCCTTGACCACTTGGGGAACTCCACCCGCCCCCACCACCACCGGCCACCAATCTTTCTTTCTTTCTAGATGTTCTTATTTTGGGTATATAATAAATATAGTATATACCCATATAATAAATATATTATATACCCAAATAATATAATATATAATATAATATGTGGCTTTTTGTGTCTGACTTTTTTTGAAATCTATGTATAACATTACCCAAGTGCATGTTATAGCAAATATTGGCACTTCATTCTTTTCATGGCTGAATAACATTTCCTCATATGGATATAACACATTTCTCTATCCATTCATCAGTTGATGAGCATTTGGGTTGTTCTCACTTTTTGTCTCTTAATAGAATAACACTCCTATGACATTTGTGTGCAAGTTTTCGTGTGGACACATGTTTTCATTTCCCTTGGGAATATATTTTTGATGTGAGATTTCTGGATTATATGGTAACTGTGTTTAAATGAGGAACTGCCAGAGATTTGCCAGAGCAGCTGTGCCCTCTACATTCCCACTAGGAACATGAGATGGTTCCAATTTTCTCCTTTCCTTGATAAACTTATCATTGTTTTTCTGATGATAGCTATCCCAGTGGGTGGAAAGTGGTATCTCACTGCGGTTTTGATCTGCATTTCCCTAATGACTAATGACTAATGTCAAACATTTTTCATGTGCTTATTGGTCATTTGCCTATTTTTAGTAAAATGACTGTTCCATTTCTTTGCCCATTTTATTTCTTTTTAAAATTATTTTATCTACCTTTATTATTTATTTATTTTAATTTGACCAGAGAGGGACAGAGTGGAGGGGAGAGGGGAGTGAGAAAACAAACCTCAGTTGGCCATGTGGGAGTCCAGCATCCCCAACCACCATGCCAACTGCTGGACCCCCTTTGCCCATTTTCTAATTGGTTGCTTTTTCATTTTGGGTTGTAAGAATTCTTTACAATTTTGGAAACTAAATCCTAATAACACATGCAATTTGCATGCATTTTCTCCCATTCTTTTGCAGATTTTTACAAAGCCCTTTGGAGTGAACATAAATTACAACCTGTACATTTATTCAACCAGAGACATGTACTCCGCAATGCACTGAACCAAGCAAGTATAGGTGACACCATCACTGGGGTATTATGTAAACCTTCCTCTTGCCTCAAGAAACCTCATGTCTCTTACATAACTCATGACCATGGGCCAGTCAAGTGTGCCAGAGTAAATCTATGCATTAAATTAATAAATGTTGTGCCCAACCTTGGTGGCACATATTGCTAAAGTGCTGTGCTCCAGGTCAGCAGATGGCATGGAGGTTACAGTGACTAGATTTCCTGGCTGACTGGTTAAGTCCCAGATCTGGCAGCTTGTAAAACACACCAGGCATTAAAAAACAAACAAACAAAAAACACCAGGCATGGGGCCAGCAGGTGGCATGGTTGTTAAGGGCAGTGGGGAGAGAAGGACATGGACTTACTTGGGATGGTTCCGGGTTTATGTCTGGAGACCTCCTTGAGCATGCCCGGCCCATGATCAGGAGCTGGCTTAAGTTGGGCATGGAGCATGACATCAAGACCCCATTGGTGGTTGGTGTTTCTTTGTCTCTCTTTGTCCTCACTCATGGAAGAAATAAACACACACACACACACACACACACACACACACACACACACGAAGAAAAAAAATAACACACAACCAGTCCCCTAGAAGACTTATACTCTTCCAGTTGCCATCATCTCCAACATTATAGATTTGACTTGCCTAATTTTGAACTTGATATCAATGGAGTCAAATGGCATGTGCTCTTTTCTGTCTGTTTTCTCTCCTTACAGTGTCTTTGTGAGAATCACTCATACTGTTAAATGAAGTTATAGAGTGCTTGCTTCGGCAGCACATATACTGAAATTGGAACAGTACAGAGATTACCATGGCCACTGCGCGAGGATGACATGCAAATTCATGAGGGATTCCATATTTTTTTATTTTACTCACTGAGATTTATGCCTAAAGTTCAGACATTTGTTCATGTCTGAACACTTAGATACGTATATATCAGTTGTACTTGCTATTGAAAGTATTTAGATTAATTAAGATATTTAGTGAATCAACAAAATGTGGGGGGAAAAGGCATGGAAAGCAACTGTAGATACCAGAGACAGTGTGGGAGGAGGGTGGGGGAAATGACGGAGGGTAAGAGGTAGGGAATCAAAAAGGGAAAAAAGGCAAAACATAAGAAACAAGAAATGGAAAATTATTTATTGATGATAACATGTATGGTAATATCCTTGATTGAGCCAATATACAGTGTATTCTGGATGGAAATTTTCATTTTTTATACTGTCATGATGTACAGTGAATGAATGTAAATAAATCAATTTAAAATAAATAAATAAAGTTTAAAATAGCTCATTCTCATTCTTGACTAGAACTCCTTTGAGTAAATAGATTGTCTTTTATTCATTCATTCTCTTAATGATGAATATTTCATTAGTTTCCAGCATGTGGCTATTAGAAATAACATTGCTTTGACCATTCCTGTACATGCTATTAGGGGACACATGGGCACATTTTCACTGACTGCATTTCTAGGAGTAGAGGCAAGAGTGCAATTTTTCTAAGTCTGCCCTATATATATACACACACACACACACACTCACACACACACACACACACACAACACACACACATATATATATATATATATATATATATAGCAAATAATTTAAGAAAGCAATTTAAAAACTGGGGAGAGAAGGCCATGGACCAAGAAGTTCTAGAGAAAAAGGGAAAAGTTACCAAATGGCCAGTCTTTTCTTTGAGATCTTTAAAAATGGACTAAGCTTAGAGGTGCTCTTGGACTTGGTGAGACCAGTCAGTGGACTCTTCTTTCTTCCTGAATTGGAATTCAGGATTTAGGAGCTTACTTCATTTGGGAATGAGATGTGAATGGAATCTTGAAAAGATAGAGGATGTTCAATTCCTTAGGAAGATCCTAGAAGACACCATCTGAGAACTCTCTTAGAAGGTTCTGTGAATCTTCAGGAACTTACCAAGACTTGAACTTGTCCTAGCTCTTCACATACAGGGAAACTAAGTACAGAAAGCATCAAGTCTGAGAAACATCCCTTGCACCAATGAGCATGGATAGGCCCCTTGCTGGCCTTCCTGCCTCTGACTGGGACAGCATCATTCACTGAGAATGATTTATACTGACCATGGGCCACCTATTGCTACTTTTTTTTTTCCTGAGAGGTTTTTGCTATAGGGCATGTGCACTTGCCAGAAAGAGAGAGACAGAGAGATAGAAAGAGAGAAATCGCCCCCCCAAGGGGGCTGGCCATGCCGCAATCCCTAATCCTTCATTCTCCTCTCAGGATCTTAGGCACGCACACACACACACACACACACACACACACACACACACACATACACACACACACACACACACACACACACACACCCAGCATGAGTTTCAGCCACCAGGTCTGGGACTCGAGCCGTGGTTGACTACATGGGAGTCCAGTGACATAGCCATTACGCTAACTGCTGGTCCCTGTATAGTTACTTTTAATGGTTTATTTTTTTCCATGTGAGAGAGAAAAAAAGAGACAAGGCACTACCAACAAGATCTTTACACCACAATCCACCCCAGTCAGTCACCCTGATCATAGTCATGCATGTGTGTGCCTGGCATGCTCAGGGAGGTCCCGAGACATGAACCCAGGACCTTTCCCATGTGGGCCCAGGTACGTTACCGAAGTGCCATCTCATGGCCTTTTATCTATTTCTTTTATTTATTTTTTTAGAGAGCTTTTTGCTAGAGGGTGCATATGCTCACAGGAGAGACAGAGAAATAGAAAGCGAGAAATAACCCCCAGGCAGGATGGCCACGCTGCAGTCCCATCTCCTTCATTCTCCTCTCGGGATCTTGGACACGCATGCACATACGCCTGACTGAATTTTAAGCCTCAGGGTCTGGGACTCAAACCGCGGTCGACTACATGGGAGTCCAGCGAGATAACCATTACAGCATCTACGTTCCCCTTTTATCGATTTCTATTGTACATCCCTGCTGTGTTAATCATAGACTTTACTAAGATTTCTCTTTTTTTTCTTTCTCTTTTTTTAAATAATAATTTTATTTTAACTTTATTTATCCACCTATTTATTTATTTCAATTTGACCAGAGAGGCACAAAGAGAGAGAGAGAGAAAGAGAGAAAGTGGGAAAGCAAGCCGCCAGGTCCAGGACCCAAACCACGATCGGCCACGTTGGAGTCCAGCGCCCTTAACTACCACGCCACCTGCCGGCCTCTTCCTTTCTCTTTTGTTGACCCTGAACAATGAATTCACAAAGGTTTATTTGTTCATTTGTTTCTTTGCTTGATAAACTTATTTCTGTCATTTCTTTTGTGACAGGAAGATGATATATCTGAGCTAGAAAATCAGAGGGAGAATTTTCCACTTTCCTGCAGAGCATGAATCATTCTGCATGACTCATCTTGTAGAGATGCTGCTGAAAGGTCAACGCATAAACAAGTATTTTTTGATGGTGATCATGGAGATGAATGCTAATAAAATGATAAAAATAGTTTTAGCTCCCTTAGACATAGGTTGCTGGTCGAATCAAGAATACAGAATTATTTTAACATTCTATTACATTATTAGATAGTAATCATTACAAGCAGATTTTGTTTTTTAATTTTGTTTTACTTTATTATTTTGTTTGTTTGTTTGCTATAGAGTGTTTGCATTCACCAGAGAGAAACAGAGATAGAGACAGAAAGTAAGAAA
Organism: Tupaia belangeri chinensis; assembly: GCF_000334495.1. Classification (NCBI taxonomy): domain Eukaryota; kingdom Metazoa; phylum Chordata; class Mammalia; order Scandentia; family Tupaiidae; genus Tupaia; species Tupaia belangeri. The sequence goes on from NW_006159650.1 coordinate 1,101,892, forward strand.
TCACTCTCCCAGGGATGATGGCCACACTGCAATCTCTTCTCCATTCTCCTCAAAATTTGGGGCATGCCCATGAAGGACCAGAGTGACTCCATTTTTTGGCGGGGGTGGGTGGGGGCGACTCCATTTTGTTAAACACACCTTGCTGAGAATCGGCGCTATCTCAAGGAGGCGAGCTGATCACATAGGAGAGGGTCATAACGAGAAGAACAAAAGAAATACCAGAGACCGAAAGTAACTATTCTTGCCCAACTTAACAGTCTGAAGACTAATCAGTAAAAGACAACTATGCTTCTTGAAATCTACAGCCAATGGATAGCTACCTGTATCCCTCAGCACCCCTCGACCTCCCTCCCCAGTAACAGCCAAATAAAAACCCAGCCCAACTAACACCAGGGCTCACAACTCTGATCCGCTGTGTCAGTGATGGTTGAGGGCCCTGGCTCAAACCCAAATAAAAGCAATCCTTGTGCATTTACATCGGAATCGGCTCCTTGTAGTCTTTTGGGAATTTTGCGACAGCGCACTGCACCCAGACATGTGTCCAGTGTGTTTTTTAAGTCTGGGACGCAAACTGTGTAGTCAGTCATCTGTGATCTAACCACCCCAACTACCACACCACCAGCTGGCTCACAGATGTTATTTTTATAGTTTCCAATATTTTGAAATCATGCTCAATGTCATGACAGAAATGCAAATCAAAAACAACATGAGGGGCCAACAGATGGCCTAGCAGTTCTGTCACTGGACTCCCACATGGCTGACCGCATTTCAAGCCCAGATCGGCGGCTTGGAAATCACACTGGGAACATGTGAGTGTGTGCCCAAGATCCCAGGAGAATGGAGAAGAAGAGGTTGTGGCATGGCCATCCCCACTGGGGAGAGATTTCTCACTTTCCCTCTCACTGTCTGTCTCTCTCTCCAGCAAGTGTGCCCTAAGGCAAGAACCTCTACAGAAAACAAAACAAAACAAAAACAAACCACCTTGAGTTACTGTCACATACCTATTAGAATGGCTACTAAATTTTTTCTTTTTTAGAGGTTTTTGCCATAGGGCATGTGTGCTTGCTGGAGAGAGACTGTGAGAGGAAAAGCAAAAGATTACCCCCTAGGAGGAATGGCCACTCCCCAGTCCCTTCTCTTCAATTTTCCTCCTGAGATCTTGGGTACTCATGTATGTGTGTCCAGCGTGATTTTTAAGCCACTGGCTCTGGGACTCGAACCACGCTTGACTGTGTGGGAGTCCAGCAATGTAACCACTGCGCCATCTGCTGGCTGCTTTATTTACAATTTTATTGTTAGCTGACAAGTTATAGTTGTATACAGTTATGGGGCACAAAGTGATGCCATAACTCAGAATGGAGAAATGAAAGAAAAAGATGATGACATGCCACGCCCATTGGGAGGTGCTTTCTCTGCCCTCCTCCTTTCTCTCTGATGAGTGCACACTCCTTATAGCAATAAAATAAAATGATGGATAATAAATGTTGGGGGGGATGTGGAAAACTGGAATTCTCATATCCTGCTAATAAAAATGTAAAATATTGCATCTCTTTGGAAATCAGTTTGGCAGTTTGATTAAAAAGTTAAACCTAAATCTACCATATAACCTAGCACTTCTACCCAAGAGATGTGAAAACATTATTCAACAAAAAGACACGCACACATATGTTCATAGCAGTTTTATTCATAATAATCCCAACGGATTATTATTGGAAACAATCCACATGTACATCAACCAGTGAATGGATAAGTAAAATGTGGTAGGATTGGCCCTGCAATGTAACGGAGGAAACCAGATCCCACCAGGGGAGGGATTTGGCTTAGTCCTACCCTAAGCTGCTGGGCATGTGTGTGCATGGCCAGACTCCTGACAGGATGGAGAATTGAAGGAGAAAGGATTGCGGCATGATCAGACCCCCTTTCAGGTTTTTTTTCCCCTCTCTTGTGCATGTGTTTGCACTCTCTGGCATAAAATAAATAAATAAATAAAATCTTGTGCTGTTTGAACCTCTTTTTAAAAATGTGGTATATCCATACAATGGGGTATTATTCAGCAATTAAAAAATGAAGGATTGATAGATGATAAAAGGAATGAAGCTGGAAAACATTATGCTAAATGAAAGAAATCAGACATAACAGACCACATGGTATGATTTCGTTTACACAAAATGTCAAGAAAAGGCAAATTTATAGTGACAGAAATCACAACTGTTTGGTGCAGTGGGAGTGGGAGCAAGGATTAACTGTTACTGAGCACAAGGGGACTTTGTGGGGTAATGGAAAATAGTCTAAAATTGGAGAATGGTGATTGTTGTACAATTCTGGAAATTCACTAAAATCTTTGAATTGTACAGTGCCAACGGAAAAATATATAGTATATAAGCTATGCCTCAAAAAGTTATTTTTAAAAGATAAGTCTTTCTCGGGTCCAGCAGGTGGTTATTGGTTAAGGTACTGGACACTCCCACGTGGCCAACCACAGTTTGAGTTCTGGACCTGGTAACTTGCTTTCTCACTTTCCTTCTCTCTGTGTGTCTGTCTTTCTCTAGTCAATTTAAAATAAATGAATAAAAAATATAAAATAAAATAAATTCTTTTTTAATTAGTCTTCCTGTTAAAACAATTTTTTTTCTTTTTCTTCGGTCATTGAGCCACTACAGGAATAATATTGTCTGAGAGTCAGGAGGGACATGATAACATTTACACTTTTACGAATAGCCCTAAGGAAAAGTTCTAAAGAAATCTTTAGGTTTCTTCCTTGACTCTCCAAGGTTTATTCATCAAGGTCCTGTCTTTTAAAGACTTTCAGTGACCTCCATCCATCATGCAAAGGTAATGAGGTCCCAGGTGTGCTTTCAGGACAATGAGTTCAATCCCTAAGTAGGATGTGAAGGAAAGACCAATTGCCCAGCTCCAGGTCATCCTTGGGCTCGAGGTTTCTGCTCTGTGTTCAAAGCAAGAATCTCAAATTACTTTCAACTCCAAGATTAGGTTGTTAAACGTCAGGGGCGGGCCAATATCCCAATTTAAATTAGGTGGGAGTCTCAGGGCCTCAGATGTCAGTATACTGAACAATAACTGTCATCGTTGCCATCATTTGGGCTCTTTCTAGATGTATCAAACACTATACCAGCAAATTCAGGAGTTTATGTAGTTTTCTACAATAAATTGGGCCCTCGTCAATAGTTACAGTTACCAGACAGCTCATTAAAAGATATTTTTAGGGACCAGCAGTTAGCATAATGGCTATGTCGCCGGACTCCCATGTAGTTGACCACAGTTCGAGTCCCGGACCCAGTGGCTTAAACTCACTCCAGGCGTGTGTGCGTGCATGGCCATCCCCCCTGGGGGGTGATTTCTCGCTTTCTGTCTCTGTCTCTCTCTGTCTTTCTAGCAAGCGCACATGCCCTATAGAAAAAACCTCTTCAAGAGAAAAAAAAGAAAGAAAAAGATATTTTAAAGTCTATTTATACATGCATTTCCTTATTAACATACAGCATATACAGAAAAGCAAGCAAATCGTAAGTGCTTGATACGTTTTGAAAGATAATACACAGTGTAAAACATCATCCAGGATAAGAAACAGATAACCATCACCCCAGAAGTCCCTTTTATGCCCCCTTTCAGCTATCACCCTCTCTTACCCCAAATGAACTACTATCCTTGCTTTTAATACCATACATTTGCTTTGCCCAATTTGAATTTTATATAAATGGAGCCAATCATTACAGTGTGTACTCATTTATGTATTTTTTTACTTGACATTGTATATATGTTACCTACTTTCTATGGTATCCTGTCGGAGGAATATATCACCATTTTTTAAAAGGATTATTTTTACTTTTTAACCTTATTTATTATTATTGTTTTTCAATTTGATCAGAGAGAAACAGAGAAACAGAGAGGAAAAGTGAGACACAGTGTAAAACATCATCCAGGATAAGAAACAGATAACCATCACCCCAGAAGTCCCTTTTATGCCCCCTTTCAGCTATCACCCTCTCTTACCCCAAATGAACTACTATCCTTGCTTTTAATACCATACATTTGCTTTGCCCAATTTGAATTTTATATAAATGGAGCCAATCATTACAGTGTGTACTCATTTATGTATTTTTTTACTTGACATTGTATATATGTTACCTACTTTCTATGGTATCCTGTCGGAGGAATATATCACCATTTTTTAAAAGGATTATTTTTACTTTTTAACCTTATTTATTATTATTGTTTTTCAATTTGATCAGAGAGAAACAGAGAAACAGAGAGGAAAAGTGAGAAAGCAAGCCACCAGGTCCGAAACTTGAGCTACGGTGGGCCACGTGGGAATCCAGAGCTTTTCCCCACCACGCCACGTGCTGGCCCCATCACCATTTACTTACCCATTCTACTGTTGGTGAAAATTTAGATTGCCCCCAGTTTTTAGCTATTGTGAATAATGCTGTTAGAGTTTTTAGATATGCCTTTTGTGTGCATATGTGGGCATTTCTGTTGCATCTGTATCTAGGAGTGGTTGCTGGGTCCTAGGGCCTGTGTATGGTTAGCTTTGGTATATATCATTTTACTTTGCTAAAATCTAGAAAGCCATTTAAAGTGATTTAAGTGTAAACATGCCTAAATGCAGAAATTTCCTAAATATAAACACACATTCATTCTTCCTCAGAACTGACCTGAGCAAACACTGCTATAGGCAGGTCAACTGAGTATCAGTCACAAAGTTACTGGAGTGTGATGTCTCACAAACATCACTTCCTCCAGATACATCATCCCCTGTTGGGTTTGGCCATTGGAAATGTGCCCATACAACTTCCTGGCATTCAAACAAACTCCTCATTGGAATTGGATGGACATGGCTTGTGGCCAGCCCTGCCTTGGCTTTGATCCAAAAGAAAATGTTAAGTGTGTTCAATTTCCCCCTAAGATCTAGGTCAAGTTATTTTTCATTAAAAAAAAAAAAAAAAAAAAAAAACCAGGGGTTGGCACCATGGCCTGGTGGTTGGGGTAGGTGGATGGTCGACGCATCCACCCACCAGTCCTAGCTTGGCTTGAAAAACATGAATCCCAGGGAACCAGCAGTTAGCGTAATGGCTATGTCGCTGGACTCCCACGTAGTCGACCGCAGTTCGTGTCCCGGACCCGGTGGCTTAAAACTCATGCCGGGCGCGTTTGCGTGCGTGCCCAAGATCCCGAGAGGAGAATGGAGGAGAAGGGATTGCGGCGTGACCATCCCCCCTGGGGGGTGATTTCTCGCTTTCTGTCTCTATGTCTCTCTCTGTCTGTCTGGCGAGCGCACGCGCCCTACAGTGAAAATCTCTCAAAAAAAAAGAAAAAAAGAAAAACATGAATCCCAGTCCTGGGTTGGCTTGCAAAACATGCTGGGCATATGTGTCCCAAATCCTGATAAGATAGCAAAATGGAGGAGAAAGGATTACAGCATGACCATGTCCCCATTGACAGGTTCTCTCATTCTCCTCTCTCTCTCTCTCTCTCTCCTCACTCTGTATGTGTATACCTGCACCCTTTGGCAGTAAAAATAAAATTAAAATTAATATACCACAGTGCTTGAAAAACATACTGGGCATATGTGTGTGAGTGCCCTGCATCCTGATAGGAAGGTGAAATGGAGGAGAAAGGATTGCAGCATGACCATTCCCCATTGGCAAGTTAAGTTCTCTCTCTTTCTCTTTCTCTGTCCCTCTCGTCATTCTGTATGCATATACCTGCACCTTTTTGCAGTAAAAATAAAGCTAAAATACCACAGTGTTCAATGTAATGTATGTACTGTAAGCAAAAATAAATAAATAAATACAAGAAGCTGCATGGATAGATATATTTGCAATGTGGATGGGAGATCAGAGAAAGTTGATCTGCAGAGACAGAAGATGAAATGCAGTTGGGGAAAAGAGTGGAGCAGTGGAGAGTTCTGTAGGACAGCTAGTTCCTGGTGCCTTGGCACTGCTCATACCCAGCTGCCCTCCTGCCCTGAGCTGTGTGAGAAACTCTTGTGATTTTTCAACAACAGGAATAATAGTTATATAAATATAGAACACTTTTTTAATATACACCACAGATTAGTTTATTTTTAACACCCATCATGCCATGAATTCATACGGAATAGGTTCCAGTAGCTCAGGCTCCTTCCATTGGTTCTCACAGTGTGCTTCTCTGGGTGGAACAGGCTGGCACTTTAGTTGAACCCAGGTACCTTTCTCTTTAGCTTCTTTCCTTTTCTGGTCATTTTCCTTCACACATTTTAGGAAGCTATCTCTGCTCTTAGAATACTTAAAATGCTCAATATGCACCTTAATTCTCTTGGCAAGAATATTGCCTTTAACTTGTTTGTTCACAGCCATGCCAACAGCATGCTGGGTAACATTGTAGACTCTTTCAGTTTTGCCATGGTAACATTTGTGGGGCATTCCTTTTTGAATGTACCCATTCCCTTAATGTCTACAATATCACCTTTCTTGTAGATTCGCATATATGTCGCCAAAGGAACAACTCCATGTTTTCTAAAAGGCCTAGAGAACATATATCGGGTGCCTCTCCTCTGCCCCTTTGTGTTCGTCATTTTGGTTAATTACTGGAAGATGGCGGTTCCGGCCAAAAGGAAGCTAGAACACTTCTTTTAAAAAATAAATTTATTTACTTCTTCTATGAGAGACAGAAAGAGAGGGACAAATACTCCTAACAAGGTCTTCATGCTGGGATCCACCACACTCCACCAGCCAGGATCATGGGCACATGTGTCTGGCATGTACAGGGAGTCCCCGGGACAAGGACCTGGGACCTTTCCATGCTGTTCGGGGTAGTGGAGCATTGTGCTCCCACTGTGCCATCGTGACTGACCCTAAGACAACACACATTAAATCCTTACTAGGCTCTGAGTGCTGCTTTAAGTGTTCTGCTCTTGTCCTCCTCACATATCTCTATGAGATAACTACATTTTTAAATCCCATTCGCAGCTGAGGAAACCAATCTGCGAGCGATTGGTAACTTGCTCAGCTCTCATGGGGGCCCCAGGGGTCAAGTATCGAGTCTCAGGCACTGCTGGTGGCATCCAGGAGAAGAGCCCTGCTGAGGGTGCTGAGAGAGGAGCAGGGACTCCATGGCTGTGTGCCTCCCAAGGGAAGAACCCAGAGGTGGAACAAGAGTGTGTCTCCAGAGAATAAACCTTCATGTCACTCTTCACTACACACTGCCACCACTGTCCCAACACCAGCAGGGAGGACAGGGAAGACCTAGAGCCAGGAATGGTGTTCCAGGTGACACATCAGATATTGGTGAGGACATAATGGCCCAGGGAACGGGGGTCAAAAGTGCTGTCCCTTCTGCCACAGCCCTTGTCACCTAGACCTTCTGGAGGCAAGTTCAGCAGATGAAGTGGCACCCAGGTGCCCGGAAGGCGTGCGTTGCTTCAGGTGGTGCTGGGGTGAGGCATTGGGCATTTCTTCTGCAGAGCTGATTGTGGTCGTGTGTACCTGGGTGGCCAGACAGTGTCATTGCACCAGGCATGGTTGGGTACTTAGTGATGAGCTGCTGCCCCGGGACCTCGCGGGGGGGTAGCCACACATTCAAAGGCAGGGTGCCCTAGGAGGAAAATGGCTCACTGGGGTGATTAAAACCTTGTGCTCGAACCAACACAGACGTACATTGCAAATGTTGCAGACAGAGTTTTGGCGGCTTTTACTGGGCTATGTTTACAGTTCAGCCACAGGGCCAGCTTGACACCTGAGGCCTTCTGTCCTCGAGACTCTCTTGAGAACTGAAGGAGCACATGCCGGGGCTTGACCTGGAGGGGTCTGGCTCAGGACACAAAGGTCCCCTGGAGCCCACTCAGATTGTCCTCTCCAGAGAATACCCATTCCATTGGCTCCCTGAGCCAGCTGCCCTGTGATTGTCCCACTCTTCTGCCCTCTGCTCCAGGGGATGCAGCAGCTCCTTTTCTGGTCTCTTGGGGACAGCACCACCACCAGGACAGATTGAGAAGAGATTCATCTCCCTGTGGCCCACTGCCTTCTGTCCTGGGCCCACATATACTAGGGGGAACCATGTTAAACTGCTGATATCTGACAATATGATACTACAAAAATAGCACTTGTGCACAGGTCGGCCTCAATGTAGACTTCTGTTTGAAATATCTTTTTGCTAATCGTGATAGGAAAATAAACAGAAAGAAACAAACATAAGAGTGGGCACCTAACAGACTTCCTAGAGGCTGGGGAGATGTTCTCCTGGCTGGGTCTGCCTTTCCCAGGCCTGTATTTATTTATTTATTTATTTATTTATTTATTTATTTATTTATTTATTTATCTATTTACTTGAGAGATTTTTACTATAAGGCATGTGCACTCACCAGAGAGACAGAGAGATAGAAAGCAATGAATCACCCCCTAGAAGGGATGGCCACACTGCAATCTCTTCTCCTCCATTCTCCTCTTGGGAGCTGGGGTACTCATGCACATGCACATGGCGTGAGTTTTAAGCTGCTAGGTCAAGGACTTGAACCGCGGTCAACTACATGGGAGTCCAGCAACGTAACAATTACGCCATCTGCTGGTCCCTCCCAGGAGACCAGCATTCTCAAAACTTGGGAAGGAATATTAACACTAAGTTTTGAGAATGTCTCCTGAGGTCACCACACTGTCTGACTTGAATTCTAGACCTGAATGCTCTGCTCAAATTCCTACCCTGAATCGTCCTTCTTTCCCTCCTGCTGGGCTGCCACAGATTTCCCCCTTGCTCTCTGTCCTGAGTGTTTTGCCCACAACACTTCCTCTTCCAGGCTGCTAAGTTCTGAAAAGTTCAGCTTCCTTATCTACATCATGGTTTTCTGAGTCCGCTCTCTTGAGCTGGTTCTCCTAAATTATAGCAGGGTCCAACTTTGTAAGCCCAGCAGACCTCGATGTTCCCCCAGGCCCTGCACTCCCAGATACACATCCCTGCTAGTCTCCCTCTGAGCCTTTCCTGGGACCACACTGCTCCTGCTCAGGTTGCCTCTCACCACAGAGGGTCGATATCAGCCAGCCTCACCTAAACCAGCCTCCTGTCTTCCCATCTCCCCCAAGACCCAGCTAACCTGCCCCACCCAGGTCATCTCAATGAACCTGAGGGAATTCCCACGCAGGGTCATCACAACAGGTGTGATCCGAGGTCCAAGGTGCTGCCAAGCAGAGCAGGGGGCAGGCCACGCTGAGCTGTTCAGAGACCAAGCACAGCTCCTGCATTGGCAGGGACCTGCCCTGGGCCTCTGCAGCACACCTGTGTGGTGGGGGCACCGCCCAGCCAGCCTCATGCCTCTTTTGTTCCCATGATGCATGGGTCCTTCTCAGCCTGCACCCTGCTTCTCTCAGGGGCAGCCCAGTAACCAGCCCAGCACAACCACCAGCTCTGTCGATGCCCCGTATCCACATCATCCCCTTTACTAGGGACGATTCGTTCATTCCATCACTCCTGTCTTTCACTGACAATGTTGAACGCCTGCTACTTGCCAGGTACCATTCTAGATCTTAGGGACACAGTGGGAAATAGGACAGATGAGGTCTTCCCCTGGAGCTTACCGTCTAGTGGGGGCATGAGTAAACAAAGTAATAGTTCTCAAGGTAGGGTCTGTAGACTGGGGCCAGGTCACCACCTGTGCATTACCAAGCTGTGATAAGAAGTTGAAAGACGTGTTCAAAAACGTGTGTTGCAATTTGACAGAGAAATTTTGTTCGTTGAGACTGCTTTTTAAAAAAATCAAGCTTCTTTTCTTCTTTCCCTTTTTTTAGAGGGATTTTTCTGTAGGGTGTGTACGCTTGCCAGAGAGACAGAAAATGAGAAATCACCCCCCAGGAGGGATGACCATGCTGCAATCCCCTCTCCTCTAGTCACTTCTCAGGCTTGGGGCCACACACACACACACACACACACACACACACGGAGTTTTAAGTTGCTGAGTCTGGAACTTGAACCACAGCTGGTCATGTGGGAGTCCAGTGATAAAACTACTACGCCATCTGCTGGACCCCTCCTTTTTCTTTCTCTTTTAAAGTCAGAGACATGCCTTGTTGCATCCTTCTGCCTCAGCCTCCTAGCTGAACCTACAGCCCTGCACCGCCATGCCTGCTCTTTTTTTATTTTTAAAAAAGAATTATTTATTTAACTTTATTCATTCATTTAATTTGATCAGAGAGAGGCAGAGAAAGAGAGAAAGTGAGAAAGCAAGCCACCAGGTCCAGGATTTGAACCATGATTGGCCATGTGGGAGTATCCAGTGCCTTAACCACCATGCCACCTGCTGGTCTCTGCTACTCTTTTTTTTTTTTTAAAGAGAGACTTTTGCTATATGGCACATGTGCTCACCAGAGACACAGAGACAGAGAGCCATAAAGTGAGAAATCACCCCCCAGGGGAGATGGCCATGCCACAGTCCCTTCTCCATTCTCCTCATGGGATTTTGGGCATGCATACACACATGTACCTGGTGTGTTTTAACCCATTAGGTCCAGGACTCGAACAGCGGTTGACTGCGTGGGAGTCCAGTCATGCAACCAGTAGGCCATCTGCTGGTCCCCATCCCTGCTCTTTTTAAAAATGGGTCTCACTGTGTTGTCAGCCTCGACCTTGTGATCCCCCCACCTCAGCTGCCAGAGTCACTGAGATTTCAGGTTAATGTCACCATGGCCTTTAGTTTGGGCTCCTCATGTGGCCCTAACCTTCATAGCATAGCATCTTAGCAGCACACGCCACCTTGGCTGAGCATGTTTATCTTTTTCATGTGTGTGTGTGTGTGTGTGTGTGTGTAGGTTTTTTTTTTTTTTTTTTTTTTTTTTTTTTTTTTTTTTTTTTTTTTTTTTTTTTTTTGCCATAGAGCATGTACGCTCACCAGACACAGTGAGAGGGAAAGTGAGAAATCACCCTCCCAGGGGGAATGGCCAGGCCTCAATCCTTTCTCCTCCCTTCTCCTCCTGGGATCTTGGGCATGTGATGCACACTCCTGCTGTGATTTTTTTTTTTTTTTGAGAGGTTTTTGCTATAGGGCACGTGCGCTCGCCAGACAGACAGAGAGAGACATAGAGACAGAAAGCGAGAAATCACCCCCCAGGGCGAATGGTCACGCCGCAATCCCTTCTCCTCCATTCTCCTCTCGGGATCTTGGGCACGCACGCACACGTGCCCGGCGTGAGTTTTAAGCCACCGGGTCCAGGATGTGAACCACAGTCGACTACGTGGGAGTCCAGTGACATAGCCATTACGCTAACTGCCAGTTCCCGCTGCTACGATTTTTTTAAGCTACTGGGTCCATCCAGGACTCAAACACAGTTGGCCACGTGGGAGTCCAGTGCCTTAACTACCATGCCACCTGCTAGTCCCATCTTTATTTTTAATTAAATTTTTTAGTAGTTAATTTTTATTACATTTACAATGATATAGATCTACAATGCACTGGACAACTTAGAACATTTCAAACTATACTCTTAAAAACATTGAGAAGCACTGGTCTAAACTACAAACTGCAATTCATGCCTTGCAATGAAAATGTGATGGAGAGTAACAGAGGAAAACCTGGTCTGATGAAGGACTTGTTTGTAGAGACCTGAGAGTAAGGAAGAGCCAGACAGGCAAAGAGCTGAGAAGGAGCTTTCCAGGCAAAGGAATGGCCTGTCCGAGGTGAGCAAGAACCCAGAGGACATAAGCAGAGAGGAGCCATTCAGGGAGCAGAAGGCACAAGAGAGGGCTGGTGGAGGCCCAGTCACACGAGGGCCAAGAGAAGACGCCTGTGCTGGAGTGCGCCGGCCTGGTTTGTGCCTCAGGCTCCCTCTGTCTATAAGGCAGCAGCACAGAACTGCAGTGGGCAAGGCAAGGGATGGCCAACAGGAGGGAGGAGCTTGGTGGGTACCAGCTGCTCAGCACATGTGTCCCAGGGGTTCCTAGAAGGAATTGTTCTCTGCAGTAAAATATACCCAGCTTCGGAGTAGATACATGTGGCATTGCCTACCTCCTTCCAACGCCTTCTGTAACAAAGCAAAGGGCAACCCTTCCTGACTTTGTCAGAGGGCTCACTTGTTGATCCAGGACAGTCCAATAGCCATATCCCAACCAGAGCCCAAGCCCGAGACAGATTTTCTGAACAGCTTTCTTATAAAGGTTGAACCTGCAAATGCTTTGTTTAAAGCACAAACCCCATAGCAAATTAAAAATAATAACAGGGACCGGCAGGTGGCATGGTAGGTAAAGGCCACATGGCCAACCGTGGTTCAAGTCCCAGATCCGGCAGCCTGCTTTCTAGCTTTCCCTTTCTCTCTCTCTTTCTGCCTCTGTCTGGTCAAATTATAAAATAATAACAGCAAATGGAATTAAATAAATAAATAATTCTTTGAAAAATAATGATGGGAACCAGCAGTTAGCGTAATGGCTATGTCGCTGGAATCCCACATCGTCGACCGCGGATTGTATGGACCCGGTGGCTTAAAACTCATGCCGGGCGCGTGTGCGTGCGTGCCCAAGATCCTGAGAGGAGAATGGAGGAGAAGGGACTGCGGCGTGACCATCCCCCCTGGGGTGTGTGTTCTTGCTTTCTGTCTCTATGTCTCTCTCTGTCTGTCTGGCGAGCACACGCGCCCTATAGCGAAAATCTCTCAAAAAAAAAATAATAATGATGACAAATTAAAAATAATAAATATATAAAGTTTGTTCATTTATGGGCCAGCAAGTGCTGTAGGGGTTAAGGCAGCTAGAGCCCAGATGGCCAACTGCAAGGTTCCAGTCCCAGACCCTGGCGGCTTGGAAATCACATGTGCACACATGTGTGCATGCCCAAAATCCCAAGAGAAGAGTAGAGAAGAGATTATGGTGTAGTCATTGCCCCTGGGAGGCGATTTCTCTCTCTCTCTCCAGTTAGTGCATGCACCCTATAGCAAACTTTAAAAAAAAAAAAAAGTTTATTCATTTATTTTACCTATGTGTGTGAGAGATAGAGACAGAAAGAAACAGAGAGACAGAGATACTATGTTCCATCTCCAGCTTCAGCCAGTCCTAGACTATCAGCACATCTGTGCTTGGGGTACTTGGGGAGATTGCTGGGTGTGAATCTGGACCTATACATGTGCACTGGCCTCACAGAGCAGAAAGTTTTACCACTCTGCCACAGTCTGGCCCAACAAACCTTTCTAAAGACATTTTTTTGTGCCTTGGACAGTTATTGAAAAAAGATGCTGCCAAGTTGAAATTCAATCTAAAGAAAGATTTTTGTCAGGGATTCTCCATTATGAAAAATAAAGCCAATGAATAAGGAAAGGAATTTATATTGATAATTTTTTCTTTTCTTTCTTTTCTTTTAAGGTGTTTTTGTCTTAGGGCACATGTGCTCGTTGGAGAGACAAAGAGAGACAGAGACAGTGAGAGGGAAAGTGAGACGTTATCCCCCAGGGAGGATGGCCATGATGCATTCTCTTCTCTTTTCATCCTCCCAAGATCTTGGGCATGCACACACACACACACCTGGTGTGGGTTTTAAGCCACTGGGTCCAGGACTCAAACTGTGGTTGGTCACGTGGAAGTCCAGTGACGTAACTGCTACTCCATCTATCGGCCCGGCCCCATACATTCATAATTATTCTGATAAGTAAGAGTAGGTTGTAGGTTTCTCTAGCCTTCTGTCAGTGTGCGCTGCAACACCTAAGTGGCCATGAGTGCCCTTGACAGTGATGCTAAGGCTTCATGTATTTCTAAAGTACCTTATCAGTCTCCAAAAGGAAAAGCACGTGATTTTAGTATTGTTTTAGAATTGTGTTTTCAGGCCAGTTGGTGGTATGGTGGTTAAGGCAGCATGGCTGACTGCGTGGTTTGAGTCCCGGATCCTAAGGCTTAAAAAGCACACAGGGCGCATATGTATGTGTGCTTAAAATCCCAAAAGGAGAAATGGAGAAGGGATTACGGCATGGTCATTCTCCTAGGGAGTGCTTTCTCACTTTCTCTCCTTTCTTTCACAGACACGCCCGGTAGAAAGTTTTTAAAAATAAGAATTATGGAGGACTAGCAGTTAGCGTAATGGCTATGTCACTGGACTCCCATGTAGTCAACCGCAGTTCGCGTCCCAGACCCAGTGGCTTAAAACTCACGCCGACCATGTGTGCGTGTGTGCCCAAGATCCCGAGAGGAGAACGGAGGAGAAGGGATTGCAGTGTGGCCATCCCCCCTGGAGGGTGATTTCTTGCTTTCTGTCTCTGTCTGTCTGGCGAGCACATGTGCCCTATGGCAAAAACCTCTCCAAAAAAGAAAAAAAAAAAAAGAACTATGGTTTCTGTATTCTCTTTTTAACAGTGTGATAAGCTGGGCTTGGCTGTGGTGGCGCAGGTGGTAGGGGCATCGCTATGCAATACTGGAGCCATATGAGAAGGCCCAGGGTTCAGTTTAGGTCGCCACAAGCACACCAGGTATATCACGATCCTGGTTGGCAGAAAGGATCAAGGGAGGATCGTGGCTTGATAAGACCCTGTCAGAGGACCCTATCTCTCTCTCTCTCTCTAGGAATAAATAAATAAAAACACTTTTTAAAATGTGGTCATCTGGGCCAGCAGGTGCTATGGTGGTTAAGGCACCAGACTCCCACATGGCAGACCACAGTTCAAGTCCTGGACCTAGAGGTTAGCTTTCTCACTCTCCCTTTCTCTCTCTCTTTGGTCAAATTAAAAAATAATAACAAGTAAAATTAAGTAAATACATTTTTTAAATGTGGTAAGTTGTAATTCAGAATTATTTGACAGGATGGTCTGGAAGTCTTTAGTAACTTGCTCATGTATATAATCTGGCCAATTTCTTTTCTTTGCATTCTGCTATCTTCTTTTTTCCTTTTTTTTTTTTTTTTTTTTGAGAGGTGTTCGCTATAGGGCACGTGCGCTCGCCAGACAGACAGAGAGAGACATAGAGACAGAAAGTGAGAAATCACCCCCCAGGGGGGATGGTCATGCCGCAACCCCTTCTCCTCCATTCTCCTCTCGGGATCTTGGACACGCACGCACGCACAGGTGCCCGCCATGAGTTCTAAGCCACCGGGTCCGGGACGCGAACCGCGCGCGGTCGACTACGTGGGAGTCCAACGACAAAGCCATTACACTAACTGCTAGTTCCCTGCATTCTGCTATCTTGATAGAGAAAATTTGCTAGACACTTTCTCTATTGTTGAAGGTCTTTACGTTTTTGCAGAAAGTTGCTGAAAATCATTTACAAAATATGACTTAAGAAAGTTTAAAATTGATCCAGTCTCATAATCATTTTTATTCTTGTAGGGGATTTTCTAAAAGAGTATGAAAGTTTAGATTGTGTCTTATAAGTTGGTGATTTCTGCCTCCTGAGCCTGTCAGAAAGCTCTTAATATAAATTTGCTTATTAGATAAGTTTAAGTACATTTCTAAGAAATCGTGGTCTATTAGCTATCCAAACCATACTTTGCAATTTTTCTAAACTTATTTATTTTGAAAGTGATCATGAAAGACTCACCATCACTTTCTTTCCTTTTTTTTTTTTTTGGAGAGGTTTTTGCTGTAGGGTGCGTGTGCTCGCCAGAAAGATAGAGACAGAAAGTGAGAAATCACCCCCCAGTGGAGGGATGGCCACGCCGCAATCCCTTCTCCTCCATTCTCCTCTTGTGATCTCTGGCACATATGCACGCATGCCTGGAGTGAGTTTAAGCCACTGGGTCCGGGTCTGGAACCACAGGTGATTATATGGGAGTCCAGTGACATAGCCATTATGCCAACTGCTGGTCCTGACCCACCATCACTTTCTTGAATAATTAAAGCACAAAATACATATTAAAGAAGTCGATAAGTTATGATCAGTTAACAGTAATGCTTTGCTGATGGAAGTGTAAAATTGAGACTATCTTCTCAGCAATTTGACAATAGGTGATAGAAGCTTTTAGAATTCTACATCTCTCACCCTTTTAAAAATTCTCCCTAAGATTATAGAGACAAGGACAAAACTTTTTGTATAGGAATATCTGTTACTATGATATTTATAAAATGAAAATTTAGGGGCCGGCCCCATAGCCTAGTGATTAAGAGAGTCAGATCCCACATGGCCAACTGCCTGTTCAAATCCCGACCCTGCCAGCTTGGAAACCATGCCAGTTGTATAGGCATGTGTGCCCCAAATCCCAACAGGATGGAGAAATGGAGAAGAAATTGTGGTGTAACCATGCCCCATTAAAATAAATGATACTTATTAGAAAACAATAATAAAAATATCTTTAAAAATCAGTTATCAGACACCATTCTATATTTATTACTTAAATAGATTTAACATTCTATAATCATGGGAACCAGCAGTTAGCGTAATGGCTATGTTGCTGGACTCCCACGTAGTTGACCGTGGTTCGCGTCCTGGACCCGGTGGCTTAAAACTCACGCCAGGCGCACGTGCGTGCGTGCCCAAGATCCCAAGAGGAGAATGGAGGAGAAGGGATTGCGGCGTGACCATCCCCCCTGGGGGGTGATTTCTCGCTTTCTGTCTCTCTGTCTCTGTCTGTCTGGCGAGCACACACGCCCTATAGAAAAAACCTCTCCAAAAAAAGAAAAAAACATTCTATAATCATGAAATAATGATAACCAAACTCTTAGACTTTTTATTTTCTTTCTTTTTAAAAATTTTTGCTACAGGGTGTATGCCCTCGTTGGAGACAGAGAGGGAAAATGAGAAAGTATTCCCCAGGAGGGGTGGTCATGTGCAATCCCTTCTCTTTCATTCTCTTCTCAGGATTTTGGGAATGCATACAGACATGCCTGACATGTTTTTCAAGATGCTGGGTCTGGGACATGAACCGCACAGTTGACCATGTGTGATCCAGCTGCCTTAACCTCCACCTCATCTGCTGGTAGCCAAATCTTAGACTTTTAATAAATGGCTTTTTTTTTTTTTCATTTTTAAAGACTGTGAGTATGAGAGAAACAGAGATAGAAAGACAATTACCTTCAATAGGACTGGGGAACTGAACACCAGTTTATCCATATGAGGAGCAAAATTTGAACCAAGTACCACCCCTGTACCACCAAGCCAGCCCCAAGGGCATTTCCAATAGCCTATAGATTCATAGAATATGTGACTGATGGCTTCATCAGTGCCTCTCAATCACATAAGTTATTTGGCTCATGATATTGTCATCAATTAACCTAAACAAAAATCTGATTTAGGGGGCCAGCAGGTGGTATGGTGGTTAAGGTGCTGGATAATCCCACATGACCGATCACAGTTCAAGTCCTGGACCTGGTGGCTTGCTTTCTCACTTTCCCTCTCTCTTAATTTGTATCTATCTCTACTTGAATTAAAATAAATGAATGAATAAACAAAATTAAATAATTCTTTTAAAAAGTCTGATTTAGCCCAATGTACCTATTACCACTAATCTTATTGGTGACAAGAAGTTCCTGATAAGGATGGGTTGAAGAGGTGAAAAGGAGGGCAAGTTTTGGGATTTAACTTCCTTGAAACCCTTTTCTTTGAAGGGTTGGATATTTGATCTGATTTCGTTTACATCAGATCTTTGAACAATCATTACACAGCTATGGGGAGGGATGGGAAGGAAGGAGTTAAGTCTGAAACAGTGCTTGAGTTAGGATTTGTTTTGGAATCACTTATCTATTAGGTTGCTGACAGCAATAAGCATTTTCTAAATACCTAAGAGAATGAAAGTAGATTTTCATCCAGCAAAAAGGTAGAAGATAAAACTTAGTTATTTCTCTATTTCATTCAGGTGAAAGTTTGACTTAGTAAAAAAAAAAAAAAAAAAAGAAAGAAAGAAAAGAAAAACCTGAAAACAAAACAAACAGATAAAAGTTATCGTTTAAAAACATGGTCACGCATCTGCCTCTAGTGTGTGGTCCTCTCTATCAGCCAAGATGGCCTTTGGGAGATATTTATTTTGTAAAATAAAGTTCAAAAAGACAAAGAGATCATTGACTTAGACCAAACACTCCATAACTCCTGCAAATGGATGGTCAATAGCCATTGATATGCAGTCTTTATTTTGGCCAAGAAAGGGTAGAGTTATTCTCAAGGTTAAGTAAAGGTCATCCCACTCTGCCATACTGCCACTCAGCAGTGATGGAAAAGCAAAGCCTGAAGTTGGGGGCCAAGAAATTTCCCTTCAGAGACAAGTGGCCCAGTCTGTTCACTCAGGTCATCGGTTAGTTTTCCCATAATTGTACCAGATCAGTAGTCGAGTGAAATGCCAGATGCATCACTGATAGGATCTCTGTGCCGGGTTGACAGTCCTTTAATTTGTGTGCCTTCAAGGCCAGAGGCCATTATTTCTAATTGCCTTTTCATCCTGCAGCAGTTCATCTATCTTGCACTCACATCAAATGTAATCTCCATGTTAGATGATGATGAGAATTTTGTCTGATGTAGCTATCAAACTTGTTTCAGCAACTTCAGTAGCTTCAGAAAAAATCTTAAAAGACTCAAAATTGAACGTAGAAGGCAAATAATGGTGGATTTTTCATAATTAATGTTACAGGATCTCCATACTGACACTTTTCAACATCTAGGTTCTTAAATGAATTTGATCCCTAAAAATGTAAAAAAGAAAGAAAGGAAGAGAGAAATAAGTCTATATTTCATTTATTGCACTTTCAAAACAGGCACTGGACTCCCACATGGCCAATTGCAGTTTGAGTCCCGGACCTGGTGGCTTGCAAATCAAACCAGACATATGTGCGTACATCCCCAAGATCCCAGGAGGAGAGCGGAGAGGAAGGCCTTGCAGTATGGCTATCCCCTCTAGGGGGTGATTTCTCCCTTTCCTTCTCACTGTCTCTATGGCAAGTACTCTCAACCTACAGCAAAAACTGAAAAAAAAAAAAAAAAAAGAAAAAAGAAAAGAAAAGAAAGGAGGGAAAATGAGAAATCACTCTCCAGGGGAAATGGCTACCCCACAACCTCTTCTCAGGATTTTGGGTACACATGCATATGCACCTGGTATGATTTTCCAGTCACTGGGTCTGGGACTTAAACACAGAGCCAGCCACGTGGGATCCAGCCTCCTTAACCTCTACGCTGTCTGTTGGCCCATAACGAGTTAATGGTAACACTTCTGATGATTTCAGAAAGGAACTTTGGGTTTCTTTTTATTCAGTGACCATGTATGTAGCTCTCCCATGCTAGGTGCCAGGTACTAGGGACCCAAGATGAGTCAGAGGAGTCCCTGGGAAAACCACCAAGAGTGCCTTCAGGCCAGTGTGCATTCAGAGCCAAGAGGGAAGCACATTTTGGTGCTGGGGGTGGCCAGGAAACCTTCAGGGAGAAGCAGGGAGACTAGGCCAGGCACTCTGAATGCTAGGTTCCATCTGATTAAACCTGTGGGAAAGCTGAGATAGTTATCTCCATCTAAAGGGTGAGGAAAAAGAGGGACAGGGCAGAACTTTCCCACCTAGATGTTGTGTGGCATGGTTTCTTTTCTGTCATTTTCCCCAAAGCTACTATGGAGAGAAGAGCAGTTTACATTTCCAAGTTCAGGAACCCAGCTTCAGAAGCTGAACAAACCATGGAAAAAGGAATCCTCCCCTAGAGCCTCAAGAGGGCACTAGCCCTGCCACCCTGATAAACTGAGCTCGGGCTTCTCTAGTTTTAAACCATTGAGTTGAGGTAATGGATACAGAGGCCCGAGGAAACTAATACAATAATGGACAAAACTGGCAGAGATGAAGCACAGGTTCTGGGTGGTGACCACAGTGAGAAAAGCGTTAGACACAGTGGTTTGCCATTATGTAAGACCAAGGTCTAAAGCATCTTATACACTTTATGCTTCCCAGTAGCCTTCAAAAGTAGGGTTTTTTTGTTTTTTTTTTTTGTTTTTCACAAACAAAGAAACTGGGGCTCAGAGAGGTAATCTGCCCAAGGTCACATCATGGCAATAGTGGAGCTGGGATTTGAACCCAGGTCTCACTGATGCCAAAGTCCATACTCTTTTTGCTTTGCTCCTTGAAGGCTGGTTATCTTATTGCATACTTATTTACTACTTGAATAAAAATGTACCTTATTAGCATTCAAATTTGCAAATTAAAATTGCATATTGTTCCTTTACTTACTGCAGTAGCTGGAGTGGGACAATGGGTGATTCCTAGGTTACTTTCTGGCATCTTTCTCTCTCCCTCTTTCTCTGTAATGCCACGGGGTAAGTATAATCAGCCGAGAAAGAGAGACAGAAGGACAGAGAGAGGAAGCACTCCCCCAATGGAGTGTGGTCATGCCACGACACACTGCGATTTCTCTTCCTCCATTTCAGCACTCGGGGCATGCATGCGTGTGCGCCTCACACATATTTCAAACTGCCGGGCCCGGTCTCATATGCCTCCTGAACCACGGAGTGCACTGCTCCCTGCAGACCCTCCCAGGAACCTTAGCATACAGCTGGTTGAGTCATGTGTCTGGGTCTGCAAGCCCAGCTTTCTTCAGGTCGGTCCTCAGACCTACTGGGTTGTCAGGAAAGTCATATTTTTCTATTTAAAAACATGTCATGACTTTTCTGACAACCCAACACATTTAGGGAATAAAGCCTGGTTTTGGTTTCAGGTTTATATAGCATTAGAAAATATGGCTCCATCAGTAATGAGGTAGACACTGTATTTTAATTGATATCAGGTGCTTCAGTCCTGTTCCGAATGGTGGTGGGAGGGAGTGATTGAGCTTCCCCCAGGAGATGCCCACCCATGACGCATGAACTGGGAACAGTCATATAAAGTGGTTTCAGAAAAAAGCATCACAGGGAGAGATGGCCTCTGAGGCAGCTGCAGTAGCTGACGCAGGCTGAGTCACAGCTGCTTCTGATAGGCCAGCGCCGGTAAATAGGCTCCATGACACAGTGAGCCATTTGGCCGCCTATGGTGTGATCACAGTGCGACATGTGAGTCACTCTGAGGCTCTGGCTGTTGTCTTCCGGCCCTGGCTGTGTGGTCCCTGTGACTGTAAGCCATTCAAGCACGCTTGGGCATGCTGGAGTCACAGAACTAACCTGAGGCAGGTATTAAACTACTGGATAATAATTTCCCCTACATCCTGTGAAACAGTTATAAATCTCGATCCACAAATACATTTGTTCAAGAATTCTATCTGTATTCTCTGTAATGCTATCGTTTCTGACTCTGCAACTCCTTTGGCCCCTAACTGAGGCTCCATTGTGTTCTGACCCCTGGGACTGATGTGCTGATGAGGTAATGAGGAAGACAGAACATCTGGTTCTCAGTCATAGGTCCACACAGGTAGCCATCGACACACCATTCCACGTCCACGTGACTCCACTCAGATGGCTTTCTCAAAGTGTTGTTCTTTGAAAAATAAACTCTGTCATGTTCAACGACTAAAATCTTTTTTTTTTTCTGGAGAGGTTTTTACTGTAGGGCGCGTGCACTCGCCAGACAGACAGAGAGAGACAGAGAGATAGAAAGCAAGAAATCATCCCCCAGAGGGGATGGCCACGCCACAATCCCTTCTCATCCATTCTCCTCTTGGGATCTTGGGCACGCATGCACATGTGCCCAGTGTGAGTTTAAGCCACCAGGTCTGGGACTCGAACTGCGGTCAACTACATGGGAGTCCAGCGACATACCCATTATGCTAACTGCTGGTCCCCCGACCACTAAAATCTTAAGAGTTGTTGCCAGGGCCTTTTTTTTTCAAGAATTATTTTAATTTATTATTATTATTTAATTTGCTATAGGGCACGTATGCTTACCAGAGAGAGAAACCAAGAAAGCAAGCCATCAGGTCTGGGATTCAAACTGTGGTCAGCCACATGGGAGTCCAGTGCCTTAACCACCATACAATCTGCTGGCCCCACTAGGGTCTGTTTTAAACTATCCTGACCAGAAAAAGTGAGATAAGTTATTTCCTTATGCCCCAAAATAGTAAATAGCACCACAGAAAAAAACAAATGAGAAACTGAGTAACAGAACCATGACAACCACCACAGCCTGACTTGAATTGGAGAGAAAACTCAGGAGACTCTCCTGGTCCTCATCTTTTTCTGCCTCACTTCCCCACATTCCATCAAGTCCAGCACTAGCTGGGGAGTCTGTACTGCAGTGTGCTGGGCTCTGGGGCAACAGCTAGAGAAGTTGATTGATTTGGGGCTTCTAAGTTCTCTGGGTAGGGAGCTGTTCATTTGGTATTCTTGTCAGTGCTAATGACTCTGAAAACGCAGGAGACACAAGAACTTTGGGGTTGGCTCAGTTTAAGAAGTGGCAACCATTCTTTTTTATTTAAGTTTATTTCTTCCATGAATGAGCAAGTAAGAGAGACAGCATCCTCAACAGAGTCGTCAAACCACAATTCACCCCCAGTGTCAGCCAGCCCCCGTTCATGAGCATGTGTGCACCTGGCATGGTCAGGGAGGTACCCGGATATGAGCTTGGAAGTTTCATATGTGGGTCAGCCTTGGTCATTCTGTCTAGCCCCCAGGAATGATGCCTATTCTAGTAAGAGTCTAGGCAGCAGCTTCTTGAGGAAATCCAGGTATCTGAGAGCTTTTTTTTTTTTTTTTTTAGTAAGGTCAAGAAATTAGGAGGACAGGATTTCGGATCTGAATTCTGTTGGATTTTCACATTGAGGTGAATTCATATGTGGACTTCTCATTTAACCCTCCTTGAATTTTTTTCCACTGGAGAGGGTTTTGTTACTATTTGAAACATTTTTGTATTACTGACATTTTTAATTTGGAGTATTTTATTATTTGGGCTCATTGCAAAACACAGTGTCTTTCACACTTTTTTCTTAAATATGACATGAAGCAGGGAAATACATTTTATATCCTGGCCCTATAACTGTAGCACAATGTTATAAAATGAAACATCTCAGCTGGAATTTCACTGAAGGCAAATAGGAAGCCTTCCACTGAAGCCTGAACAAGGCTTTTGTATAGGCAGCTTACTGGGACCGAGACTGCAGGGAGCAGAAGTGGACAGCAGGGGGAGCGACCAGCTCCCACAAACAAACCATCTGCCTGTTTGAAGGTCAGGGCTGTCATGGCAACGAGGGCTCAGTCCCACAAGGTCTGAAGAACACCTGGAATGGAGCTCAGAATCAGATCCTTGGGGGATGAAAAGGGCATGTTTGTCCACTGATGCCTTTTCTACATCGGCCTTTGTGGTCGTCCTACCAGTTCTAACCTCTCTCCTCCCAGGGTACACTGTCAAGTGAAAACACCCAGCAAGTGTGCATGCATGCCCCAGATCCTGATGAGACAGGGAACTGGAGGAAGATCTGTGGTGTGACCATGCCCCATCAAGGGTTTTTCTATCTCTCTTTCTCTGGAAAGTGTGGAAACCCTCTGACAGTAAAGGAAATTTTAAAAAGAATACGATTATCAGTAAAATTAACTGTATAACAGAAAAGGTAGTGGGTCTATTCTTTATAAACCATTTTTAGTTTTGCTAGGGCATGCATACTTGTTAGAGAGAGACAGAGACAGAGAAATAAAGAGGAAAAGTAAGAAAGCACCCCTCTCAACCAAGAAGGTGGCCATGCCCTAATCCTTTCTCTATTCTCCCTGGTATTTTGGGCATGCATACACACCCATCTGGTGTGTTTTTCTTTCTTTTTTTAAAAAAGAGATTTCGGCTATAGGGCATGTGTGCTCAAAGGAGAGACAGAGAGACAGAAAATGAGAAATCAGTCCCCGGGGAAAGGCCACATTGATCTGAGTAGGAGCTGCACAAAGATGTGAAGAGGACTGCTCTCTCTCAAGGTGGACAGGTGTTCCTCTGCTTCAGCACAGGCTCGGTCAGGGACGGTGGCCATTCTCTGGCTGCATATCACAAGTGCCTGGCCCCACCCCACACCAATGAATCTGTTTCTGGGGGTGGACACAGGCACTATTGTTTCCCCTTTTACTGAGGTGCAACTTATGTCAGGAGCACAAAACCTTTTTTTTTTTTTTTTTAAAGAGGTTTTTGCCTTAGGGCACATATACTTGCTGGAGAGAGAGACAGTGAGACAGTGAGAGGGAAAGTAAGAAATCACCCCCCCCAGGGGGTATGGCCATGCTGCAATTCCTTCTCCATTCTCCTCCTGGGATCTTGGGCATACAGGCACCTGTACCCAGAATGAGTTTCAAGCCATCGGGTCCAGGACTCAAACCATGTTCAGCCATGTAGGAGTCCAGTGATGTAACCCCTATGTCATCTGCTGGCCCAGGCACACAAGTTTTTATGACATAATTAAATGATTTTTAAAAAAATATGTATTACACACAGGTAACCAAATCAGGGTTTAGGGCATTTCTTTTTTTTCTTTTTTTTTTTTTAAAAAGAATTATGTATTTAATTTTATTTATTCATTCAGTTATTTTAATTTGACCAAAGAGAAACACAGAGAGGGAGAGAGAGAGAGAGGGAAAGTGAGAAAGCAAGCCACCAGGTCCAGGACTCAAACTGTGGTCAGTCACGTGGGAAAGTCCAGCACCTTAACCACCAAACCATCTGCTGGCCCCATGGGTGTAGGGCATTTCTAGCTCACCAGCAGGTGCCATCATGCCTCCTCCTAAATAATACCCTCCTCCAAAGGTAACCCACTATTTTAATATTTACTGACATGAATTACTTTTTCCTGATTTTGAGTATCATATCATTGGAATCACACAGTATATATACTTTTATGTTTTTTTTAAAATGTTTTATTTCCTTTTTTCTATGAGAGAGAGAAAAAAAAAAGACAGAGAAACGCAGACTCCTAAAAGGGGCCTCAATCGGTGATCCACACCAGCCTCAGCCCAGATAGTGGACAACCTGGCATGTAAAGGAGGCCTTGGGACACAAATCTAGGACGTCCCCTGTGGGACCAGCATTGCAGAGTGCTGTGTTACTGTTGTACCACTGGCTTACCCACCCTCTTTATAAAGTTTACTAGAGAGCGCACATATGCTAGGAAGAGAACAGCCACCCTCTCAGAGTCTTGTCACGATCCCTGCCCTCCAGCCTTCCAGCTAGCCCGACGCGTATGAGTGCTCGGCGTGTTCAGGTCAACTGGGATGGGAACCACGATCTTCCATGTAGTACCCTATTGTCTGTGCCACTGTCTCTGGGCCAGCACGCTGTACCTGATGCCAGCTTATTCCCTAAAACTGCTCTTAAGTGTGTGACATGCTCTTTCCATAAAGTAATAAAGAAACTGGGACAAACTAGGGAATAGAAACAGCAGATTCATGTCTTCCGGATCACACTTACTAGCCAAGGATATCGTTATTAAAATGAAAGTCCTGGTTTTGCAGCTATTTAAAATGATTAGTTTGCTCTTTCTCTTTTTCACGAATATATAAATTTGCATAAATTAAGATGTGTGACTCCTGTGCGTAAATAATGTACACACACACACACTTGGAAATAACAGACCAAGTAGACTGGTATAAAGATTTAGGCAGTTACACGTTAGAGGGCCCTAAGTGCTAATCAAATTTAGATTTGGTCCCACTGGCTATGAATATACTCTTGCTAGATTTAAAAAAAATAAACAAATATGGGACCAGCAGGTGGTATAGTGGTTAAAGGCACTGGATTCCTACATGGCAGACCATGGTTCCAGTCCTGGACCTGGCAGCTTGCTCTCTCACTTTCCCTCTCTCTCTCTCTGTCTGATCAAACTGAAAAATAATAATAATAGTAATAAAAATAAAGTTAAATAAAATATTTTAAAAAATAAATAAATACAAACTCTTTCTTTTTTTTCTTTCTATCTTTGCAAAAAGGGTGCACACATCCTCCAACTGGGCATGGTTATGCTACAATCCCTTCTCCATTTCTCCATCCCACCAGGATTTTGGGCACACACACACATGCCTGGTGCACTTTTCAAGCTGCCAGAATCTGAACTGTGGCCACCATGAGGGAGCGGTTCTTTATATACTCTAATTAACCATAGCACATGCCAACCCTGGTTGGCCTCCAAAAACTATTTCTATCTAAGCTTCCTAATCTTACATGAGATATATCCGAGTATTAATAAGATAATGCTATTCAACCACATTCATATATCAATTTCTCCAACCTTTTTAGCTATACTTCCCCAAATACGCAACTTTATTAAAGGTATAACCATCTACCTAGCTTCTTAATCCATAAAAACTAAGGAACAACCGTGGATCACAATTTCTCTCCACCAGCCCTGACTTCCCTGTACAGTCAGATCCAAATATTCAGTTAGTTGTGTCCCCAGCAAATGCTGCACAACTTTCCACTCCTCCCCAACTCCACCACCACAGTGGTCTAACCAGCAATCATGTTTTGCCTGCACTAATACAGTAGCTTCCTAATAGACTCTCCTTCCATACTTTGCCCATTCCCAACAATTCCTCTGAATCCATTCTCCATACACCAGACAGAGTAATTTTTCTTTTTTTTCCTTTTTAGGTTTTTGCCATAGGGCAGGTACATTCATTGGAAAGACAGAGACAGAGAGAGGGAAAGTGAAAAATCACCCCCTGAGGGGACGACCATGCCATAATCCCTTCTCTTCCACTCTCCTGTAGGGATTTTGGGCACACACGTACACATGGCTGGTGTGATTACTTCTCTTTGTGTTTTAGGGAGAGATTTTTGCACTAGGACATGTGAGTTTGCCAGAGACAGAAACAGAGAGACAGAAAGTGAGAAATCACCCCCTAGGATGTATGACCAGGCTGCAATCCCTTCTCCTCCATTCTCCTCCCAGGATTTTGGGCATGCATGAACGCATGCCCAGAGTTTTTTGTTATGTTTTGTTTTTTAAAGAATTATTTTATTTAACTTCAGTTTTTATTTATTAATTTACTCATTTTAATTTGACCAGAGAGAGACAGAGCAAGTAAGAGAGAGGGAAAACAAGAAAGCAAGCTGCTAGGTCTGGGACTCAAACTGCGATTGGTGACGTGTAGTTCAGTACCCTTAACCACCACGCCACCTGCCAGACTCCCAGAGTGAGTTTTAAGGCATCGGGTCTGGGACTTGAACCACGGTCAACTACGTGAGAATCCAGCAACATAATCACTGCTCTATCTGCTGGTCCTCATCCAGTGTGATTTTCAAGCTGCTGGGTCTGGAGCTCAAACTACAGTCAACCATGTCAGAGTCCAACACCTTAGCAACAATGCAAACAGCTGGGCCCAGAATAACTTTTTAAAACATTAATCAGGCCATGCCACTTCTTTCCTCAAAGACTCTAATGGCCTGGTACCTAAAGTATCCCAAATTCATCACATCTATACTTAATCAAAACTTCCTACACTGGTCTTCAAGGCCCTTTATGACCCGGTTGCTCTTTGTGCACCTCAGATCACCTCCCATCACTCAGGTTCACCCTGGGCCGCCTCCCTATTTTCAGGGCACTCCAAGTTCCTGAGCACCTATGGTTTTTGCCCTACCTGCTTCATCCCCAGTTCACCCTGTGCCTTCAATCTTCATGTGACTGGCTTTTTCTGCTATTCAAATCCTAACTCCAACTGCCTTGCTCCAAGAGGATTTCCTTGACCACTCAATCTAAAGTAGTCATCCCTTTACTTTCTAGAACATTGTACTATTTTAATTCTCTGTATAGAACTCATTACCAATAATAATTTATTTGCTTAGTCTTTCTCGATCTGCCACTGAAATACAAGCTCTTTGAGAATCTTACTATTGCCACATCCCCAGTGTTTAGAAAAATACCTAGTACACAGTCAATATTCGATAAATGCTTGTGTCTTAGACATGGATCTGATGATACAAATATAAAATACCCTTCCCCACATCGAGGTCTGAACTCTGGGTCCCTTTGGACAAATAGGAGGAAGAAAATAATTGCACTTTGCAAAGTACAACATAAATGCCTCTCCAGAGGGACTTCGAGTGCTATACCAACACATCATTTCTTTTTGGATTTTTGTCATAGGGCATGTGCAATCACCAGAGAGAGAGACAGAGAGAGAAGGAATGTGAGAAATCACCCCCAGGGAGGATGGTGATGCTGTAATCCCTTCTCCCTCAAGCTCCTCTAGAGATTTTGGGCACACACTTAAACAAACCATCCACCTGGTATGTTTAAGTCACCAGGTCTGGGACTTGAACCAATTGGATATGTGGGACCTAGTACCTTCATCATCATGCCACCTGCTGGGTCTGAACATTTATTTTTTTAAAGTCTGCTCTATGATAATACAGTAATTTATTTATCCAGCCCATTAATAAATAATATTTGAGTATATGTACAATATTAATTGAACTTAATCTCAAAGAAAATCAATTTATATTTTTTTACATCTCAATATCAGGTATTAATAAGACATAGTCAAAATAATTATGGTTGAAATTTTTATGCCAAAACTTACAAATAAATGTTTGGAGTTAGTATGCCTACACACAATTCACTTTTTGGTGTGAAGTTCTCTTCCTGTAAGAAAGAACATCTTGTTTACTTCACTAATGGGAATATCTCTTAATGCTGGAATGGCTTCTTCTTGGTATTTCTTCTGCTGCTGATTTTTAGCATAGTTATCTGTAAGAAAGATAAAAAAAGCTGTTTATTCAAGCAATTTCTTCTACAGTATCTGTAGCTGATAGAGACCTATCACATAGTAGAATGGAATTTGGATAATGACACATACCACGTTTCATAATTAATACCATGTCACATTAATCATAATTAAATGATTACTTAAATCTTCTCTTTAGAAGAAATGTCCCAGTTAAAATACAAATGTGACCAGCACTTTCCTTGAAATCTCAAACGTGAGAAAAAAATTAATATTTTATTCATCTGCATAAGGAGGGGTAAAGTTCTATTTGCACATTTCTCATAGGGACAGAATTATATCTAGGCCTTGAAAATGTATATAAACGAACACTGCAAAACTATTATATCATTGTTAGAAATATTCACACAAACTTAATAGTTTCCCCTCTTGGCACAAATTGTCCCTTTGCTATAATGCCAGTCAAGAAACCAGTGGATACAATAAGTTATCAGGAAAAAAATTTATATTGATTTTCAAATTACACTAAATGGGCACACAAAGGTTTTGAAAAGTTGAGGAATTATATCAAGGAGCTTAAAAAAAATAACGATCTAAGCAAGCTCAAGAATCTGAGTAATTTATCTTAACCTTCAGGCTTAAAAGGAACTTTAAAACCTCAAAAACATGTTACGGCTCTTCTATCCACTTAATTGGCATAAGGTGTACACCGTGATCCTGAAGAGGATTCACAGCCCAAATCCCTCATCCTGAACACGGTGTGCATGCATGGATCTATTTGCCATATTTCCATCAACAGTGCCTATTTAGGATAAATGAAGCTTCTCTTGGGCAAGGCTGTTGAGTGACATATTATAGATACTTGTGGTTTTTATGAGAAAATACAACTGTTAACTAGTATAATGACTCATCAGAACTTATTTTCTTCATGTGAACATTTGTCTTTGTGTAAATTTGAATTTATTTCTCTCAGATTCGTTTTACTGTCCCACTGTGTGTCTTGCAGACTTTTCTCGGTTGCTTTTCTGAATACAAGTGCTAAAGCCGCACTCCTCCATCTCCCCAGCACTTTCCTTTTATATACATTTACCTGTGATCGTGTGAATGGAGCTGAGTGGCGCGGTACTCATCATGTTAACTCCAAATAAGAGTACATAACCGATCACTATAGTAATAAGGAGGTAGACTGGTAATGCGACCGCCCAGTATCTGCAGAAGAGAGTATTAAAGTATGTAACAGACACCCTAAAAAGTGACATTTCTCAAGAGTTAGTCATAAAACTGGCATACTAACTTTTTAAATCCAAATTTAGTTTTTTTACTAAAGTACGAGAGTATGTAATAGACAGCTGAATAGTTCTACAAGAGTTACAATGAAAAATTGTAGTCATCTCCCCTGATCCTGGAGTCTCACTTCCCCAAAGGGAACGCTTCCTGAACCTGAGCTATTTCTTCTGGTCTTTACCTCCTCATTTCTACATAACATGCTTACATCATTAGTTCTTGATTTTATTTTTTCAATCTCAGGCATTTTCTCTGTATTTCCTGATATAGAAATGAATTTACCTCTTTCTATTCTCTTCTATACGTACACCACAATTTATGGATATAGCAGCAAGTTTTTAAAATTTTTAAATGTTTATTTATTTATATTTAAGATAGAGAAAGAGACAAAGAGACAGATACCCGCCTCCCCCCCAAAAAAAGAAAAACACAAACAAACACAAACAAAAACAAAAAATAGGGTCTTAACACCACAATCAACTCCAGACTCAGCTGGCCTGGATCATGGGCAAGTGTGCTCAGAGGTCCCAGGACATGAACTCGGGACCTTTCCCATGTGGATCCAGCTGTGTTACTACTATGCCACTGCCTGGTCCCAACAGTTTTTAAGTATGAATAATAGTAATAATAAAATAAAAGCAAAAAAAAAAAAAAAAGAATTACTATGACCACACAAACAATGTTTGGAACTGAGAACCTCGGTGTATTGTTACGTTTTCTTGTACAACTTTTTGTTTCTTCCTGGAATCTATAACTCTTTTTGTTTGGTTTGCTTTGTTTCCCTCCTCTTTATCAAGACCCTCTCGCATTCTCTGATAGGACACTAATATGCCTCTCAATACAATTAAGCACAGTGAATGCCCTATCTTGCCATGTTTTATTGGATGTATTATTTATTATTGGGTTGTCAGGAGAGTAATGACACATTTTTGCATAGAGGAACAGAAAAGTATGTCATGACTTCCCTGATGACCTAATAGTTTCCTCCCTGTTTTCTCTTTCTGGAACATCTAATAGATTTTTAGCCCTGTTACACTTTCCTCTATTGTCCATTTTTCTATTATACTTTCTACAGATTATCTTTGGCTTTTCTTTTCATATTTAATTTTGGTATCATGTTCATAATTTCCAAGCACAGTAATTCTCTTACCATTCTCTCTGCATAACATTCTGTTCTTTCATAGTTATACTCTTTTCTTACTTCCATGAGGATTTTTTTCCTTTCTTTTTAGCTTTTTGCTATAGGGCACAGGTACTTACCAGAGAGACAGAGAAGAAAAGTAAGAAATCATCCCCTGGGGAGAGAGCCACATCACAGACTCCTCTCAGGATTTAGGGCACACATGTGTACACATGTGCCTGGCACGTTTTTCAAACTACTGGGTCTGAGACTTGAACTGAGTTGTCAGCAACGTGAGGTCCAGCCACTTTAATCACCACAACACTGCTGGCTCACCTCTTTAAGGATTTTAGGTTATTTAAACCTTTTTTTTTTTTTTCTGGGGAGCAGGTGGCATGCTGGTTAAGGCACTAGATCCCACATGGCTATTCTGAAGTTAAAGTTTTGGACCCAGGAGCTTGAAAAACATACAGGGCACATGTGTGTGCGTGCCCAAAATCCAGTGAGGAGAATGAGGGAGAAGGGAATGCAGCATGGGCCATCCGTTCCCACCACCACCACCCCTGCCCCCCGTGTTATTTCTCAATTTCCCTTTCCCTCAGGCAAGTGCAGGTGCCCGATGGAAAAAATCCAACATAAAAATTTTGTCGTCATTGTTCCATGCTTTATCTCCACTTCCTTCAAGTACTTTTTTTTTTAAGTTTTATTTATTTCTTCCATAAATGAGAGAGAGAGAGAGAGACAGAACACCTCCAACAGGGTCTTGACATCAACCTTGAGCCGGTCCTGCATCATGGGCAAGCATGTGCCAGGTATACTTGGAGAGGTCTCTGGGCTTTAACCGGTGACCTTCTCATGTGGGACTGCCTTGCAGAACATCCTGTTCTACCAGTGTCACCACCGGCTGGACTTCTATGATGTTTTTTCAGTACTTGGCAACTTACGGCAGTTCATTCAAAGCAGTATTATTTTTAGAGATAGAGTTTCATTATGTTGCACTCCTAACTCAGCTTCCCAAGTAGCTGGGAGTACCGTACATGCTGTTGTGCTTGGCTTTTAAGTTGGCCCAAGAATCAAACCTAGGCATCCCATGTGGCCTCAGCCTACAGAGAAACGGCATCTAATCAGTAAGTTCCACTATGGCTGGGCTAGCAGTCCATTCATATATTTTCTTATTTTTAGTTTAATTTTATTATTTATTCTTCTTCATCAATTTAACCAGAGGGAGAGAGAGAAGCTGACAAGTTGCCAGGTCCAGGACTTCGTGCTTAGTCA
This sequence comes from Tupaia belangeri chinensis, assembly GCF_000334495.1. Lineage (NCBI taxonomy): Eukaryota > Metazoa > Chordata > Mammalia > Scandentia > Tupaiidae > Tupaia > Tupaia belangeri. The sequence continues at coordinate 1,134,021 of NW_006159650.1, forward strand.
TGTGGGAGTCTTGTGCCTTAACCATACCTGCTGGTCCCCAGTCCATTCATATTTAAAACTGAACCCTTAAGAAGGTAATTGGAAGCACTGTGTGTATGTGGGTAGGGATGATCAACTGCTGATCAAGTCTCAATAGCAGAAACTTGGCCACTTCACTGGGTCTTCAAATGTCAGAAATTATAGATCCTCTCTCGAGCTGGCCAGTTTTCTTGGGAAGGAATCTCTTATTTTCTAGGAGGGGTTCTGTGGTACAACCTGGAAACCTAGTGAAGGAAGGTGTCAGGGGAGGGAATGGATCTCATCATACAGGCATGCAGATTTCACTTGGTCCCTTATCTGAAGTAAGGTACCTCATTTCCACATTCAGTTACACCTGGTGGCCCCCCATCTAGAGACTCACTCGGGCTTCCCAGAGAGTAAAACTCCTGTTTTACGCAGGTGATAGCCGGGTTGCTCTCTCAGTTTTAAGGGCCAAGGGGAAGAGATTTGAGATCTAATGCTCTTTAAGCATGCTTTCAGTTCAATCCAGAATGACTATGTTAGAGAAGAACCTGGTACCTCCAATGTCTGAGCCATTTTTTAGGGCACGCATATTCTCACTGGCTTTTCTACTTAAGCAATGTGGAAAAAAGAAGTCAGTATTCAAGTATTTTAATCCACTTCCCCAAATTTTTGCTGCTATTTCTTATCTGCCATCTCATTCTTTGTTTCTGCAAGGTTATACCTTAAAAGAATTTTCTTTCTATGGGGTCACTGCTGGGTTTTGAATGCATCTCTTCAAAATCCATGTGTTGAAATTTGATTGCTATATTGATAGTATTACAAAGGTGGAAACTCAATTCAACTCTGGCATTAAGTGGTGGGGCCTTTGGTAGGTAAATAGGCTAAGATAGGCCACATGATTGAACACTGGTAACATAAGAAGAGGGAGAGGGAACACAACTGATACATTCTTGCCCTCTTGCTGCCTTGGGACAATGTAGAGTCCCCAACAGCAAGAAGGCCCTCATGAGATGTGGCCTCAACCTTGGACCTTTAGAATCCTCAGCTGAATAAAACTATAAATTATCTAATCTGTGATATTCATTTATAATGACAGAAAACAGCCTATTGGGCTGGCTTGGTGGTAGAGTGGTAATGCACTGCTTCAGTTATGTTAGATACACATAGAAGATTACAGGTTTAATGTCCTGGTTGACCTGTACAGACCAGGTACAGGTGTATACACACACACACCCATGATCCTGGCTAGCTGGGAAGGCTGGGGGCAGAGGAAGACTGTGGTAGGAGATACTGTTGAGGATCTTTCTTTCTCGCTCTCTCTCTGTCTCTTGTGCTTACCAAAGAAATAAACTTAATAAAAAAAGAAAAGACTGGGACCAGCAGTTAGTATAATGGCTATGTCATTGGACTCCCATGTAGTCGACTGCGGTTCGAGTTCCAGACCTGGTGGCTTAAACTCACACCAGGCACGTGTGCATACATGCCCAAGATCCCGAGTGGAGAATGGAGGAGAAGGGATTATGGTGTGGCCATTCCCCCTGGCGGGTGATTTCTCGCTTTCTATCTCCCTCCCTGTCTCACTCTTTCTGGCAAGTGCACACACCCTATGGCAAAAACCTCTCGAAAAAGAAAAAAAGAAAAAAAAAAAAAAAAAGACTAGCAAGATTTTGGGGAAAAAATGAAAAAATGTAGATAAACATGTGTATTCACCCTATATTTAATAATAGGTATGTCAATAATGATCTTTAAATAGCTTTCAAATTCTATATGGATAATCATAGAATAAACATTTAAGATTTCAAGTGTTAATAAGACTATAATCCTTCAAAACAGCATTAAGTATACTTTTATTTTAAAACTATATCAAACTTACTTTTGAGGCCAATAGGTTAAGCCTAAGGAGTTTAGCCAAGATTCAGGAATAAATGCCCACACTAGATAAAGTACTGTAGATGAGAAAAGAGGGGAGAGAGACAAGTTAGTAAGGCATGCATCCAATCTATCAATGTTCAGATAAAACAAAAAAGCTCCTCTGAAACATCCCTGACTCATGTGGAAATAATTTTTCCCTCCTTTCAGTTCTTGTGGCTTATTTCCATCACTCTTTTAATACGTATCATGGTTATCTTATTAGTAATTTTTTTAAAACATATTTTACCTTTCACATTGTTTAAAGCAATTCAAGGGCACAAATCATGTCTTAGCAATTTTTGTAATCCATATAGCACTTATAAATCTGCTTTATGTATAACAGGTGTTCAATACTTCACCTTCAGAGTTGAAACAATTAAAGGCAGTTGGTTGACTAAAGAATTTAACTACTCTAATTCTGGAAACCAGCAGTTAGCGTAATGGCTATGTCGTTGGACTCCCATGTAGTCGACCATGGTTAGCGTCCTGGACCCAGTGGCTTAAAACTCACGCCGGGTGCGTGTGTGTATGCACAAGATCCCGAGAGAAGACTGGAGGAGAAGGGATTGTGGCATGACCATCCACCCCGGGGGGTGATTTCTCGCTTTCTGTCTCTGTCTCTGTCTGTCTGGCAAGTGCATGCGCCCTATAGCAAAAACCTCTCCAAAAAAAAAAAAAAGAATTTAATTACCCTAATTCCGACTCATTACAAGTTGAGCTTCTGCCTTACATATCAAAGTATAATCTTGTTTCCTCAAACCCAAGCCTTTGTGGGATCCTTTACTATTGTCCCTGTGTAATAACAATAGCTGAGCTCTGAGTATTCTATATGCATTCTCTCATGTAACCTTCAAGACAATCCTGTGTACATACACACTTTTTGCAGATGAGGAATAGAATCTTAGAAAGGTTACATCAGCTGCCCAAGTGGCAGATGTCAAATTTCAATCTATCTACATCAATGAGGATGGATTAATTTTTTTCTAGATAAATATGTATTATAGAATTCTGTATGTCAAGAGTATGAGATGCAACAGTAAACATGAAATAAATGGCTCTTTCCTACCTGAGCTTAAAATCTAATGGTGACTGGGACCAGCAGTTAGCGTAATGCCTATGTCACTGGACTCCCACGTAGTCGACCGTGGGTCGAGTCCCCGGCCCAGTTGCTTAAACTCACGC
>NW_006159650.1:1137235-1140421 GCF_000334495.1 Tupaia belangeri chinensis
AGCGTACATGCCGTATAGCAAAAAAAAAAAAAAAAAACTCTCAAAAAGAAAAATCTAATAGTGACTAAAAACAAGTAAATTGATATTTTTACTACACTGTGAGAATCACTAATGAATGTCTGGTAGTTAGGGCATCGGATCTCTCATGGTTGACCGTAGCACAGTTCAAGTCCTGGATCTGATGGCTTCAAAATCACTCCAAGCATGTGTGCATGCATACCCAAAGTCCAGAGAGGAGAATGGAGAAAGGACTGTGGTGTGGTTCTCCCCTGGGGGTGATTTCTCACACTCCTTCTCTCTATATATATATGTCTTTCAGCAAGTGCATGCACCTTATGCAAACTTAAAAAAAAGATGATACAGGAACACATTAGAAGAATGTTATTCTACTCCTTACCCTTCTTTCTGTTACTGACTAGCTCCCATATACATGTTATTACCTGACATTGTACACATTCTGCTTATCTGTCTATTTCTATCTCCCCACTTTAGAATGAAAACTCTACAAAAGCAGGGCATTGTTGCCTGTTGTGCTTATCCTTAGCCTGTCTAGCACATGGTAAACAACCAATAAGTATCTAAGTTTTGGTTGTAGGTATTACAACAATTAGGTCTTAAAGTAACTTATTTACTTGTACAGTTTCTAATTCTTGAAATATTTTTTGAACTGTGATTTACAAAAATAATAGTAACAGCAGCAACTAACATTTATTATGCACTTTTCATTCCTATGCATTGTTTTAAGTGTTTCTCATAAATTATCCCACTTAATCCTCACAACAGCCATAAGAAGTAGCAGAGTTAAGTCAGTCAGTGTGTCTGGTTTTGAATTCTAGGCCTATCATGTACTAGCTTTGTGGCCTTTGGCAAGTTACTTGAAATCCAAGTAGTCTCGTCTTTAACATGAGGACAATAACAGCATGATCTATCTTGATGATTATTTTATACATAATAAACATTTGATAACCATCACTATTAATGCCCTTTTATAGAGGACCATCGAAGTTCAAATATTTATTTATTTTTAGACAAATTTTTGCTATAGGGCATGTGTACTTGTCAGAGAAAAAGAGACAGAGACAGAAAGTGAGAAATCAACCCCCCCGGGGGGGGATGACCACCCACAATCTCTTCTCCATTCTCCTCTTGGGATTTTGGGCACGGAAACCTGCCTGGCATGAGTTTTAAGCCCTAGGGTCTAGGACTTGAACCGCAGTTGACTATGTGGGAGTCCAATGATGTAAACATTACGCCATCTGTTGGTCCCAAGGTTCAAATATGTTAAGTGGTCCCAGGTCACAACTAATCTATGGAGTAAGAATTTGAACACAATTTTAACTTTTTCATTCCACAGATGATGCTAGGCAAGAGCTTAGCCATTACATCCATCTGTAAGCTGTATTGATTGTACAGGTGGATATTTATTTATTTTTAGGTTTCTGCCATAAGGTGCTGCACTCACTGGAGAGAGCCAGAGAAGAGAGGGAAAGTGAGAAATCACCCCCTGGAAGGATGGCCATGTCACAATCCCTTCTCCTCCATTCTCTTGGGATTTTGGGCACATACACATACATCTGGCATGACAGTTCTTTTTCAAATCGCCAGGTTAAGGACTTGAATTGTGGTTGGCCATGTGGGAATCCAGTGCCTTAACCTCCATACCACCTGCTGGCCCCACAGGTAGATATTTTCAGTTAGGTGTCAGAAATATTACCACCCTCTGACCTTCCTGGTTTCCATAAAGTTCCAGACAATGACTGAGGGCAACTGATTTTCTCCCTCTTGTTTGCCTCAAAATCTGCAAATCCTCTTGGGAGAGACTTAGGGTCTACTATATGACTAGTCATATTAGTGCCTCACTTAGTGGTTTGTTTCCTTATCAATAAATAGAACATTATGGGATTAAGTGGGATCCAGAGTGCAAAGAGCACATCTTTCAACCTGACTTCTTCAGCCTAATTCTCTTCACACCCCACTGCCTGCATACACACTGGAACATCAAACCCTCTCACACCCTCATTCCAGGCCTTTCCACTTCTTCCTTCCCTTCTACATATTCTTCTTTAATCCAGGTTAAGTGCCAGGGAGAAAGTCCTGGAGAAAGCCAATTCTGACTTTCCAGTCTGACTTTCCAGCATCTGTCCAAGTGGGTGCCCATGGGCACTCATACTGCCGGTTAATTGTAGGTTTACTCATCAGTCTTTTCCACTCCACCATGACCTCCTTTAAGGGCAGGGCCCAGTTTATTCACTTTGCCACTGTCCCTGGTACCATATAAATATTTGTTGAGATTAAATTTATTAGGCTAGAGCTGACACATAAAACACTCTGAACAAACATGAGTTCCCTTTAGGTTTTCTTATAAAAAGACAATAGGTAGAAAGAATTCACAGTTCATCAGAGCACATTCTAAGAACAAATTCGGTAGTTCTGATTCTGGTCTTGGAACACCAGAAACAGTCCCTGGTCATCCATCAGGAAAGTACTTACTGAAACCAAATTGAGAACTTAAGAAAAGAACAAAACCATAAATCGCTCTTTCTGGCAATGGCGACGGTGAATTTTCCACCATTTTCCCTGTGGCTTTGGACAATCTGTATGAAAAGGAAGACAACCATCCATCAGTGATCAACTCCCTTCCCCATTGGTTTATTATAACCTCATCGCTTTGCTATGGGCATGGCCTAGGCAGAGCAAAACTGCCGTCCTGCGCACACACTTCGAACAGACGCCCCCGTGCTTGCTCGCACATACACACACAAGCACACGCACACGCAGGAGCGCGCACACCCAGCAGCGGAGGAGACAGCAGAGGATAGAGGACGGGGATGGAGAACAAAGACACTCCAGTCCGACGAGCTTGGCCTCCCTGCGTTAAGAGAAGCGCAGGGCAGGGCGGAACTGCGCGGCGCCCATGAGGACGCCGAGTCTACCCGGCCTTGGCGCCTAAGCCCCGACCCTCCTCTCGTGGGGGCTTCTGTTTCCAGTCGGGGTTGGATGGGAGAGGCCCTTGACCTTGGGTCCTTCCTGCACCTACCCAAACCCCTCCCCACAACTCGGCCACCTCAGCTCTGAATTCTCTGCGCAAGCGCCGACCAAGCAACCGCAGTCGAAAGAAAGAAAAAAAAATCGAGGTAAAAACCGCCGCTGGACTGCGCCTCCAGCCCGGGTGCAGGCGCAGGCGGC
>NW_006159650.1:1140515-1151789 GCF_000334495.1 Tupaia belangeri chinensis
CGCCGGCGGCGGCGGCGGCCGTCCGCTTCTGAGGTTTACAGGCTGCCGGCCCCGGTGAGTGCACACCTGGGCGCGACAGGGCTCCCGGAATGCGTCACCTTGTCCCGCTGCAGCCGAGATGGCCGGGGAGCGCGGCCCTCCACACCCCCGCCCTGGGTGGTGAGTGTGGGTGTGTGCGCGTCGCCCCGCGTCCTGTGGTGCCTGCTGTTGGCGTGGGTCGGGGTGCGGGCGCGCTGAGGGGGTGTGGCCGCCTTTGTCAGCTCCAGTGGGTGTGTCGCCTTTGTCTGGTGCCGCTTTCGCGAGCGTGGGCCCTGGGTGCCCGTGCGAGGTGGGAGTAGTCCCCTTTTGTGGCGCATCCCCTGCCGCTCGCACACCCAGCTCTCGGTCCGTGCGTGATAGCCCTGCGGGGAGAGGACCCCTCGGCGGGAGCGCGCGGGCACTGCCCATGTGTCCCCTACTGATCCGCCTGGTGTCGGCGCCGGTTCTCCCCTGCGCGGGCGTGGGTTTACCGACCTCCGTGGATGGCCCCTTTTGTGTCTGCCTGTGCTTGGGGGGTGGGGGGACGCGCGTCCCCATCAGCACACAGCTGAGCCGCCCCCGCCTGGAGCTTCGCTCGCGCCGTTGTGCGTCCTCGCCTATCCCCTGATGTGCTGTTCGTGAGTCCTAGCAAGTGCGTGATCTCTTTGTGCGGTTCTCGTTCGCGAGTGTCGTGAGCGTTTGTGCGCGCCCCGTGCTCTGTTCGTGTGTTCCCTACGTTATTGACACCTGTTTGGGTGTGAAGTCCAGTTTAGGGCTGGCGCCTCCGGGCGGAATTGCCTCGCGGAGCGCGAGATAATCCGCACCTCCTACTCCGCACCTCTTCGGAGCATTCTCCCTCCCCCAAATGCTACCGGGAAGCCGGAGGGCTGGCCAGCTTCTCCTCAGGATTGATACTGTCAGTGTGGCTTATCCCCAGCACATTACGGGGAGTGAATAGAGGGACCAGGGGCGCGCGCGCGCGCACACACGCGGAGCCATGGCGTATGTGAATTTGGGCTGTTTCGCTGTGATGTGCCTTTCCTAGAGGCGCCCTATGCGTCCAAAACGATTTTATTGCAAATTTCTTCCTAAATATTTTCACATGCCCGTTGGGTAGATACTTTCTAGTCGCCCCCGGGGTTGTTGATAATACCTAGTAATTCATGTTGTATTTTATGGCGTTCACGTAAATCAGTTTCGATTCTGCCTAGCATCCTGGCGAGTGAAACAAGGTAGAAATCTTACAGATTTTACTCCTCCCTTGCGAGCAGTTTCCTCATAATTATGGCTCTAGCTAGGACATTTTTTATTGCAAGAAATTTGTACTTTGTCCTAAGGAAAATAGGAAAGATACAAACCCGTTTAGGGACCCAACTATTACTCCTGCTGCTTGAGGGGTCCTGCTGTGTGCTCAAGGGCTGCGATTTGGTGTCTTTCTCTGTTCTGATATATTTTCTTGCACTGAAATAATTTTACTTTCTTTTTTCTTTTTAATTTTTTTTGGAATATTTTAAATGTAAAATACAGAGGGGGATCTAACCAATCCATGATTTCAGATTTTACAGATGTAATTATTTTGCCAAATTTACTTCAGATCATTTTTTTTTAAAGAAATAAAATTGTGGATATTGGAGGTGGTCTCAGCTCCTCCACCGCTCTCCCTAAAGATAACCACTGTGTGCAGGTTTGTGTATGTCATCTCCTTGTGTATTTTATACTTTGATTGCAGTGAATCCATCAGCAATATATAGTATTGTTTTGAAACTAAAGTGGTATTAAACTGTATGTGTCTTTCGCAGCTTGCTTTTTTTGCTCAACAAAACATTTTGAGAGTTATAAATGGATAACTGGAATAACGTCTTTGGTGGACTCATTTTAATTATTGATATAGCATTGCATTGTGTGAATATACCATAATTGATATGTACATTCCCCTACTGATGGACTTTGAGGTTTGCAAATTTTGACTCTCAGAAACAGCCCTGCGATAAATATATCTGTATCCATTTGCTTGTGCGCACATCTGGAAGTTTCTTTGGGAAATACACGTAGTAGTTGATTTGCTGGATAATAGGATATGTGCATTTGCACCATATCCAGCTATCACTGGTACAACTACTTAATTGTACTTTTCACTCTCACTGGTTATTGAGTGAGAAAGTGCATTTCCTCACATCCTTGCTCATACTTCATGTTATCTGACTTTCTTTTCTGACCAGCTAGCTACCTTCTGACTTTAGCTTGCTGCTAAATTTGCTTGCAGCCACATTGGCTTCTGCCCTAGCCTCGTTGCCAGTCGGTGGGTTCACTTCTCACAGCCAGTTGGCTCAGTCTATCTCATTTGGTTCTCCTAAGATTAATTCCAGTGAATGAACATTTATGTATCTAATGTATGTCAATTCCTATGGTTGGTGTGAAGATAAAATTTCTCTGATATGTTATATGTACTGATCTAGTGGCAGGTGAGGTGATTTAATTAAAAGCTTGTTTTTTTTTTAATATGATGAATGTTTTTTTAAAAATGCTTTCTGTTCTTTATTTTAATGTAGTATATGATAAATTCAGATTATATGTAAAAACCGAGCTGTGAAACAAAACAATAAAATGAACGCCTTTGAATCCATCAATCTGAGAATCACAATGACCACTATGGAATGTGCTCACCTCTAGAGGTGACTACTGTCCTGAATTGTTTGTGTATGTTATTTTTTGTTTTTTAAAAATTATTTTATCAGATGTGTATACATCCCTCAACAATGTATTGTATGGTTCTTTTGTTCCTGAGTGAGAAAAAAAATTATACTGGGTACAAAGTCTTTTGGGACTTGTTCATTTCACTCAGTGTTATGTTTCTAAAAGTCACTAATATTGGGTATAGATCAAGTAAGTAATTTTCACTATTGTGTACTTTTCTATGGATGGATTTAACACAGTGCCTGCGTTCTCCTGTTGATGGACATTTTGGTTGTTTCTAGATTTTGCTATTAGGAAAATTCCTGTACATATCTTCTCATATCTTCTGGTACACAGCTGTAAGAATTTCTCTCTTTTTCAAACTGGAGTCTATGATCTCCAGGGAAGGGAAGATTTTCTAAAGAGTATGAGGATATAAGTGATATTGGTGAACTGATATCTAGGTCATTAAATTCTATGTTGAACTCCTTAACATTGTTAGTACCTGAGGTCTGTGTAGAGGCCTCCTGCTGGCTTTATTTTCCTACCTTGTCTTTCCACAGTAGCACTCTACATAAGAAAGACAAACCACACAACCATTTCTAATCTTACTAGGACAATTTAAAATACTGTTTATAGTGTTAGGGGAAGCCTCTTTTAACCCAGGAACCTTCTCATTTCTTAAGGAGATGCATTTCTAGTGACATTTCACTTTTTATGTTTAGTTAGCAGCGTATGTAGTTGTAATTTTGTTAGCTGTATGCTAATAATAATTATATATTTAAAAGAGTGATATATCCGTTTTACTTAAAAATGCCACCATGGTATTCTAAATAGTCGTCTTTTACAATTTTTAGGTGTCATGTTAACAGATGAAGGATATGTACTTTTAAAAAACATTTTTGGGGTTTAGGAGCAAAGGAGTATCACCATGTAAGGTGTTTGCTGGAAGGGGAATTGCTAAGTCAATGGATGTGAATGTTCATTTTTACAGGATGATGCCAATTTTTTTCTAAAGTGGTTGTACTAGTTTATATTTTGTCCAGCAGATTGTCAGTTTATATACTTTGAGCAGCAGTGTGTAGGTTACATTTGCACTACAACCTCTTAACACTTATTATTGTCAGACTTTTAAAAAAATTTTTGCTTGAGGGCACATGTAATTGCTGGAGAGAAAGAGAAAGAGGGTGGGAAAATGAGATCCCCCTCCAGGGGAGATAGCCACCCCACCATCTCTTCTCTGTCACCTCTCCTTTGGGGATTTTGGGCATGCACACACGTGGCCCAGTATGTTTTTCAAGCTACCTGGTCTGGGATCAAAGTAGGTAGTCGGCTGTGTGAGATCCAACCTTCTTTACCACCATGCCACAGGTGCCCCAGATGACTATTTTTTTTTTTAAGAATTATTTTATTTAACTTTTATTTATTATTATTTTTTCATTTTTACCAGAGAGAGACAAAGAGAGAGAAAGAACATGAGAAAGCAAGCTGCCAGGTCTGGGACTCGAACCGTGGTCAGCCATGTGAGAGTCCGGCACTCTTAATCACCATGCCAATTGCTGGTCCCCAGACTTAATATATACCAGCGGAATAGGTATGAAATGATGCATCATTGTGTTTTAATTTACATTTATTTGATTATTAATGAAATTGGGCATCTTTTCATATGTTCATGAACCATCTGTGTTTTTGTTTTATAAAATGCTTGGTAATATCATTTACCTGTTTTCTACTCTAATGTTAATAGATTGTCTTTTAAAACTGATAAACTGGTAACACTGATCCTTTATTGATTATATGCATTGTAAATATATTCTAGTTTGTGGTCTGCCCTTTCATTCTTTGTGGTGTACGTTGCTGAACAGAAGCTCTTAATTTTAATGTTATGTAATTAGAATTCTTTTTTGCCCTGGACTTAAAAAGACAGTCTCCTGTGTTTCTTTTTGAAAGTTTTTAAACGATGCCTTTCACATTTACAGTCATAATTTATTGGAATTGATATTTATGTATGATGTGAGGTAATGATCCACATTAATTTTCCCCCTGTGTGGTTTCAGTTAGCCCTATGTATTGAATTGGCTAACCAGTGATCTGCTGTAACATCTCTTTCATATGATTAGTTTTTATATGCATGGGTCTGTTTCTGGCTTGTGGTCCTATATCACTTCTCACTTTGTCAATCTCTATGTTGATATTACACTATCTTAATTATGAATGCTATAGTTTTACCAAATCTTGGTATATGGGAAGACTTGAGTCTCTGCTGTTTTTAAACTTTTGTTCTTGTTTTTTAAGAATCAGTCTGTTACAAGACATAAAAACCTCTGGGAATTAATTGGGATTGATTGAATCAGTTTGGGAGAGAATTGAAATCTTTAAGATTTTGAGCCTTCCTATCTGAGAAGATGGTATGTATTTATTTCCACTTACTTAGGTTTTTTAATTTTTTTTTTAATTTGCTAGAGAGAGAGAGAGAGAGAGAGAGAGAGAGAGAGTGTGTGTGTGTGTGTGTGTGTGTGTGTGTGCTGGCCAGAAAAAGTGAAAAAACACTCCCCATGGGAGATGGTTATGGCACAATCCCTTCTCCATTTCTCCTTTTGGGATTTTGGGTATGCACACTGCTTGTTTTTTGTTTGTTTGTTTGTTTGTTTTTTAAGAATTATTTTATTTAACATTATTTATTTAATTTGACCAGAGAGGGACAGAGAGAGAGAGAGAGAGAGAGAAAGTGACAAAGCAAGCCCCCAGGTCCAGGACTTGAACCACTCTCGGCCATGTGGGAATCCAGCACCCTTAACCACTTTGCCACATTCCAGCCCCATCCCAGTATGTTTTTTAAGCCCCTGGGTCCAGGACTGCATAGGTGGTCATGAGGGATCCAGTTGCCTTAACTCCCATACCGCTGGTTAGCCCTTTAATGTCTTCTTCCTTTCTTTTCTTTTTCTTTTTATTTTTTTTAAAGGATTATTTTATTATCTTTATTTTTAATTTGAACAGAGAGGGACAGAGAGAGAGAGAAAGGAAAGAGAAAAAGCAAGGCACCAGGTCTGGGACTCAAACTGTAATTGTCCATATAGGAACCTAGCATCCTTAACCACCATGCCACCTGCCCTTTAATGTCTTCTAATGTAATTCTGTGACTTTCTCTATAGAGCTCTTCCACTTTTTAAATGTTGATTCTGATGCTTCATTTTTTAAAAGAATTATTTGTTTAATGTTATGTATTTATTCCTTTATTTTTATTTGACCAGCAGGAGAGGTGGGGAGGAGAAAGGAAGACAGTAGGTTTAGGACTAGAACTGCAGCCGGCCATGTGGGAGTCTAGCACCCCAACCATCATACCATCTGCTGGGCCCAGATTCTGATGTTTTTAATCGTTTTTGTTGCTATCACAAATGGCAATTTTAAGGATTTTGTTTTCTGACTATTGTTAGTAAATAAAAATTGAATGAACTTTAAATATTGACCTTTAGCTATCTACTTAATAAACGCTTATTATTTCTAATATAGTTTCTGGAATTCCTTTGGGTATTCTTTGTGGATAGTTATATTATTTGCAAATAGCGACAGTGTCTTTCCAATACTTTTCCCTTATAATTAATTTTTTTTGTCATAATATTCTAGCACACTTTATATCTTTGTTCAGTCGAAGTGATTATGGTTGTTCATTAGAAGTGATTATAATGGCTAAATAGGTCTCATTCCCAATTTTTTTTTTTTTGAGAGGTTTTTTTTTTCACTATAGGGCGCATGCGCTCGTCAGACAGAGAGAGAGAGACATAGAGACAGAAAGCAAGAAATCACCCCCCAGGGGGGATGGTCACGCCGCAATCCCTTCTCCTCCATTCTCCTCCCGGGATCTTGGGCACGCACGCACACGTGCCCAGCGTGTGTTTTAAGCCACCGGGTCTGGGATGCGAACCGCGGTCAACTATGTGGGAGTCCAGCGACATAGCCATTATGCTAACTGCTGGTTCCCTCATTCCCAATTTTAAAGGGAATATTTTCCTGTTAAGAATAATATTGTCGGGAACCAGCAGTTAGCATAATGGCTATGTCGCTGGACTCCCACATAGTTGACCGCGGTTCGCATCCCAGACCCGGTGGCTTAAAACACACGCTGGGCACGTGTGCGTGCGTGCCCAAGATCCCGAGAGGAGAATGGAGGAGAAGGGATTGCGGCGTGACCATCCCCTGGGGGGTGATTTCTCGCTTTCTGTCTCTCTGTCTCTATCTGTCTGTCTGGCGAGCATACGCACCCTATAGCGGAAAAAGAAAAGAAAAGAAAAAAAAAGAATAATATTGTCTATGAGATTTTGTAGATACCTTTGATTAAGTTAGTGAAAGTTTGTGTAATGTCATGTTTTTCTTCTATATATGTTGAGAATATCTTGCAGTTTTTTTCCTTTTATCTGTTAAATATAATGGATTCCAATTTTTAATTTTTTTATTCTTATATTCTTTTCTGATTTTGATACTAAGGCTACAGTGGCCTTACACATTGAATTAGAGTAGATCATTTTTTTCCTGAAAGACTTTGGATTGATTTGGTGGACATGGGCCAATCTGAGGACTGGTGGTAAAGGCAGTTGGATCCCACATGGCTGACTACACAGTTTAAATCCTGGACAGGTGGTTTGAGAAACATGCCAGGTATGTGTACATGCATTGCCCAAAACTCTGAAAAGAGAAAGAATTGGAGGAGAAAGAATTACAGTGTGAATATTCCCTATGAGGAGTGCTTTCTTGCTTTCTCTTTTTCTCTGGCAAGTGCATGCACCTTCTAGTACATTTTCTTTTAATTTAAAATATTTTTAAAGTTGGATGGAATTTGCTTGTCAGATCATTTGGATCTAATGTTTTCTTTGTGGAACTTTAGTAGTAATTAGCAATTGAATATCAATATTATAGGACTGTTTAGATTTTCTATTTCATTTAGTTAGTTTTGGTAAGTTTTAGAAATTTCTCCTTCAAATATTTTTATGTTTATTGGCATCAAGTCTCTTTTTTTGCTTTTCATTTTTAGATTTTTGCTATAGGGCACATGTGCTTGTGGGAGAGAAACAGAGAAAGGAAAAGTGAGAAATCGTGCTTGGGGGGAATGACCATGCTACAGTTCCTTTTCTTCTGTGGTCCTCTCAGGATTCGGGGCACACATGCACAGGCACGCAACTGATTTTCAAACTGCCAGTCTGGGGGCTCCAGCCACAGTTGACCATGTGGGAATCCAGTGCTTTAATCACCAGGCCCACCTGTTGGTCCCCCATGGTATTGTTTTGTTGTTGTTGTTTTTGGAGAGGTTTTTGCCATAGGGTGCATGCACTTGCCAGAAGGACAGAGAGAGACAGAGAGAAAGCGAGAAACCGCCCCCTGGGGGGATGACCATGCCACAATCCCTTCTCCTCCATTCTACTCTTGGCATCTTGGGCACGCATATACATGTACCAGGACCGGGACTTGAACCGTGATCTACTACATGGGAGCCCAGCGACATAGCCATTATGCCAACTGCTGGTCCCACCCATGGTATTGTTTTAATTCCATTTTTAGCCTCTGCTTTATCTGTAGTTATGTTCCTGTTTTGCATTTTGAATATTACTTATGCCTGAGCCTTAGCTCTTTTTTTTCATTCAGTCTTGTCACAAGTTTGTCTACTTTATTAACCCTGACAAAGGATCAACTTTTGACCAAATAACACCTCTATTATAGTCTTTGCTTTCTATTTCACTGACCTCTTTTTTTCTCTTTTACTTATTATTTTCTTCCTTTTATTTTCTGTAAGTTTATTCTTTTGTTATTTTTCTAACTGAAATTGCATACTTGGGCTGGCTCCATAGCTAAGTGGTTAAGGAGCCATATCCCACATGGTTGACAGTTGTTCAAATCTTGGCCCTGGTGGCTTGAAAAACAAGCCAAGTGCTTGTACATGGATGCCCAAAATCCTGACAGGACTGAAAAGGATTGCAGGATGACCATGCCCCATCAGAGGGTGCTTTCCCTCTCTCTCCCTCTGGTGAACAATTGTGTTTCCTGGTGTAGGGTGATAAGCTTCTTTGTCATCCATTTTTGCTTTATCTAACATAGTTGTATAGTGTTTTCATTAACTCTCAGATCTAAGTTTTCTTTTTTTTTAAGAATTATTCTGTTAATTAATTAATTATTAAATTTGACCAGTGAGAGAGAGAGAGAGAGAGTGAGAAAGCAAGCCACCAGATCTAGGACTTGAACCACAGTCGGCCATGTGGGAGTCCAACACCGTAACCACCATGCCACTTGCTGGCCCCTCAAATCTAAGTATTTTTAAAATTTCCATTTTGACTACTTCTTTGACTAATGAATTATTTTAAAATGTATATATTTTTAGGTTTATTTATGTCTTACATGGAGACAGAGAAACAGAAAGTGATAGATAAGCATCCCCAGCAAGATCTTTATATCATGATCCATCCCCAGCCTCAGCAAGCCAGGATCCTGGGCACGTAGGTGGACTCAGCATGCATAGGAAGACCTTGGGATCTGGGCCAAGGACCATACAGGTTCAGCATAGTGGAGTATAGCGTTTGTTAGCACTGCACACTGTACCTTGCCTAGGAATAACTTTATTCTACATTAAAGTTTTCTTTCTTTTTGTTCATTTCTTAATCATTGTCAGAGAAGGTGGTCTTTTTATCTTTTCCTTTCATTTATCCTTTTCCTTTCTACTTTTCCACTTCCTTCCCTCCCTTGGAGAAGGAAAGACAAGTACCCTTGCCAGGTTCCCTCACCAGCCTTTCAGTCACCCAGGATCATGGATGTGTATGTACACACCTGGTATGGACAGGACAACCTAGGAACTGAATCCCAATCTTCCATATCGCTTCCAGCATTGCAGAGTATTATACCATCACTGTGTCTGGGCCTGTATTTTATTTTTTTAAAGCAATTTTTTTCCCTTGCTTTATGTAAAGTTTGTACATAGTGAAGTATTG
This sequence comes from Tupaia belangeri chinensis, assembly GCF_000334495.1. Taxonomy (NCBI): domain Eukaryota; kingdom Metazoa; phylum Chordata; class Mammalia; order Scandentia; family Tupaiidae; genus Tupaia; species Tupaia belangeri. The sequence goes on from NW_006159650.1 coordinate 1,150,175, forward strand.
TAACTATTCTGTGTGTACTTGTAAAGGGTATGTATCCTCTAATTGCTATGTGTCCATTAGAGCATAATTGTGTTCAGTTAATTTTTGTTTGTCCTGTCAATTAATAGTCGTTGCGGTCTATTATTACTTTCTATTAGATTTCTGTAATTCTAACAATTTTGTTTTTTATTTGTATTTTATTTTTTGGAATTTTTTTTCTTTTTTTTTTTTTTGGAGAGTTTTTTTGTTATAGGGCATGTGCGCTCGCTAGACAGACAGAGAGAGACAGAGAGACAGAAAGCGAGAAATCACCCCCCCAGGAGAGATGGTCACGCCGCAATCCCTTCTCCTCCATTCTCCCCTCGGGATATTGGGCACGCACGCACATGCGCCCGGCGTGAGTTTTAAGCCACCGGGTCCAGGACACGAACCGCGGTTGACTATGTGGGAGGCCAGCGACATAGCCATTACGCTAACTTCTGGTTCCCGGAATTTTTTTTCTTATATTGGGTTGTCAGAAAAGTCATGACATACTCTTTCTGTGCAAAAATGAATCATGCTTTTTCTTTTTTTTATTAGCACAAACACATTTATTTACTAACCAAAGGGATGATCCTAATTAAATCAACACTTGGAAATAGTTGTATGTAAAATGTTTGCGATAAAGGTAATTGAACACAGTAATGAAAAAAAAAATAGTAGTATGGAGATTTGCTCATTGAACTGAGCTTGTTCATTCTCGCAGCTAATTCCTGTCTGAAGTGATGATGGAATTTTTATTCTACTTTCTCATAGACTCGAGTACAGGTGACATTATTCATGACACAGTCCACCACTAATTTTCCATCTTGCAATTTTCTTGTTACTGTGCTTTCTTTCCCATCCCATTCTTGATGTTGAACCAATGCACCATCCTTAAAGTCACAGTCTGAGTTTTTCTGCCATCAGCTGTAGTTTCTTCAAACTTTTCTCCCAGGGTACAAGAAAACTGTTGTTTTTAAAGTGCTCTCAGTTTTTACAGTGAGGTTCTTCCCATCACAAGTGATAATACAATCTGGTTTGGCCATTGCACCCATTTTTCACAGGGCCATTCCCACACCTACTTCCTTCATGCTGAAGGTCAGCCATGGTGGGCGCGGGAGGGCGGGCAGTCACAGCAGACAGGGCAGGGACCCGGGCGAGGAGCCCTCAGTGCCACATCAAGCTTTTTCTGACAACCCAATATTTCCAGACTCATATTGGATACATACAAGCGTAACACAATTTTCGTAGTAGATTGAACCTTTACTATGTTATAGTCCTCTCCATCCCTAATTTGCTTTTTTGTCTGAGAGTCTTATTTTGTTTCAGCCCATCTTTCTTTCGGTGGTAATTTGCCCGGAACATTTTTTCCCCCCTGGAATGTCCTTTTCTTCTTATTGCTTGCACTTTTTAAAAATGTCATTATATTTTAGGGGATCTTACAAAGAACGTATTGCTGAATTTAAAAAAATCTTACCAGATAATCTACATCCTTTAATTGCTGTGTTTAGAAGTTCTTTTAGTTCAAGTTCTTGGGTGGTAGTCAACTCAGTTTTTTTTTTTTTTTTTTTTTTTTTTTTTTTTTATTTTTTTTTTTTTTTTTTTTTATTTTTTT
>NW_006159650.1:1151990-1163879 GCF_000334495.1 Tupaia belangeri chinensis
TTTATTATAAATTTTTTTTTTCTCATCACAACACACATATGAATTTTCCATCCAAAATACACTGTGCATTGGCTCAATCGAGCACATCAACATATATGTTCTCAGCAAATGATTTCCCAATTTTTGTGTCCTGCATACCTTGCCTTTTGTTTTGCCATCCCAGATTCCCCATCCCCACCCTCTGCCATGTCCCATCTTCCTCCTCCATTGTCCCTGACACCCATGATTACCCTCAATGGCCTCCACCCCCCCCATTCAATTGTTCTACCAATGAACTCAATTTGTCTAAATATGTCCACTAGCTAGCGCAGCTGACGTATCCTTACACATGTATCCAAATCTGATCCTAGGCATAAACCCCAGGGAGTAGAATGCACACACTACAAAGTAGTCCCCAGTTGTGTCCATACAACTCTCTTCAGTCGTCAACTCAGTTTTTATCTGAAATTATTTTTATTTTGTCCTGGTTGTTGAGAAATCCTTTTGATGGATGTACTGTTCTAGACTGGTAGTCTCTTTGTTAGCAGTGATAATATTCTGCTATTGCTCATTAAGTCTGCTGTGTTTTAGTATAGGTTTGTTTGTTTGTTTGTTTGTTTTTAAAGAAACTCTTTTCTTTTACTTGCACTAGATTTTGGGTCTTTGATATTACATCATTTCACTTAGAAGTCTAGATGGAGATTACTTTTCATTTATCATATTTTGGATATAGGTATTTCCTAATTCTGAAACTTATCTTTCATGAGGTCTAGCAGATTCCGAGCCCTGTATTGTTTTTTTTTTAATAGTTACTCGTTTTAATTTTATTTGTTATTATTAAATTTAACCAGAGAAGATATAGATAGAGAGAGAGAGACAGAAAGTGAGAAAGCAGTCTGCAGGTTTGGCTGGAATTCGTACTGTGGTTGGCTATGTGGGAGTCCAGTGCTTAACTACTACACCACTTGCTGGCCCCAGAACCCTGTATTCTTTAAATATCATTTCTATTTTATTTTATTTATTCTTTCCTTTTGAAACTTTTAACTGCATTTATATAAAACTGTTTCCAGATCACTTCCTCTTCATCTTTCAGCTCTGTGTCTTTCTGTACCATGATTTATAGTGCTGGGTGATATCATGAAGCATAATTCTGGTTCACCAATTTTCTCTTCAGCTGTGCTTAATCTTTTCTGTAGCCCTTCCATTTTTTCCCCTAATGTTTAGCAATTATATATTCAATTTCTAGAAGTTCTACTTGGTTCTTTTTTAGATATACCATTCTTTATAGTCCATGTTCTTTGCTCATTTTGGTGCCTCTGTAGCTTTTCTATAGGCCATATCTGGCGATCTCAATGTCTGATGTTCTTAGGATATTGTTTCTCCCTCATGGTGACTTGTTACCTCTTGGGCTTAGCGATTGTTGATTATGAACTTGAGAGTCTAATGTGAAATGATTTCTTTCTGAAAGCACTTGTATCAGCTTTGGCTGGGAGCCAGAGAGATTAACTAGGACCACTTCTAGTGCCTACATTTTACTTCTGGCCAGGGCTCAGTGTTTGGATGCCACTATTCCTCTTGGCACCAGTACTGGTAGCTCTTAACTGCCAGTTTACTTTGTAGCCTGAGATTTGTTGCTTTTGAGAGGAGAGGGTGGCTTTAAATGTTCCCCTATTTTTGACCTCAGCAAAACATTAAAAAAGTATTCTTTTAAAAATCTAGGATCTAGTTTTTTTGTTTGTTTGTTTGTTTGTTTGTTTTTTGGTAGTGGTAGAGTTCCCAGAATACTTACTTTAGCATAACTAATGGAATCAGAAGTCCTTTATTTTAAATAATTAATTTTAGTAGTATATTTATTTTAGTTTGTAGTATTGGGTTGTCAGAAAAGTCATGATATATTTTTTTCTATGCAAACATGAGTTATGACTTTCCAACAACCCAATAGAAAAATTCTGTTGTACCAAACAGGGTTTTTTACTGGTATCAAATTTCCAATTAAGACAAATTTACATCTAAGTTATAAGCTGAGCTATTATAAAGGAAAGTAATAAGTAAATAACTGTACAGATGGCTAGTGGATTATACAATGAATCCTCTGGACCCATGATGACCCTAACAGAGATAAACCTGGGATGGTAAACCAGTGAAAAAACAGCTATCAGATTATGGGCAGAATGCTCTGGGCTTATGGAGAAGAGATACAAAAAATAAACTTTGTGGTAGTGGGATGATCAGGAAATGAATGCTTCCTGGAATTGAATGTTAAAGACTGATAGGCATTAGTAGCTGCAAAATAAGATTTGTTTAATAACAATAAGCAGTTGGGTTTAATTGGCTTCTAGGTTGTTTGTTACAAAGTGACTGGAGATGATACAGGAACAGGATTACAGAAATCATCTCTACTTAGTGAGGAAGTTGTACTTTATTGTGAAGATGAAGAGATGCTATCGAATGATTTTAAGCAGTAAAATAATATGGTTATTTAGAGGATGCCCAAATTGAATGCAAGACATCAGTTAGAAGATTGCTTGTTAATGAGGTCAGAGAAGAAAAGATGAAGGTACAACTAGACATGACCCTAGGCATGAAGAAATCTATGTGTGCTGGTTTTAGATTTCTTAGGAAAGTAGAAATGACAGCCCTGGGTGGTTAGTTGGATAGACTGAGGAATCTAGATTGACCACACAGGTTTTTGGTTTGAGTAATATGGCATGAGGAGCAGTTAGCTCAGAAACCACATATAGGAAGAGGAAAGTCCTTGATTTCATGCATTTGTTTTTGTAGAGAAATAAAAATTATTTTTGAACTTATTTAATCTGAGGGGCTGTGAGACATCTTGGTTAAGATCCAGTAGCAATTGACAGGGAGGGTTTACAAGTCAAGAGACATAACCCATCTTGGAAGGATTTGAGAGTCTTGGAAGTTTGGAATCCATTGTTTTCTACAATGCGATATGAGTTAATTTAAAGTGGTACCTAGATAAATGCTTGAAAAATTTTTAATAGGAGTTTAATGTGTATGAAAGACATAATTATACATCAAACTTATGATATCATGGACATTATCACTTAGGCCGAGTAAGCTCAATAAAATGGAACTACAAAGTAAAAATACATGTGATAATGGAATGGCAAAAAAACATGGTAAAGCTATGCCAATGGCAAAACCTTAGAAAGTGCTGTCTTAACCACTGCGCATAGTGAATAAGGTCCCCACAAAGAGAGGGTCAGAGTGAGAAGAGAGTATTGACATATGGGTGGTGGGGGATTGAGAAGAAGAGCCCGTGAAGGAGACTGAGGAAGAGCAGCCAGACCAATAGGAGGAGAACCAGGAGAAGATGGTCTGTGGAATCCAGATGAAGAGTTCTGAGGAGGAAGTGGCCACAGCCCGTAAGTGAAAGCTGAAAAGTGCTCTTCAGATTTAGCAATAAAGGTAGGCTGGAAGCATCTTGAACAGTGGAGTTTAAGAAACTGGTCTAATGTTAGGGATAGCTGGTACTTACAGCATTTCCTACATGCCTGATACTCTACTGTCGTGTGTTAACTGATTCATCAGATAGGTAGTATTGTGTCCCCCATTTGATATGTTAGGAAACTGAAGCATAGAGCGTGTGACTTGCCCATGTTTTAAACCCAGGAAATGAGAGAGCCAGGATTTGAGCCTAGGTAGTCTGGCTCTAGACACCACACTCTTAACCACTTTGTCACATTGCCTCTCTAGTCAAAATAAAATATTGTGCCAGTGTTGTTATTGCAGTACTGTTGGTGCTATAGGAGGTATTGGTGAGATATGCTAGGCCTAAATGACCAATATCGTGTTACAGTGGCTCAGCCTGCCAGGTGTGAGCATATTAATTGTGTTGTAACTAATGCCCTGATGGTGTTGTATGAGCTGTGACAGCTCTTGGCCCTTTCTTTATTTATATGCAAAGAAAAATTTTGTAAGACAAGTAAATTTAAAAATGTCTATATTACCCAGGGTAGCATATACCTTGTATTACGTGCTATACTTTGGGTGCTATACAGTATCTTATTTTTTGTGGTCATTGTTCACTTCTGGAATTAAATTATTGAATTATGCAGGTCAGGTTCTAGAAATTAATGATGGCCAATCAGTTGTAGAAGGTCATTAGTGACCTTATTGCAAGCAGTTTTTCTTGAATGGTAGAAATGGAAACCAAATTGTAAGAAACTGAAAGTGAATAAGAATGGGAATTCAAATGAGAGAAAAAGGAAGTAGAGTTCTTGGTAAAGTTGAAAGAGTAGCTATGGGAGGAGACAGGGAGGACATGAACTGGAATGACATGGCTGTGGTCAAAGAGGATGGACTGGAGTGAAAGATTTAAAAACTTACTGAGACCAGGGCAATGATTGGAGCTGGGCCCTGGGAAGCAAGTGCCTAGAGTGGTCGGCAGTGAGGTTTGTGTTAGTTGAGGTAGCAAGGTGAGGGCAGCATCTGCATGGGCCTTGAGGTGACCAGGATGATGGAGGAGAGAGTGGAACACGGTCATGAATTTATAAACATGATAGTAACCAAGAAGGAAAAGGTAGAGGTGACAAGGAACAGTCAGTGTGGTGAAATGGAGTGTTCGAGAGAGATGACTGTGGAATCCAGAGGACCGTGTTGTATTCTTCCTAGCTTGCTGCCTTGAGCATTATTTAATTTTACTGAGAATGTTTTCTTGTCTCTGTAGAAGAGATAATGACAGCTGAGCCGGCCAAGCATTGCTGTGAGAATTCATGTAGTGATGCATGTTAAAACATTTGATACTGTCACACCTAGTATAAGTAGTTTGCTAGGAAGATTATTAATTGTTCTTGTTTTTTGAGGTTTTCGTACAGCAAACTGGCCATAAGAAGGGTTGATGAAAGAAATATATTTTGCATTTCAAGGACTGATGATGGCTTTGCTTAGGAAGAAAAAAGTTGGTTTGTCTCAATAATAGTGGATGACAGTGGTGAAGAGAAAGGATCTAAGAAATGGCATTAATGATTGTGCTGATGATAGGAAAAGAAAGCCAGTACGTGGACAAGAGCTAGAAACCATAAGGTGCTGCATTTTTCAGTGATATTTAGATTTTGTAGCTATTTTCTGATAACTATAAAAATCCTTACTATTGAATTGTCTTAATGGAAAAACTTTAGTCCCATTGAAATAAGTATTGGGTCGTCGGAAAAGTCATGACGTATTTTTCTGTGCAAAAATGTATCATGACTTTTCTAATGACCTAATATTTTTAAAACACGACTTTTAATAATGTGTTTTCCCCTTTAAAGAGTTGCAGTGCTGTGTACTGCAGTGGTGTGAGAGCATTATAAGGTATTGCCAGGAGGATGAAAGGTTGGGTGCCGTGATAGGGAGTTAGGAGATTGACAGATGCCCTGTGCCATGTGGACCTTGCCTCTTGGCCCAAGACCACACTGAGAGGTAGGAGAGTCTGAGCAGCTCATAAGAAGGTAGTAGCTATTTCAGGCCAGGAGGCTGAGATTAAAGCAGAGTTTGAGGATGAGGAAATGGTGTATTTCACAGAAAAAGCAGGTGGAGTCAAAGTGCTCTATTGGGAAGATGCCTTTTCTTCATTTAGCACACACTTATTGAAGGCTTACCCTGGCCTAGGCACATACAAAGATGAATAAAATGCCCTTAGATATCTTTCAACTAATGGAGACACATAAACAGATAAGTTCAGAGTAGAGATGCTAAATAGAAAAAGGAAAGAAGAAAAGAAATAGAGTAAACTGTTTGAAGAGAAATAGTGGAAAAAGAACATCAGAATGGGGACAAGAATCCTCTGGAGCTCAGTTTTCTGATTGGAGTTATTTTCTGGGGGTATAGGTTCCAAGTATTTTTCTAATATAACATAGAAGCCAGGAAAGCAGCTTCTCACATAGCCTCAAATGATTTAATTACTGATCTGGGTTTGTGCTGTTTCCTTAGGATTGTGCACCATGGACGATTTTGCCGAGGGAGATTTCATTGTAGCGGATTATGCCTTGTTAGAACATTGCCCTTATGTGGACAATTATGTCTTTGCTCCAGAATTTGTGACTGATGATTATGTTCGGGTGACTCAGCTTTACTGTGATGGGGTGGTAAGTAGGGCTTGTTAAGTTTTTTGTTTTTAACATTGTATCTTAAAAGGCTTTCTCTGGTTTAGGGCTACCTGAGTTAAGATTTTTTTATGGTTTATGGCTTTTAAGGGGGAGGTACACGCATGCTTTCGAAGAGGTGATTTCAGAAGGGAAAGTAGGCAGCCCCTCACAATAAGAATATTTAAAGCCAGAGAACAAGTGATGGCGAAAGGTGACTTTCTGGTTGGGGATTAGAAAAACTCTTGGGACAGCCATGAAAACAAACCCAGTGGAAACTGAAAAAGGTCTTAAATTAAGAATCATTGACTGGGGACCAGCAGTTAGCGTAATGACTAGGTCGCTGGACTCTCATGTGGTTGACCGCGGTTTGCGTCCCGGACCTGGTGGCTTAAAACTCATGGCGGGCGTGGGTGCGTGGATGCCCAAGATCCCAGGAGGAGAAGGGATTGCAGTGTGGCCATCCCCCCTGGGGGGTGATTTCTTGCTTTCTGTCTCTCTGTCTGTCTCTGTCTGTCTGGCAAGCGCACGTGCCCTGTAGCTAGAACCTCAAAAAAAAAAGAATCATTGGTTGAAGATGTGTTCAATGTGTCTAAGTAAATGTGCACTGAAAGTTCTTAGTTCCAATAATTCTTAGATTAAAAATAAAGAACTTTGGGGGCTTGAAGGTAGCATGGTGGTTGAGACACTGGACTCCCACATGGCTGACTGGTTTGAATCCCAGGCCTGGCAGTTCGCATTCTTGCTTTTTCTCTCTGGTGAGTGCACGTGCCCTATTGCAAATTTAAAAAAGAAAATAATATTACATAAAATTTTTAAAAAAATCAAGATACAGAACTGATGACCAGCTGGTGGTATGATGGTTAAAGGGGCTGGATCCCACATGGCTGGGTTTCCATTAGAGACATGGACCCAGCAGCCTGAAAAACACACTGGGTGCATATGTGTGTGTGCCCACAATCTTGAGAGAAGAGTTTATGGCGTGGCCAGTCCCATTGGGTCATTTCTCACTTTCCCTCTGTTTTTCTCTCTCCAGGGAGCATACCTACACCCTATAACACAATTAAAAAAAAAAAAAAATCAAGCACCATACATTGCATTTTACCAGATATAAATCAAAAGAATTTTTTTCTTTCTTTTTTCCCCATAGGGTATGCAATATAAAGATTATATCCAAAGTGAGAAAAATTTAGGTGAGTATGTTGGTATTTTAATACTAATTTATCAAAAGACTATAAAGGGTAGTTTATCCAGATAGTCATATCAACATAACAGATTTATATGTCTTTTTTTTTGTAAACAGAATTTTATACAAATATGAAGTTATACACGCTCAAAGCTATCAACCCAATAGATACTTATTCAGTTAAACAAAATATCCATAAAAAATGTTAACAATTTACAAGTACATTCACAATATAATCTACTGATTCAAAGACTCCAACCGTTTGCAGTACCTGCAATGGAATTTACAGATGCCTACAACAATTTATAGATCGGGTTAGTTTATAGTTTACATATATTGCTTTTCTTTAAGAAGTACCATTAATGCAAATGTATGATTTGCAATATCCCCATTATAGCAAGAAAAAGAAAATACACTCATAAAATGTGTTAGGTATTGAGACCAGCAGTTAGCGTAATGGCTATGTCACTGGACTCCCACGTAGTCGACCGCGGTTTGAGTCCCAGACCTGGTGGCTTAAACTCATGCTGGGCGCGTGTGCGTGCGTGCCCAAGATCCCAGGAGGAGAATGGAGGAGAAGGGATTGCGGCATGGCCATCCCCCCTGGGGGATGATTTCTTGCTTTCTGTCTCTCTGTCTCTGTCTGTCTGGCGAGCGCACATGCCTTATAGCAAAAAAAAACCTCTCCAAAAAAAAAAAAAATGTGTTAGGTATTTAATATGCCAAGTATTTAAATGATTATTCTCATTATGGCACAAGAATAATACTCTATTAGTGGAAAAAGATAAAGTTTATTAGTCGAACAGTCACCGAAGAGCTCCTAAGAAGTTCCAGAGTAAGATCTGGCTATCCTTCCCATAAAATAAATAGAAGAGCAGCAATCTCTGGATTGCTATAAACATATACTATTAAGATTTCATTTATGTTAATTGGGCCTTGAATAAATTACTTGTTACAAATAAGAATAAAAAAAAATTTAGAGGGATCGGCAGGAGGCATGGTGGTTAAGGGCGCTGGATTCCCACATGGTGCTGGATTCCCACATGGCTGGTCACAGTTTGAGTCCTGGACCTGGCAGCTTGCTTTCTTGCTTTCCCTTTCTCTCTCTCTCTGTCTCTGTCTTGTCAAATTAAAAATAATAATAATAACTAATGGAATTAAATAAATAAATAATTATTTTTTAAAAAATTTAGAGACTGGTTAACACCACTGGCCCAAATGTGGCTTTTCACCTGCTTGCTTATGTATAAGAAAATTAATTTCACCATGAAGTACATTTTTTTTTTCCAAGAGAGATTTTTGCTGTAGAGCATGTGTACTCTCCGGAGAGACAGAGTGACAGAAAGCAAGAAATCATCCCCCCCAGGGAGATGGCCACTCCACAGTACCTTCTCCATTCTCCTCCTCAGGATTTTGGGCATATACATATGCACGCACACCTGGTTTGAATTTTAATCCTCTGGGTCTGGGACTTAAACCTCCAGTTGACTACGTGGGTGTCCAGTGACATAACCATTATGTCATCTGCTGGTCCCAAACTAACTTTTTTTTTTTTTTAAGAGATTTTACAGCAGTGCATGTATACTCACCAGAGAGTCAGAAAGAGACAGAGAGACAGAAAGCAAGAAATCATCCCTTGGGGGAAATGACCACACCATAGTCCCTTCTCCATTCTCTTCTCGAGGTTTCAGGCACACACACACATGCACCCAGCGAGAGTTTTAAGCCACCAGGTCACCAGGTCCAGGACTTGAACCATGGTCGGCTATGTGGGAGTCCAGTGATGTAACCATTACACCATCTGCTGGTCCCTAAAGTGCTGCTCACTCTTAACCATGGAAGCAAAAGTTACTTCTGAAAATAATCTACAGAAATAATATGTAAACCTGTAGAGCTTTGAGATAAACTAAGAATATCTTCCTATGTTGTATGAATCAAAATGCAAAGGTCTCTAGAACATATGGTAAGTGAGTACACACACTTTGATTAATTTGGGATATATTAGTATCACATGACCATGTGCAGACATATGTAAACCATAAGAGAAATTGTGATAGAACTGGCAGGTGATATGGTAGTTAAGGTGCTGGACACTCCCACATGGCCGACCATGGTTCGAGTCCTGGACCTGGTGGCTTGCTTTCTCACTTTCCCTCTCTCTATGAGTCTCTCTTTCTGATCAAATTAAAATAAATGAATCAATAAATAAAATAATTCTTTTTAAAAAAAGAAATTGTGAGAATGTTTCTAGTGACACCATACTTTCTGCTAGAAAGAAAACAAAAACTTAGTATGGAAACAACATTTCCTCTTTGTAAATAAAGTTTTTAAGCAAAAAAAAAATAACCTCAATATTCCTCTTTGCAACATGGACTGAGCTCTAAAAGATTCATAGTCAAGGATCTCAACAGTTGTCTCCCACATAATAAAACACAAACTTTCTCTCTGTCTGTTTAGGAATTCTGATCATCTCTAGTGTTTTGTCTTAAAAACTTCTTTCCAAGATACGAGGTAGCCACGTGTTAAATTCTTCCTGCTGCCCACTTTACACCTGATGTAACCATACAGATTGGCACTTTGTTGCACCACACCCATGATAACCACTGCCAACCACTTTACTCTGGAGAAAAGAGCACTAAAGGCAGAAACCACCCATAGCACTAACCACCCATAACACTAACCAATAAAACTCTGAAACAGTTTTATTCTCTTGAGGAGATGTCTTTTTGGACTCAACCAACCAATAGACCTTTCCATCTTCATCAGTATGGTTTCACCAACATAAGCCGACCATTAGTCTACCTGTGACATTCTTCACTGCCCCCAAAGTCACATGACAGTAACAAGATAATCATCACCATATAGGCAGTAAAGCTGCTGCTGAGCAGTTCACAGAGAAGATAGATATAATTGCACTGAATCAAAGAATAAATGGAAAAATGCCACTGGATGTCTGCTTTTGGATATTTTTTGTCTATTGTTTCTTCTTCAGCATTAAACAGTGAAACACCTTCAGTGTCATCATTACTGTTCTGCTGCAACATGGCAACCCCCGATTTACTTATCATTTAAGAATGTGTTCTTACTATTTTTTTCACTAGAATCCAAAACTTTTAAGGTAGAATTTCAGCCAATACTTAGAAATTCTTGTCATCTAACAGGTTAAAATATTAATTATTTACTTGTGTCTCCATATCATACCAGTTCTTATCTTTTCTTTATGAACAATGTTGATTCATTCCAAAGTGGGTACAAATATTAATTAAACAATTTTTTTTTAACCTAAGAATTTGACATCTGCAGTATATGGTGTAGTAAACCAGTTTCTGTCCTGCAAGATTACTGTGATGCCATTAAAATATACATCTTCTGGCCACTTCTTTTTCAACGTCAACATAGTTCTTTAATATCACGATTACATCCCTGTGTGGAGGCCAAGTAAGTTAGTCTTTGTTACTCATTTTGTGTGAGCAGTGGATAAGTTTGTTGCCTACCTAGTACAGAGTAATACCAAGGACAGTGGAAGACTTATGTCTCATTCTTGTATTCTGTCCAATTTTACTTTAGTTTTAAAAGTATAAATGGAATAGTGTTAAATTGTAGACTTGAAGTGGAGTCAGGAAAAATTAATATACTTGTTTGTAAATATCAATTTGTAGTACAGAAGAGAAAAAAGGATGTGTTTTGTTCATTTAATAAATAGCTTGTTTGTTGTTACCCGAAATGAAGAAAAATGGAACCTAGTAATTCTTCAAAGAGTTTAAGTTAAGGTATAAAATATAGATAAGCATAAAGTTCAATGAAATTGTTTATATGAGAACCTAATCTTTTAAAAAATAAATTTGCCTTTAAGCAATTCTGGTGCTTCTGAGATAAGTTTGAAGAAATTACAGTATCTTGAGTTGATGGAAGATATTGTAGATTTGGCAAAGAAAGTTGCGGTAAGTAGTAGACTGTAGGCCCCTCTCTTATTTAAAGAATATAAATATTTCTGTGGTGTCAAGCCTATATTGCTAGTTTATAGCAGGTAACAGGTAATGTTTTCAGTTTTGGTGAACCTGAGAGGATTCTGCTGCTCACGGTGGCTGCGCAGTAGTTGGGTGCCATTGTAATATTGACATGCCGTGGTAGGGACCAAGATTGCTAATTATCATTTTAGGCTAGAAGTTAGAATTTGTCACAGGTCAAAGTGGGCCCTTGTTCATAGAAACCTCTTTAAGTTCCGAAGGTCATGGGCTCTAGTTTTTGACATAAAAATATGCCATTACCAGCAGTATTTTTTCTTTGGAGTAGACTTGATCAGGGCATATTTAAGGATGTGTGTGTGTGTGTGTGTGTGTGTGTGTGTGTGTGACAGAGAAATGGGGGTGGGGGGTGAAATCCCTTTTCTCCATTTCTCCATCCTGTCAAGGTTTTGAGCATGTACACACACATGTCCTGTGTGTTTTTTAAACCACTGGAGCTGGAATTTGAACTGTGGTTGCCATGTGGGATCTGACTCCTTTAGTCACTTGGCTATAGGGTTGGTCCCTTGGGGTTTTTTGAAAGCCATTTGATCCTTTCTTATTTCAGTTGGTTATAGAGTCAAGTATTATTCTTCATTACAAACTTAAATTTAGCAAGGGCATTTTAATGTTT
>NW_006159650.1:1163910-1178387 GCF_000334495.1 Tupaia belangeri chinensis
CTGCTGACTATCTTTTGTTGTAATATACCAGCCAGTGTACTATATAACAAATTTAGATATGAACTTTAAAATCCCACATGTCTAAAAGTTACACAAAATAATTTTACCACTACTACTCTATGGAAGCCTTTCTAAATTCTTGTTTTAATATCCTTAAAGAGTAAATTGGTCATTTAAGTGCTTGTGAGACATGTACTTCATGTACACATAGTAGTACAGTCATGTGTGGCTTAATGACAGGATACATTCTGAGAGAGGTGTTGTTAGGTGATTTTGTCATCTTGAGATTATCATAGAACTTACGCAAACCTAGATGGCATAGTACTATATACCAAACCTGTGTGGTATAGCCTGTATGCTCCCTGTGGGGCCGCCATTGAATATATGGTCCATCTTTGACTGATGTGTTATTATGTGGTGCTTGACTGTATTTCTAAGATGGAGGATTTTTTTTTTTTCCCAGTGGAAAATTCAAGTATAACTGATTGGATAAAGAAAAAAAATTCTTCTTTTTTATTTTACAGAATGATTCATTTCTTATTGGAGGCTTATTGAGAATTGGTTATAAAATAGAAAATGTAAGTGTTACACATGGGAACCCAACATACACTGTGAATAAACGGTAGTCGTCTCACTGCTCACTTCCCCAGGGACTTAGTCCATGCATTCAGTGTTTTATTTACAGTATTTGGTGGTATCAGTTCTTTCATCTTGTTTATGTGATTTCTTTTGGGAGGTTGCCATCATTTTATTATTGTACTCATGTATTTTAGTGTAATGTTGAGCTTTTATTTTTCTTTTAAAAATTATTTTCCTGGTATCTCTTCCCCCTAGATTAAATGATTAGGTCCCTAGTATGAATATCTCTTAGTATATGATCACTGGGTAGTCTCCAGATAAACAGCTTTCTAATGCTACTGGGGACATAAACCATCTATCCATTTCCTTGATACCAACATTGATAATAAGTCCGCCGTTTAATTTCAGAAGTTGTTTTGGACACAAGAAATAAAAGCATTTCTGTGAACTCTCAACCTTTTATGACTGTTACTGATCTACTGCCCATTTACCCAGCCCCTCTCTCTTCTTGTTTTATTTCCTTCTTCTTTTTGCCACAGATTATGTAAAATATGTGGTGAATCTTAATCCATATCTTTAACCTTGGGGTAAGGAGGGAAGTCCTAGTTTAGATGACATCTGAGAACTCTTGTCCACCTTATTTATTATACTCTCCTGCTACCCAGGGCAGCCTTTGCAACTTGTAGACAGCTCCCAGGTCTGTAATCATTGCAGAAGCATTCTGAGCTCTGAAGGTGGCCTGAGGTTACCTTACATGAGTTAACTTGTTTGTCAGAGTCTGGCTCTTCTAGGCTTCATGCTGGCGTAACAAAAATATGGGGTTATACATGTTTTATATTAAGGATCTGTAATACTATACAAGATAAGTTTATAATGCCACACAGAAATTTAGAATTAATACCCAAATTCCGTTTTGTTTATTTTTTATTTTTATTTTTTGGTTCCTCTTTTTAAACAGAAAATCTTGGCAATGGAAGAAGCTTTGAACTGGGTGAAATACACAGGCGATGTAACAATTCTACCTAAATTAGGATCACTTGACAATTGTTGGCCTATGTTAAGTATTTTCTTTACTGAATGTAAGTGCTTTAAGTTGTTACTTTGTTTTTAAACATAATATTTGGGAAAAAGGAAGAAGAGGTAGTTATTTGATTTATGATTTATCTTAAGACTTTATAAAATGATTTTTCTGTGTTCTGTAAGCTTGAATAAGAGAACTTTAACCTTGTTATTAGTTTTATTCTGTACTTCCAGTCATAATGATTTTCAGTGCCACTTTTAAAATCCTACCTTATGGAACTCAACATTTATAAATTATTAGATGCAGTATTCAAAAAGAACATTACTGGGTCTCATGTAGTCTCATTCATAAGAAAAAATAACAGAAGCTAAGACTATGGTTTTCATTTTCCTGATAAATTTGCTGTTCCTTTATTTATGGACAAACTACCTTACATATTGTTTTTGCTTTGTGAAATATTTTTCTTTAAAGCATTTGAATGTGAAGGTTTTTATAGTATAGTTGTAGGTATCTTTTTTTTTTCTTTTTTTGGAGAAGTTTTTTGTGCTATAGGGCGCGTGCGCTCGCCAGACAGACAGAGAGATAGAAAGCGAGAAATCATCCCCTAGGGGGGATGGCCACACCGCAATCCCTTCTCCTCCATTCTCCTCTTGGGATCTTGGGCACGCACGCACATGTGCCCGGCATGAGTTTTAAACCACCAGGTCCGGGACTTGAACCACGGTCGACTAACGTGGGAATCCAGGGACATACCATTACGCTAACTGCTGGTCCCAGTTGTAGGTATCTTGAAACAGAAAATGTTTGGCTCTTTAGGAAAGGATGACTGATAATACATCTCCTGAAAACACATTTTATACTAGTGGCTTAAGTGCTAGGACGGAAGGAAGCTAAAACACAGATCCTTCTGATAGATATATTAGACACCAGCGTGTATTAAACCGATAGAAGTAATTTTCATTGTTTTGGAGCCTTTAATTATAGCCTGTTTTATGGTGCAAGTAGACAAGTGATAACATTTATTGGTGTGAGGTTGTTTCTGATTTTCTCTTTATATTCTCACTCTTTATAGTAGCCCTACAAGGTGGCTGTTAACTGTCCCTATTTTTTAAAGAGAGGAGATTCAGACTTTGAGAAGTTAAGTGCACAACTGCAGTTCAGTAGGTAGTAGGTAAACAGCAGTTTGTAGGTAGTAGAACCTAGATAAGAAGTCAAGTGTCTCTGATCTCAAAACCAAGGTTTTCCTCCTCTACTTACTCTTTTCTATAATATTACTTTATTTGATGGCCTTCTCAGATCCTTTCTTGAATCTTAAATTTTAGCTATTCCTTTCACTATAAAAATTAAAGTATTTGATAGATGTTTAAAACTTCAGTTTTTCCAATAAAATTTTTTAAACCATTATTAAAAGAATTATTTTTTGTATAACAGCTTAAAATGCAGAAAATTAGGCCAGACAAACTTTTTACATGAAGTTTGGTTATCTACTGCATTTTCATTAGTTTATTGAATTTTTATAAGACTAGTCATATCAAATAACCTTTCATCATAACATTTCATTCATGAGATTAAAAAAATTGAATAAAAACAGTTTACATTCTTCATTTGTTATTTTAAAAACATTTTAGAAAGTGGTTTTCAAGATTTTTGTTTTCATGCATTTTTTAATTGAATACTGACTGGTACCTACACCATAGGTTGTTTGTTGAATTGACTTGTGTAATTATGAGGACTATTTGGAATATGTTATAACAGCATTCGTTGCTTCTACAAGTACAGCTAATGTGATTAATAAACAAGTTTTTTTTTTTGCTAGAAATAAAAATAGAATAGAGTTACAGCAGGGAATAAATCTGATGTTTTCTGTACTATTTTATCAGCAGTTTATTTTTAATGTATTATGTAATACATATAAAAGATTAGAAGAAGCATATACTAGTTAGAAGGTATAATGATATATAATGAACTTTGTGTACTTACCTACCTAGCCTCAGAATTAGAATGTTGCCAATACCAATTTTTTTTTAACAAATGGTCTTTCTCACTCTCTCCTAATAATAAAATTTAGACAAGTATCACATAACTAAAGTTGTAACAGAAAACTGCAATTTGCTT
Organism: Tupaia belangeri chinensis; assembly: GCF_000334495.1. Lineage (NCBI taxonomy): Eukaryota > Metazoa > Chordata > Mammalia > Scandentia > Tupaiidae > Tupaia > Tupaia belangeri. The sequence continues at coordinate 1,167,626 of NW_006159650.1, forward strand.
GAAGAATTTAAAACTCAAAGTTGTGCGGAGTGTTTAGAGGTGAGGATAAATGTTTACTTGTAAATATACTTTAAGATTTGCCTTATATTGAAGATTGGCAAATTTTTTTGTAACAGCTTTATTAAGGTGTAATTCACATATCATATCGTTTACTCTTAGGAATGTTATTTTAACATTATTTAAAAAGGATTTAAGGGGCTGACCTGGTGGTCTAGTGGTTAAGTTCCTGCCTGGTGGGGGCCTGCCAAATACTGCATTCAATGGGAACTTGTTTTTAATTATTAGACTACAGTTTGAATCCTGGGTTGCAACTTGAAAAACCCAACCCAACAGTATGGAGAAATAGAGGAGAAGGGATTGCAGTGTGACCATGCTCCACTAGAGGGTATTTTCTCCCTCTATGGGGAGCACATGTACTTGCTAGCAATTATAAAAATAAAAGATTTAGGAATATATTTCATGTCTTCTTGAATTCTTTAAAGCCATTGATATATATTTTTTTTACTTTATTTTAAAAATTCAAGTATTTGAAGTGAAAGTTTTGATTAGCTCTGAAGCACCCTTCATATACTTCTCATTTCATTTTTGTTTCTCAAATAATCCCTAATCAACATAGCTTATGTTATTAATTTTCATGTATCTTAAGAACTAAGGTTTTTGAATAATACCCTATTTAATAGCCTAAGTTAAAATTCTACCTCACAGCTATTTTTTAACTGTCATACTTTATTGATAAGGAATATGTAAAAATGGGCCTGCCAAATACTGCACACAATGGGAATTTTCTTTTTAATTACTAAAGGGCTTGTGTGCTTATCAGAGAGAAAGAAAGAGAGGGAGAAAGCATCCCTCAAGGGGGCATGGTCATACCACAATTTCTTCTCCATTTCTTCATCCTGTTAGGATTTCGGGCACACATGTACAGGCACCTTGTGGGTTTTTCAAGCCTCCAGGACTTGAATTCAAACCATGGTCGGCCATGTGGAATCTCGCTCCCTTGACCACTAGGCCATGGAACTGACTCTTTAATTTTTAATAGTCCTTTAACAAAATTAGTGTTGAGTCATTAAGGATAGGGTTTGAATATATATAATATATATGTGTGTGTGTGTGTGTGTGTGTGTGTATATATATATAATATATGTATATATTATATATGTGTATATATTATATATGTATATAATATATATGTATATATTATATATATGTATGTGTATATATAATATATATGTATATATATTATATATATATTCAAACACACATACACACACATATACCAAAATATTGAATTACTACATATTACTATATATTACTTCCTCATTTTCTTCATAAATAATCTCCCAGTTTATATCCAGTATCAAAGATAGAAAATCAGATCTATTTTTTCCTAGGTATTGGGGTCTTGATTGTTTTTGGAGCTAATTGATGGATCTTCTTTCTCCTTGGTTTCTTAGCAAGGAGAACTAATGAAAATAAAAGGAAATGAAGAGTTTGCCAAAGAAAGATATGATATAGCTATTATCTATTACACCAGAGCCATTGAATATAGGTAAGAGCAAAATAGAACAATAAATTCCTTTGGATGTGGCAGATAAATTAGAATGCTAATCAGAAAAAATAAAAAGAAGATGAGAGACTGGAGAGTATCTCTCAGTTTGCTAGGCAGAGTTGATTTTCTCATCTGTAGCCGATAGAAGCGTTAGAGATGGCCCAATCAAATGGCATGGCTCACACAAGTCAGGCATCATTGTGCATTTGTTTCTGCCCTCCATTCTCTTTCAAGCTTTTCAATTCATAATTAGCCCTTCTGTTTTCTCATTTTGCCATCAACTAATTCCTTGCTAATTAGTAACTGATCAAAAAGGCTTAGCTCTTAATACTTACGATGCTGCCTTCCTAGAGGTTTTTGTTTTTTCAAAGAGGGAATTTCTTTCTTTTTTTTTTTTTTAAGATTTTTTAAATTTAACTTTATTTATTATTATTATTTTTAATTTGACCAGGGGGAGACCGAGAAAGGGTAGGAAAACAAGAAAGCAAGCTATCAGGTCTGGGAACTTCTAAAGGAACATTTGAAGTTTGGATTGTTGAGGACATGCATGTGTTTTCTCTACCTTGTCTTTTCTGCTTGGCTGGTAGGATTTTGTAGCTTCTATCCTGGTTTACCTCATCTGCTCCTTCTGAGAGCCTCCTAATAATTGGGTATTGGGGTCTTGATTGTTTTTGGAGCTAATTGATGGATCTTCTTTCTCCTTGGTTTCTTAGCAAGGAGAACTAATGAAAATAAAAGGAAATGAAGAGTTTGCCAAAGAAAGATATGATATAGCTATTATCTATTACACCAGAGCCATTGAATATAGGTAAGAGCAAAATAGAACAATAAATTCCTTTGGATGTGGCAGATAAATTAGAATGCTAATCAGAAAAAATAAAAAGAAGATGAGAGACTGGAGAGTATCTCTCAGTTTGCTAGGCAGAGTTGATTTTCTCATCTGTAGCCGATAGAAGCGTTAGAGATGGCCCAATCAAATGGCATGGCTCACACAAGTCAGGCATCATTGTGCATTTGTTTCTGCCCTCCATTCTCTTTCAAGCTTTTCAATTCATAATTAGCCCTTCTGTTTTCTCATTTTGCCATCAACTAATTCCTTGCTAATTAGTAACTGATCAAAAAGGCTTAGCTCTTAATACTTACGATGCTGCCTTCCTAGAGGTTTTTGTTTTTTCAAAGAGGGAATTTCTTTCTTTTTTTTTTTTTTAAGATTTTTTAAATTTAACTTTATTTATTATTATTATTTTTAATTTGACCAGGGGGAGACCGAGAAAGGGTAGGAAAACAAGAAAGCAAGCTATCAGGTCTGGGAACTTCTAAAGGAACATTTGAAGTTTGGATTGTTGAGGACATGCATGTGTTTTCTCTACCTTGTCTTTTCTGCTTGGCTGGTAGGATTTTGTAGCTTCTATCCTGGTTTACCTCATCTGCTCCTTCTGAGAGCCTCCTAATAATTGTAGCCACCTTTGGAAACATGCGACGTAGACTCTGCTCTCCTTCCTGCCTTGCCCATCTTCACAGGGAGGGAGTGAACCCAGCTAGCATGCCAGTTAGCATCTGAAAGTCTGCTGCTTTGATCTGGAAAAGACGAGGAGAAAGGGGAGAATAGGTACCACCACACACAGTCAGATAAAACTAAAAACAGAATTTGAAATGAACCTGTTTAAATTACTGTTGTACTTTGCAGGATCCCTTGAGTGAGTACTTCGTCAGGGTGGCACAGGGCTGATTCTGATGATAGTCCTATCTGCTACAGTTACAGCACACTACACTTGACTCGCTTTTTAGCAGGTCTCATTCAGTCGTCACAATAGTCCTGTGAGCTACACAGAGCAAGTAGAAGTCTCTTCATTTTGAATCCAGGGAAGTGTAGCTTGGTTTGATCAAGGTTACTCAGGTAGGAAGTGAAGGAACGGGGATATAGCTAGTTAAGAATGCAAATCCTGTATTCTTTATGCTCTGCCACACAGTTGTAAATTTTAAAGATTTTTTGATTTTGGATTGTTTTGTATATAATATACTTACTCAGTGTTATTTCTTCTTAAGACCTGAAAACCACCTTCTTTATGGTAACCGAGCTCTTTGTTTTCTCCGTACTGGACAATTCAGGTAAGTTGGCTAAAGCAGCCCAGTCACTACTGGATTATTATGCTAAATGTCCATTTTGGGGAAACATTTGTTTTGTAGGTATGCAAGAAAATCCTTGAATTGTTCCTTGACAGAAATAGTAAGTGGTTAAAAGGGGGCACTGTAGGTATTACGTGGAACAGCAGTGACAGCAGCAGCTGCAGATATGCTACACATTGTTTTAAGTGGTTTACAGATGTTGTTTACTTCTCATAGCATCTTTAAAAGTTAGATGATAGTATTCTTCACATTTTTACATGTGGACCAACTCATGCCCCAGTAAGTAGTGATGTCAAGATTTGAGAACAGATCTTATCTGATGATATCAGTCTATGTTTATAACACCTGTAATATACCGCTTTTCTCAGTTAATCTGTGTAGTTCTGGAAGAAGCTTTTTTTTTGGGGGGGGGGAGGTTTTTGCTATAGGGCGCATGCGCTCGCCAGACAGACAGAGACAGGGAGACAGAAAGCGAGAAATCACCCCCCGGGGGGATGGCCACACTGCAGTCCATTCTCCTCCATTCTCCTCTCAGGATCTTGGGCACGCACGCACACGTGCCCAGCGTGAGTTTTAAGCTACTGGGTCTGGGACGCAAACCACAGACGACTACGTGGGAGTCCAGCGACATAGCCATTACACTAACTGCTGGTCCCTGGAAGAAGCATTTTTGATTAATTTTTTCTCCTATTTATCTTGGTGTGAAAAAATTAAATGTTCTTCATAAGGGAAAGAAAGCGATTTAATGGTTAACTTTGAGAGTGAAATTATAGATAATTCTTAGTTCCTTATGTTAAATTTCACCTGAGAAATTTTTAGTTGTTGAGAAAGATGCTGAAGCATGATTTTTTTGTCCCTCAGTTTTAAAACTTTAGGCATTAGTTTAGGCATAAGTTATAAACATTAAGCAGTATAGACCATTACATTTAATTATGTTTTTGCATTACTATAAGAAGGATTTAGGGTAGACTCAAGAATACATTCACACAATGGAGGAATACTCAGAAGAAAATAAACTGGAAAACACTAACTAGAAGGTAGTGCTTGGGACTCAGAACAGAGCTCATAGGTATTAGTTATAATTTATATTTGTTCTGACCTTCTGTTCAAGATGCAAAGGGAAAACTTGACAAGTTACTTGATTATTATTCTCTGATCAAAGAAACAGGACAGCAACTACTTGAGTAAAACAGTGTTTTTTTGGTGTTTAGTTCTGAAAGAAAGTTCTTATACAGCTTATAAGTAATAATAATTGAATGACAGAGTAGAGAATCATCTCAACAACATTTCTGTTCATAGCAAAATCTTCCTGAAAATGCAGTTTTGGGTTTTACAAATAAGTTTTTTTTTGTCAAGTTTTCTCATGAAAATGAGTCTCACATCAGTTGCTTTTCAGTAGAAGCACTTATGTTGGGATGTGGAGGGTGGGACTGGGAAAGGTAGTATATTCCAGCCATGTAGCTTTTAAAAATAACTATTGTGTTTTTCTTTTATTATAAACAGAACACATTCTCATGGTAGAAAATTTGGAAAATACAAGAGTTTAAAAAGAAGAAAATAAAAATCACCAGTACTCCATCCACCTTGGAGAATACCGCTGTATTAACAATATGCAGCTTTTAGATGGCTTAAGCCGTGGATAAACCGAGGCTATCTAGACTAGAGGAATGGATGGGCTTGACACAGTCTTCCATCAATACCACTGTCCTCAACTGGTTCTGACAAGAAATGAGCTGCAAATGTCTTTAGTTTATTGCCTCTGGCTAGGTCCAGAATTGCAGATACTCTATGCTGTGTGAAGGTGAATCTGTATGTTTTCAAAACCAGATGAGTAGATTGGCAACTTGGCAGCCTCCTAGGAAAATCAGAGGCACCTATCTGAAACCTTGCCTGGTAAAAGGTCATCCATGCTCCAGCTCCGAGAGCTGAGAGGCAAACCAGAGTGTTTCTCCTCTCTTCATGAGTATTGTATATTAGATACACAAGGAGGAGCCTCCTGAACCTTGTTGCAGCAGGAGGTAAATCAAAGTAGAAATTCAGAAGCCAGGTGACTTGCTTGGTGGAGTAAAGGATAGAAGCAGGGATCCATTCGTCCTTGTGCCTCATTCCTGAAGGTCTAGCTTATGGTATCACACCATCTGTGTTTTTACTAGAGGCAGGTCAGCAGCATTGAGAATCTTTCATTCCTTATTAGGCAATCAACAATATGCTTTGAATGACTACTTTACTGTACAAAGTGTTGTGCCATATTGGTTTTACTGATGTTCCCTGCCTTCTAACACATTGTTCATTTAATTTGCTCAGTAATGGAAGAATAATTTCCATAGTATATGTAACTCCTGGTCAGTGACTAGATGATACAATTTAAAAACATGTTGCCAGTAATTCATATATGCCAGTGATACAGAAGGACCCATGCCCGAGCAGTGCTTTAAGCCGTTACCAAGGTTAAGGTGTTTTGAAACTCTCACATCAGAGGGATCTGCCATGAGAACCTGGCTGAGTTCCTGCAGGGCCAACTGTGGGTAAAGCATTCAGCATCCTCCAGTTTGGGCAAGGATGCTTTTCTTAGTTGCTCCATAAGGCCTGGTGTCCTACCTGCTGTTGAAAAGTGAGGACTGAGTTGTCCAAAGAAAATAGAAATGGAACATTTTCAATTAATACTGTAAAAAAGAAAGGAATAAAAAGATCAAAGTTATGAATGCCAACACTTTTGCAATAATTTAATCATAAGAGATTCAAAAATATGTATTGAAACATTAAAAGAAACAGATTGAATTTTAAAAAGATAACTTTGGCAGGATTACCATCTAAAGGGTAAAACTAATACTATTGTATCTTACCACATGTCTGGCACTGTTCTAGACACTTTACATGTATTAACTAAGAATGTCCTCACAACTACGTGAGGTGGGTGGTACTGCCTTTTCACACAATGAAACTGAGCAACTGGAGCCAAGCAAAGTGTCCACAGGTACTAAGTGGATATGATAGAGACAGAATTCGAACCCATGCAAGCTGGATGCAAAGTCTTTATTATTTATCATTATGGAGAAGTGATGCTAGAATGAAAAGAGAATGTGAAAAAATTAAGAAATAAATGGTCCAAATAGTCAATAAACATTTATGAGAGAGTGATTATCCTTACAGGTCATGCAGATTTAAAACTATGAATTTCTCTTTCATGTCCATCTGACTGGCAAAAGTTTAAAAGCCTCTTAATGTCAAGTGTTTGAGAGGATGTGGAACACAGGAAACTTCCACACTCGACTGGAGAAAGTATAATTTGATTCAGTCACTTTGGAGAGCAATTTGACAAGGTGAAGATGTGCACATTCTGCAGCACACGACTAGGCTTATGCCTTCTAAACTCTCAGATGTACCCAAGAAGATGTGTGCAAGCCTTCATAATAGCATTGTTTGTGAGAGTAAACAAATGGAAGCAACCTAAATGTCCATCAGTAGGGGAATGGATAAATAAATGATGGTATATTCATACAATGGAATTCTACATGGTAGATAAAATGCAATGTTGAATGAAAAAGCAAGTTGCAGAATGATTTGTATACTATGATGCCATTTATATGTTTTAAAACATGCAAAACAATATGCAAACCCATACTTAATACAGGATATGTATTTAAAATGTTTTTTAAATGCATAGGTGTGTTTAAAAAAACAGAGGAGTGGCTGTCTTTGTGGAGAGAAGGGGAGAAAAGGGTTGAAGATGGGAGGACTGGTACACAGTGGATGTAAATTGTAACAAACTTCTGCAAAAAGAGCTGAAGTAAATATGGCAAAATGTTCATTTCTTGCTAAGCTGATAAAGTCGGTACATGGGTGTCCATTATTGTTAATGTTAATCTCTTCTTTCATGTATACTTGAAATTGGTAAAAAGTAAAGAAGGAATTAAAAATGCATATAAGAGGGGGAAGAACCAAAAACGACAATTATTAAATGTCAAGGAAAGAAGTATTTTAAGGCCAACAATGTGGGGGGTGGGTGTATGAAGTGAGGAATGTGTGGGGAAACAGATGCTTCATTTATAAATGGTCAGGGTGGCAACAGCTGTGATTTTAATGCCAAACTATAGCTTGTAAATCAGACAACCTTTGGGTGGATATAGGTGAGGCCGAGAGCCAGTCAAAACCCCTCTGGTTTTTATGTATTGTGTTTGGGCAATATGGGAGATAGGGTTGGAATGAAGGGTAATGGGGGGAACCACACTGCCTCCTGGCTCCTTTGGCCTAATCTGCTGCTACAACTTCTCTCCGTTGAATCCTTTAGCCTGAGGAATGTGTGCAGAGTATCCCAAGATTCCTGGCTCGAATAAGATGCCTCTTTTTTATTTTTTTTAAGATGCCTCATTTATTCTGATCTTCGAGAAGTATGTTTTTTAAATACAACTTTGTTACAATAGGGTATTTTAGGGTGAAAGTTGTAATCAGAAATGTTCAGTTTATTGGAGAATCTTTAAAAAGGAATCAGGCATATCTTTAACTTCTGTAGTTATAGCAGCTGACATAATGTATATGATTAGGTTTTGCCCGGGTACTGTTTAATTCATTCTCATGGGATTCAGATGTAGAAAATGCTAATTCTTTAGTGGGAGGTGATATACTGTATAAGGGGAAATAGAATTGGAGAATGACAAAGCTTAGCCTTGATTTTTTTTTTTAATTTACTTTGGAAAACCATGGAATTTTTAACCTTGAGATTTACTTGACCTTTTGGTGTTTAACTATTTGCATCTCATGAAATTATCCTCCATGAGATCCCAACTGTGATTAGTAGCAGGCAGATTCAAAAAGTTTTATAATGATCATTTATGGATACATTGAGGTTTTTTGTTCTGTTTCCCCCCATAATAGCTAGAGCAAGAGAGAGGTGCGTGTGTGTGTGGGGTGAACACCCCTAACATGGTCTGCAACCCCCTTCCTTCCAGGTCTCAATTTTCTCAGGATCTTGGGCACACACCTGTCATGTTTCCAGTTGCCTGGGCTGAGGATCTACACCACTGTCAGCCATATGGCTTCCAGCACTGCAGTTGAGCATGCTCTGCCACAGAAACTGGGCACATGTAGACTAAATGCCTTTTCTTTCTTTCTTTCTTTCTTTCTTTCTTTCTTTCTTTCTTTCTTTCTTTCTTTCTTTCTTTCTTTCTTTCTTATTGATTGATTGGTGCTAGTGAGCACATTTGCTTATCAGAGATAGATAGGGAAGGGAAAGGGAGAAAGCAACCCCCTCCTCCCTGGGACTGGTCATGCTGCAGTCCCCTCTTCATCTCTCCTTCCTTTTGGGATTTTAGGTATGCATGCACATGCACCCAGAGTGTCTTTCAAGCTACCAGGTCCAGGACTCGAACTACACACTTGGCTATATGGGATCTGGTTGTCTTAACCACCACTCTAAAATGCCCCCACCCACTTTTTTTTTTAAATTTTTTTTAATTTCTTTTTTTTTTTTTTAACTCCTCTGAGACCAGAGGAATAAAGCAACTTGACTGTGTTTCTGTGAGAATTTCCAAAATCCTGTGTGTTTGTGGGGAATGTCCACACAAGTGTGTTGGTTGGTGAATTATTCTTCATTCTGGTATCTATTTTTATTTAGAAATTGCTGAATTTGCTTTTGGAAAAAACATTTTTTTCCCCTTAGCCTTTGGGGTGTGCCTCCTTTTTCAAAAATGTAGTAACAAGGCCAGCTGGTTGCATGGTGGTTAAGTTATGTGGATCCCATGTGGCTAACTGTGTGGTTCAAGTGCTGGACCTGGTGGTTTGAGAGATCTGCTGGGTGTATATTCATGCACACATGCCAAAAATCCAGGGATGAGGATGGAAAAGAGATTGCAGTGTGGCCATCCACCCTGGGAAGGTGCCTTCTCATGCTCTCATTTTCTCACTGTCCCTCTCTTTCCAGCAGATACACGTATTATACCCTATGGCAAAATTTGAAAAAAAAAAAAAAAAAGCAGTAACAAATGCACATGATAAAAAAAAATGAGGGTAGAAAAGGGTACACTAGAAACCTGCCCGGGGGGATGGTCACGCCGCAATCCCTTCTCCTCCATTCTCCTCTTGGGATCTTGGGCACGCACACAGACGCGCCCGGCGTGAGTTTTAAGCCACCGGGTCCGGGATGTGAACCGCGGTCGACTACGTGGGAGTCCAGCGACATAGCCATTACACTAACTGCTGGTCCCCAGATCCTTATATATTTTTGTAAATTCTTTTTTGCTTATACAAGCACTTACTATAATGAACTGAATTAAATTGCCATTTTTCAAGATAAGAACATTGGGAGTTTTATTTGCTTTAGTGTAATGCATATGCCTTTAAAAGTAAGGGTAGAAACATTACAAACTGTTGTACATCTTGCTTTTTTATATTTAAATCCTGGAGCATGTTACATATTAGTATATAGAGAAATGTATATACTATTCCTCTTTTTTGTGGCTGCTATATTAGGTTGTTGGGAAAGTCATGGTGTGTTTTTCTATGCAAACATGCGCTGTGACTGTACCACGACCCAGTACTTTATTGAATGGATTACTCACATAATCCATTAATTTGTATTGGTATTTTATTTATGTATAGACTTAGTTTGTGTTGGTATGTAGATTATTTCATAATAGTTATAGATTTACTAGTATGTATATTATTTGTAGTTTAAAAATTACATATAAATCTATAATTTTTTTAAAAAAACTTACATTCTACATTAAAGTGCAGGTGGGATAAATTCCTAGTGAATTTCTTTTACCCAGTTTGATGAAATATATATATAAAATTCTAATTCCAGACAATAACTTTGAGTAAAAATGTGTGTTCATTTGTCTGATGGTTATTACTTACTGTGGATTTGGCAGTGACTGGCCCCATTACACTCAAATCTGCTTTGGTTGCTGAGTTGAATAAGATCTAGAAAGTAGAGAGTAGTTGGGACCAGCAGGTGGCGAGGTGGTTAAGGTGCTGGACACTCCCACATGGCCAACCACGGTTCAAGTACCAGACCTGGTGGCTTGCTTTCTCACTTTCCATCTCTCTCTCTCTCTCTCTCTCTCTCTCTCTCTCTGTATCTCTCTCTGG
>NW_006159650.1:1179512-1191563 GCF_000334495.1 Tupaia belangeri chinensis
TCTCTCTCTCTCTCTCTCTCTCTCTCTCTCTCTCTGTATCTCTCTCTGGTCAAATTAAAATAAATGAATGAATAAATAAATAAATAAATATTTAAAAAATAATGCATATATAGAGAGTAATATTTTTTAAAAAAGAGAGTAGTAGTTCTTATCTTTGTTAATCTAGTCAGCTTCTGAAAGTAATGACTTATAGTAGGAGAAAAGAGCAGTAACTTTTGTGATTTGCAAAGTTCTTCCTCATATGTTTGTTCAAGAGAGTCAAGCAGTAGTCTCTCCCTTCCCAAGTCCAGAATCAGTGAAGAACTGATGTAGAAGACAGGCAGATATAATCAGATAACACCTCTCTTCCTGAAACAGCTGTTGGAGGATACGCCTGACTCCCAAGTGGTTTGCTACTAATTCACCTTTAGTCACAGAACTGGCACAGGGGCCCTCGTGAACTTTAAACCTGGAAGAGAGGCAAAATGGTTATTCTATTGATTTTGTGTGTGTGTGGAGAGGTTTTCGCTATAGGGCGCGTGCGCTCTCCAGACAGACAGAGAGAGACATAGAGACAGAAAGCGAGAAATCACCCCCCAGGGGGGATGGTCACGCCGCAATCCCTTCTCCTCCATTCTCCTCTCGGGATCTTCGGCATGCACGCGCACGCGCCCAGCGTGAGTTTCAAGCCACCGGGTCCGGGACGCAAACCGCGGTCGACTACGCGGGAGTCCAGCGACATAGCCGTTACACTAACTGCTGGTTCCCTCTATTGATTTTTAAGATCCCCAAAAGTGAGATAAAGAAACTAAACCATGTGTGATTAGCACACCTCACAGCATCAGGTGCCACTCATCCTCTGGGAGGAAGTGAGGGGTGGGGAGAGGAGCAACTTCAAGAATAATTAAGCTAGCAAATCTACATGGAAACGGTAGGAAGGAGGGGTAAATGTTCTTTAACATCGTATTTTAGGGCATGTTGTATGTGAGGTAACTGGTGGAGTTGGGGAGGGTGGAGAAGTAAAAGCACTGTCCCATGTGACTAAGTAGAGTTGGAGCATGTGGGCTAGCCCTCCGTGCCTCACTGTCTGTACAGTACTCATCATGTCACACCGCCTTCAAAAGTAAATGACCACGTGATCTCCTGAGTCTTTTTCTCATTCTCATAGGTTTGTCATGTAGGTTATGCAGCTGCCAAAATTCAGACTACTCACTGGAGTATTTAGATTCTGGCTGCAGTGGTTTGGGTGAGCAATGGCACCACCAGGCAATGTCCTGTGCCCGTTTCACCTTAGTAGTAGTGTGTGGCCGTATGCTAATAAACATGGACATTTACCAGTACTCAAGCACACGCATGTGTTAATACACATGATACTTATACTGTTAGGATTATGACAGACAATACGATTATGGTAGTATGTTACATTGATTTAATAAATATTGTTGGAATTTCACTTTATGGGCGATGTCAGAAGTTAGCAAACATAGTTCTAGACAGGGGGCTGCAGTGTGGTGGGAAGGAGTATGTGCCACCACATGCTTCTAATCCTGTCCCAAGTGGCCCAAGTGGGAAGGAGTATGTGCCATTTATGGAACTAATCCTGTCCCAAGTGGCCCAAATATGAAGGAGAGGGAAGGGGCTGGGCTAGATCTTAGAGGGTCTTGTAGGCAGCATTAAGATAGTTGGCATTTAAGAGCAGACTAAAGGGTTTTTAACTGAGGGGAGGTAGTATGATTAATGCTTGAAAAATGTCTTTCGGGTTTTAGTGAGTGGATCTGAAGGAGATGCCATAAGGATGTTTTTCTAGTAGAATGCAGCAGTAGGCCAGAGACAGTGGTGGCTTAGAGCAGGGTAGTAGTAGTGGCAATGGAAAGGTGGAAAGATCCAAGAAATTTAAGAGAGAAAGCTGGTAGAAGTGAGTCTGGATCGATGCTGGGGTGTGCAGAGGAAAGTGGTGATTGGAACTGTTCTAAAGTTCTGCCGTAAATAGAATATGGGTCTACTCACTGATACTGGGAGCACAGGAAGAGGAATAAATTTGTAGGAGGCAGAATTTAACTTTACCCCAAGACATGCAGAACTGAAATGCCAAAGAAGCATGCACGTTGGAATGTCCTATAGACAGTGAATTACTTGAGTCTGAACCTCAAAAGGAGAGGTTTTGGCAAGAGGCAGGGCTGGGATAGTTAGCCTAGATGATTTGAAGTTGTAGAGGTATGTGAGTGCTTAGAGAAGCGCTTCTCAACGGGGACTGCACATTGCTATCACTTGTGCTTTAAAGAAATGCTTCCAATGCCAAGGATTCTGAATGAATTTATTTCAGATAAATAATTGGATGTTGGGTTACAGAAGCTCCCCTGCCCTTGAAGGGGCTCAGGGTGAGACTGGAAGGGTAACCAAGATTGAGCCTGGAGGAGCACAGATAGTTAATGACCAAGGGAGGATGAGTCTGTGCAAGAGACTAAGTCATGTAGTGTCATGGAAGTCAGTGAAACAGTGGCCAGCAGAGGCTAGCCCTGCTTAGAAGCCAGTTAACTGTAGAATTTGGATTTTGCAGTGTAGAGGTATAATTTTGCTAATATAGGGAGAGGTATCAGTGGAAAGGTGGGACAGGAGCTGTTTGGAGTGGGTTAAGAAATGCAAGGAAATGAAGAAAGCTAGTATTGGCAACTTTTTAAAAGTGTTGGGGAGAAAGACAGCTTGGAGTCTAAGAACTTTGCTGTTGGGTTAAGGTATTTTTGACTACATGTAACAAATGCTGATTCAGTTATTTAAATGGTGGAGAAAATTACCTCATTCAGGAGTTCTGGAAGAAGGTGGTTCTAGGGTTATGGACTCCGTGGCTCAACACTATCATCAGAGACTCAGGTTTTTCCAGCCTCTCTGTGTGACTTGGTCGTGAGGCTGCCTACTTAGGATGCTGCTGTAATTCAGACATCAAACCTGATATCTCCAATAGAAGGAGGACAGTCTTTTCTTATAGTCACTTTTTGATTTTTTTTTTTTAAGTATACAAACCATAATTGTGTAGTGTGAATTTTCAGGAATCAAACAACTGTAACCAGCACCAAGATCACAACCCAGGTACCCCAGAAGTGCCCCTTGTTCTCCTTCCAGTCACGACCCAACTCCTCCCCAGGATAACTACTATCCTGACCTTTATAGGTTAGTTTTGCCTATTGTCGTGCAATATAAATGGAATCACATATTATGTGCTCTTTTATGTTTGGCTTTCAGCATTGTTTTTGAGATCCATGTTGCATGTAGTTGTAAAGTGTTCATCTATTGCATGAATATACCACATTTTATCCATTCTATTGTTGATGGGCATTTGGGTAGTTTCTAGAATTTGGCTTTCACAGACGGTGATATTGTGAACATATGCATTCATTTCTGTTAATTGTATAGTTGAGTGGAATTGTCAGAGCAGGGTATGCTTTTATTCAGCTTTAGCACATAGTTTGCTGTGTGGTTGTATCATTTTACACTCTTACTGGCAGCATGTGAGAGTTTCAGTTCCATGTCCTCACCAGCACTTAACATTTTACATCTTTAGTTTTAGACATTTGGGTGTGTAGTGGACTAGTACTGTGATTTTAATTTGCATTTCATAAGTCAGTTAATATTTAAGTTGAGCATCTTCTCATATGCTTATTGACCACTTGGATATTGTTTTGTAAAGTACTTGTTTAACTCTTGCTTTTGCTTTTTTTAAAATTTTTTTGTCTCCCCCCTCCTTGAGTTGAAAGTCTTCTTTATAGGAGTTTTTTGGTATTCTGAATATTAGTCATGGTCAGACATATGCATTGCAAATACCTCCTCACACCCTGTGGCTTGCCTTTTCACTCTTGATGTTTTCTTTTCATAAATTAGTCACAGAGAGAGAAAGCAAAACAGCTACTCCCAACAGAGCCTTCACACTGTGATCCATCCCCAGCTTCAACCAGCCCGCACCATGGACATGCATATGTGTGCCTGACATGTATGCGGTAGTCCTGGGGCATGAACCAGGGCCTTCCCACATGGGTCCAGCTCACAGGGTGTTGCCTTGCACCTGCATCACCGCTAGCTTCTTCTAAAACTTGGTTTAACTTTTATATTTATATTTATAATTGGTTTTTGTATTCACCGTAAGGTAAGGTTCAAAATTCACATGAACATTTGCTTGACCTAGCATCATTTCTTAAAAGATACTATTTTCTTCATTCACTGAGGTGCTACCCTTGTTATAAATCAGGAGAGATTATATAGTAGGACCCAGGTCTAGGTTTTCTGTCCTATTGTTGTTCAGGTTATCTGTCCTTACATGGACTTTCTTTTTCTTTTTTGAAAATAGCTTTTTAGTAAATATTGCTACCTGGTAGTATAAGTTCTCTAGTTTTGTTCTTCCTTGTAATCTTTTTATTTTTACATTATTTTTATTTTTGGAACTTTCGCTTTAGGGTGCATGTTCTCATTGGAAAGAGACAGAAAGAGGAGAATAAGAAATCATCCCCTGGGGGATAGGCACACCACAATCCCTTCTCCACTTTTCTCTTGAGATTTTGGGTATACATGCACACTTGCCAGGTGTGTTTTTTAGGCTACCGAGTTGTGGAATCAGCCACATGAAATCCAGCTGCCTTAACCACCACATTGCCTGTTGGCCCTGTTTTTATTTTTAACGTATCTTATACAAGACAGAGGCAAACAGAGAGATACAAAGTCTTCCCAGCTTGGCCTTTAGTCCGCTAGGATCATAGGTGTTTACAGGTACCCCCAGCATGTTCAGGTCAACCCAGGATTTGAACCCAGGTCTCCCATGTGCTTCTAGCGTTGTACGGCAATGCCCTACTGCCTGTCCCACATTTGGTCCTGTGATCTCTTTTTAACTTAATTTAATAAGAGTGATGGATTAGTATGCGTGTGAATTTGAGTTGAGAGTCAGTGAATCTTAAATAGGGAAGTGAACCTGAAAGTGAATAAGTCAGTGTGTAGGGTACCCGGAAAGATAGTAGGAGTAGTTGAACAAGTAAGATGGAATAAGCAAAGTTATAGGGGAAAGTTGGATGCCTGAAGTAATGGTTTTGGAGTTGGAACAGTTTTGAATGGGGCTAAGTTTCCCAGGAGTACAATGGTGGGTGACTGAATTGGAGTAAGGAGGTCATTGAAGATAAGACAGGAAACAGAGACTAGGTACACCACAGTTTACAAAATATATTTTCTAACCAAATGTCTAACTTATCGCCCTCAAAACAGGTAGAACAATTCTTATCCTTATTGTACACACTAGAAAGTGGACCATAGAAGTTAATAACTTTCTGAAATTCTCAGGTGAAATAGAGATTAAATTGGAGTTAGGCCAGGCCTCATGTCCCAGCTTCCATGCTCTGTTCAGTATAGCTTAGCTGATGTGTTGTATGAAGAATCCAAGAGTTACATTTTCGGAGATCAAAAGTCTTATTAATATGTATATACGTTTTCCCTAGATAGGTGTTGTTAAGATTTGTGCAGGAAATGCTCCAGAAATGTTAAAAACAGTTATTCGTGGATGTTGTGATTATGACTTTGGGTGACGTTTTTCCTTTGTGTGTGTGTGTGTGTGTTTGTTTTTTTCTGTATTTTCCAAATTTCCTATAATGGACATACAGTAATAGATTTTAAAAATTAAGTTTTTTTAACTAGATAATACACATTGAAAATTAACGGAAGTGCCAGTAGATATGCAATATTGAATACTTTTTACAATAAAAGAATGCAGGTGCTGAAATAATTTTATTTCTTGTTCTTTCTAGAAATGCACTTGGTGATGGAAAGAGAGCTACTATTCTGAAAAACACTTGGCCAAAGGTAGATTTCTTCTATATTTTCCTTTGAGCATAAATGTGTTTACTGGATGTGTTTGTACATAAAAATGCTAGATGAAATTGTGCAGAGCTCAAGAATGTGAAAAGGAACTCCAGTTCTGTGGTGAGAATGAGGCTTACTGCAGCAGGGAGAGGCTATGTTGGGGAGGACGAGTCATGAGAACCTTGAGGATACCTTAGCAGTCCAGAGGTAAAGAGTAATGTCTGTGCTTCGTGGGTGAAAAATGAAAATTAAAATCTTACAAGAAACTGTAGGAAACTATCCTCATAACCTAGAGGTTGGACAGATTTCTTAAGTAATACACAGTGTGCAAATCAGTAAAAAAAGAAACAACCTTGATATATTTGACTACTTCAAACTTAAAAACTTCTATATGTTAGAAGATGCAATGAATGAAATTATACACTGGGAGGAGATAATTGGTCACATATAGAACGTATATCCGATAGAATTTATTGTTATGTCCAAAATATGCAAGGAACTCCTCAAATAAGGAACCCAGCAGAAAACGGGCCGATAAAAGAAGCATTTTGCGGAAGAGTAGTACTGAATGGCCAGTAGAAATAACAAACAAACAAACAATGCTTTAAAATAGTTTGTTTGTAATTAAAATTATAGGGGATTGGTACACAGATGGAAAAATGAAACAGGGCCAATCTATGATTTGTTGGTAAGGTGACTGGATTGTGGATCCAACATGGCTGACTGCATGGTTTGAAAAACATGCTGGATGCACGTGCATGTGCCCAAAAATCCCAAAAGAGGGAGAAATGGAAAAGGGATTGTGGTATGACTATGTGAAAGGATTGTGGTATGACTTCTGGATTGTGGTATGACTATCAGAAGTCATACCCTATAGTGGGGTGCCCACCCCTCCACGAACACGTGTGCCCTTTGTCAAAATTGGGGAAAAAAGGAAAGAAAAACAATACCAAAAGAACAGAAAATAGGGCCTCTACACAGGCTCATAGGTACTTGAGAAAATAAAGCGGTGTGATAGTGTTTGAATCCTTGACCCTTCAGACTGGCAGAAATTAAAGAGACCAATAATTCTGAGTGTAAGTGAGGTTATGAATTGCTTACAACCAGCCAGAAGAGCACTATGATAGCATACCCCATAATTACTTAATTTTAAGTGTGTGTACCCTCAAAAATCTCTTCATATGCACACACGGTGAGATATACAAGGTTGGTCATTGCAACCTTTTATTGGCATAGAACTGTAGCCCAAATTATCAGTGATAAAGCAGTGGATGAATATGATATTTTCACTATATCAAAGTTATTACTTTGATCTGATCTGTCTCCTGTCTTAAACTCATTCTTTTTCTAATCTCACTTCTACTACTCTCTCCCTGGTTTACTTCATATTGGCCCCTAAGGCTCCTCCCTCTTCCTCAGACATCCTAGGCTCACTTCGACTTTATGCTTACGCTTCCCTCTGCTTAGAGTGCTTTTCCCTAATAGCTAACTCGCTTATTTCTTTTCATTCTTGACTGAAAGTCCACTCAATGAAACCTTCCCTGACTACATTAATAAAATCCCCTTTTATAGACATTTCTTACCCTCTTTCTCTGTTTTACTTTTTTCTCCTCTTATTACCAAACACACTATATCACTACTTAAGTAATTTTATTTGTGTGTCTTCCACTATAAGCTCCCCAATGTAAAGTTTCTTGGTTTGTTTGGTTCACTCCTGAATTTGGACTCACCAGTTGCTGGTATATAGTAGGTACTCAGTAAATATTTGTTCAATAGTCACCTGCTAGTTGAAATAAAATGAGTTAACTGGCTTGTCTTCATTTATATATTTAGCAAATAGTGTTAAATAAAAAAGTGAGTAGAAGCATAATGTAGGATGAAAAAAGCATAATGTTGGCTTAAAAAAAAAACACCTCATGACAGTGTTTGCTTTGGGACAAGGAGAAAGGGTAAGATTAGAAAGGATACGGAAGAGATTTCAGCAATACTCACATAGTTTTATTTCTTTACTTAAAAAAGAATGTGAAGCAACTATAACAGTGCTAACGGTTAATTATGGATGATTGTTACATTATTCTGTATTCTTTTTTTTATTGTAGAGGTTTTTGCCTTAGGGTGCGTGTGCTTGCCAGAGAAAGACAGAAACAGTAAGAGGGAAAGTGAGAAACAGACAATGAGAGATAAAGTGAGAAATCATTCCCCCACACCCAGGGGGATGGTCACGCCACAATCCCTTCTCCTCTCAGGATCTGGGTCACATACACACATGCACCTGGCATGAGTTTCTAGATGCTGGGTCTGGAACTCAAACTGTGGTCGGTCATGTGGGAGTCCAGCATTGTAACCATTACACCATCTGCATACACTGTTTTGCCACTTGCGTGCCCTTTTCTTTTTTTTTTTTTTTTTTTTTTTTTTTTTTTTTTTTTTTAAGAAAGAGATCTTTGTTCTAGGGTGCATGTGTTTGATGGAGAGAGAGACACAGAAAGTGAGAAATTATCCCTCAGGGGTGATGGCCATGCTGCAGTCCCTTCTCCGCCGTTCTCTCAGGATTTTGGGCATGCATGCACATGTGCCCTGTGTGAATTTCAAGCTGCCAGGTATGGGACTCAAACCATAGTTGGCTATGTGGGAGTCTAGTAACGTAACCTTTATGCCCTCTGGTGGTTCCCCATTCTGTATTCTTAAATCATAAAAATACCCAAAATTTTAAAGTGGAACTTTAATTAAGACACAGACACCTATATTTCATATATCATTCCTGGGTTTTACATATATATATTTTTGTTTTGTTTTGTTTTTTTGAGAAAGATTTTTGCTATAGGGCACATGTGCTCGCCAGAGAGACAGAGAGAAAGCGAGAAATCACCACCCAGGGAGGATGGCCATACCACAATCCCTTCTCCTTCATTCTCCTCTCAGGATCTTGGGCATGCATGCACACACTCCCAGCATGAGTTTCAAGCTGCAGGGTCTGGGAGTCGAACTGTGTTTGACTACATGGGAGTCCAGCAATGTAACCACTATGCCATCTGCTGGTCCCTTACATATTCTTTTTAAAACCAAAGTGAGTAGAATCAGAATTTTAGTCTTAAAAATTTAATCTCATTTATTACGCTTAGATAAACCTCATTAGAAGGTACAATGAAGTTTATGTAAACCTCATTGATTTTAAGAATTCATTTTGTCTTTTAAATTTATCTTTTTATTTATATTTTAAGTTGCACATGATGCAAAGAAAAGCAGAGTGTAGAAGATGTAAAGTGGGCCAGCCATTGGCATGTTTAAGGCTGCTGTCTCCCAAATGGCCAACTGTATGGTTTGAGCTGGCGGCCTGAAATATATGGCAGCTCCTTGTGTGTGCATGCCCAAAATCGCAAGAGGAGAATGGAAAAGAAGGGATTGCAGCATGGCCATTCCCCCGAGAGTGCTTTCTCACTTCTTTTTCTCTCTCTCTGTCCCTCTCTAGCAAGCACATACACCTTGTAGCAAATTTTAAAAAAGAAAAAAGAATAAAGAGTATAAAGTGAAAGAGAAAAGTTAGCCTGGGGACCTTTTAAAATAATAAATTTCTTTGCTTCTATACCCCAAAATGTGATTCAGTTCTCCTAGGAGTTTATCTAGAAGTCTTGAGATTTGTAAAATTCTAAAGGTGAAATTCTGTATCTAAATTTTGGAGTCATTTTCTTAAATGCCTCATTTTATAGATGAAAAAAATTGAGTTCTGGAGAGGTAAAGTGACTTTTTCAAGGTGTCATTACAAGTAAAAGACAAAACTGGATTGAGAGTCCAGTAATGGATGATACTTTTGTCCCCAGATGTTCAATTTCTTGCTATTTTTATTATGAGTCTTTTCTTTCCTCTTTTTTCTTTTTATTTGCTATAGGGCATGTTTGCTCCTTTGGAGAGTGAGAGGGAAAGTAAGACATCACGTCCCAAGGGGCATGGCCACACCACAATCTCTTTTCCTCCATTCTTCTCCTGGGATTTCAGGCATGCATGCACACGTGCCTGGCATGAGTTTCCAGTGGCCAGGGCCAGGACTCACACCATGGTCAGCCATGTGGGATTCCAGCACCACAGCCACCAAGCCAGCTGCTGTTTGTTTCATGTTTTTACTGATTATTTTCAGTCTTTTCTTTAGCTTCCTGAACATTTGGAATACAGTTATAGCAACTATCTTAATGCTCTTGTCTATTAATTCTATTATCTGTGTCATTTGTGAATTATTTTAAATTGATTGATATCTTTTCTGTTCCTTTTTTTTTTTTTTTTAAAACAGGGATTTTTGCTATAGAGCATGTGTGCTCTCCAGAGAGACAGAAAGTGAGATTATTCTCCAGGGGGGACAACCACCCTTCTCTTCCAGTCACACACATGCACCTGGCATAAGTTTTAAGCCATTGGGTCCAGGACTTGAACCATGGTCAGCTACGTGGGAGTCCAGTGATATAACCATTATGCCATCTGCTGGTCCCTTTTTCTCTTCCTTTAAGTCATATGTCCTTCTTTGCATACCTGGTAATTTTTGATTGAATGCCACATGTTGTGAATTTTATCTTGTGCTGAATTCTTATGTTTTTAAAGAGAGATTTTTGCTATAGGGCATGTGCGCTTGCTGGACAGAGGAAGACAGAGAGACAGAAAGCGAGAATTACCCCTCAGGGGGATGGCCATACCACATTCCCTTCTCCTCCATTCTCATTCTGGGACTCTGGGAAACCATGCACACACTCCCAGCATGAGTTTCTTGAACCACTGTTGACTACATGGGAGTCCAGCAATGTAACCACCACTCCATCTGCTGGTCCCTCTTTTTTTCCTTTTTCTGTAGATATTCTTGAACTTTGTTTTAGGTCTAGTAAAGTTACTTAGAAACAGTTTAATTCCTTGACATCTTTTTTAAGCTTAGTTATATGGAGCCAAAATATCAATTAATGGCAATTTTTACCCTTTTATTATGGCAGAGCTTTTCTGAGTATTCTGCTTTCTGCTTCTTGAATTATGTTTTCCACTCTGGTTGTTCAGAACCGGAGTTATTCCTATTTCTGTGTGGCTTGGCTATTGTTCCTTGTTAGCCTTTCAGGTGATTCTTTCCTTATTCAGTGGCTCCAGTGCATATGCTGATCGGTACTCGGCTAAAGACTTGGTAAGCTGGGCAACCTGTTGAGCTTACCTGGTGTGCTTCTCATCTCTCAGGGGTCGCTTCCTTCTGTTGTCAGCATCCTGCAAGCCACGGTTTCATACTGGGTTGTGGACAGAATTCTGACTGGATTTTTGTTTGTTTGTTTGTTTTTTGTTTTTTAATCCCTTTTAAAGGGTCTAGACAGAATCACACCCGCAAACCTTAACAGACCATTTTGACCCATTAGTAACAGGATTTTTTCCTACATTTTGTCCCTGGCATAGTATTGGTGTATTTTTGTGATGTATATTAAGCCTCTTTATCACTGTTAAATACTTTTTTTTAAAATAACCTTCCTTTTTCATTCACTACCCTAGAAACTGTAAAACCTACCAATAACCTATAAGCCCCCACTTCCATATGTCCCACCTTTTTGGGCCAGACTAATGGAAAAACTCTTCACTAGATTCCAAATTTTCTTGCTCTCAAAATCAAATAAAAGGAACCACTGTACCTGATCACCCCAAGAGAAAGACATGTTTTATTTCCTCTACGGGCCTAGGTCATTCATATTCTGCTTAAAAATAAACCACATTAATTATTATTTTTACACAGTTGGTTATTTTCCGACAACGGGTTGTTGGAAAAGTCATGACGTATTTTTTTTCTACACAAAAATGCGTATAACTTTTCCGATGATCTAGTATCTTTGTCTTTTTTTGTTTGTTTCAGGTGGAAAGGTAAATCCAGTTTTAATTATTACATCTTGGCCAGAAGTGAGAGTTATGGACTCTGTTTGGATTTAAAAGAGAGTTTTACCATGTAATGGGAACCACAAACTAATATCCTTAATAAATGTTGTTTCCAGTAAAAAGAGAACCTCTCTTAGTATCTATATAGTATACCTGAAGGATGCCTCAGACTAATCCTGACTGAGTCATGTGTCCACTTTTGGATTGATCCTGTGACGTTGGAACTAGTGCATTTCAGTTGATCAGTCTCTTGGGTCATAGCCACATTCTTACCTACTTTGGGGGTAGAGTAATAGAATGGACAGTCCTACCATTACCGTGAGGAGTAGGAAATGGTGCCCCCCGCCCCAAATTCTGAAATGGGAT
>NW_006159650.1:1191594-1191859 GCF_000334495.1 Tupaia belangeri chinensis
AGGGAAAGAAAAGGGAATTTCCATATTCTCTATTCCATGATAGAGAATGAGATAGTATCACAGAAAAGCAGAACTTTCTCTTGTAATTGGCTTTTAGAAACTTTCTGAGGTACTTTTAATTTCAGCTTTATTTAAACAATGTCAGCAAAGAGGTCTAAATAAACTTTTCCAACTAACAGAAATTGTATTGAGTTTTACAGGGTTTAGGGAAAAATATCCAGTAAAAGGGGAAGAGAGTGGGGGGGAAAGATAGAGAAATGAGGTA
>NW_006159650.1:1191877-1199033 GCF_000334495.1 Tupaia belangeri chinensis
GCAGGAATGGTTTATCAGCTGTCATTTTCTGTGCTAGCTATGTTTTATTTTTTTAAGGATTATTTTATTTTTATTCATTGTCATTTTTTTTGAAGTTGACCAGAGAGAAATAGAGAGAAGGAAAGTGAGAAAGCAAGCTGCCAGGTCTGAGACTTGAACCACAGTCAGTCATGTGAGAGTCCAGCCACCTTAACCACCACACCATCTGCCAGCCTGTGTTTTGTTTTATATGCAGATATATAAACTTTGAAGTTGAAAAATGTCTAAAGGATAAGATTTATGACTGTGTATAGTATCTGAGAGATCTCTTATGTTTTTATACCTTGGCTGTCAGGGCTTCTACACTTTAAGGAAAAGCAGAGTTGATTTGTGCACTAAACCTATAAAAGCACATACCGAAAGAATTATTCTTGGCTTTTTTTGGACAGAGATTTTTGCTATAGAGCACACGCACTTGCCAGAAAGAGAGAAAGTAATAAATTAACCCCCAGGGGATGGTCATACTGTGATCCCTTCTCCATTCTCCTCTTGGGATTTGGGCACACATGTGCACGTGCCCAGTGTGAGTTTTAAGCCACCAGATCCGGGACTTGGACAGCAGTCAATTAGGTGAGAATCTAGTGCTTTAGCCACTGTGCTACCGCTAGCCCATTTCTGGCTTTTTTAAGTGAAAGATGATCTTTCTTAAAAGGGTCACTTTTTTTAATTTTGTATTTTCTCCTTGATTCTCAGAGTCAGAGTGTTCTTTGCAAAATGTATATAGTAAAGAGGAAAAGAGCTCTGCATCAGGTATCACACAGTCAGGGTTGTTTAGGTTGCCTCTGTGTAAGTGTGACCGTACACCAGTTTCTAACCTATTTTATTTATAAATCACCTCTCTAATGGAGATACTGGCCCCACAAAACAAGTTCTGTTTGTGACTAGTTGGTTGAATTAGTTAGGTTTGGTACCATTGGCTTTCTATATTATAGTCATACTTGATAGAGATTTCTCAGTGTATAAATGGAGCCAGCAAACATTTTTCGTCTTCAGTAAACAAAACAAGAAACCAGTATTATTGGAATTAAGAATAAATGGATGGTTTTCAGTCTTTTCCTTTTTTTTATTTTTAACGAGAGATGTTTGCTTTAGAGCATGTGTGCTTGCTTACTGGAGAGAGAGAGAGAAACAGAAAGAGGGAAAGTGAGAAATTATCTCCCCCATGGGGGGATGGCCACGTCACCATCCCTTCTCCTCCATTCTTCTCCTGGGATTTTGGGCACACATGCACATGTACCAGGCATGAATTTCAAACTGCCAGGCCCAGGACTTGAACCACAGTGGACCATGTAAGAACCTAGTGCCTAACTTCCACTGTGCTACCTGCTGAGCCTTTAGTCTTTTTCTTAAAGCCAGGAACAACATGTAGAGATACAATCATTAAGAGCTGACTGAAGGGGAGAGAGGTGGTTGGAAAATCAAGCCTGAGTGCAGCCCTTCTCTGCCTGTGCTCTTCTCAGGTGCTGACAAACGACTACACAAGCCGCTTGTCCTTTCCAAGGCGGCAGACCTTCTGATTTTAACTTAGAGACTGCTCTTTTCTGAAGTATTTTGAAAAAAGTTACAATGACTTTCGTACTTTATTTGACATAAAATACTATATTTCATTCTTTATTAGTAAAATAGAAAAGTCTAATTCTTTGTTGGAGGCACAAAAATCTCTTAAGCAAAAATATTGATCTTTAATTAGTTGTTAAAAAGTTATTTGCTTAATTAATCTTAACTTTTTATTTAGCCCATTAGGTAATTTTATTTCCTGAGGTATTTTTATTTCTTTTCCACTGATAGGGGCCTAGTCTAACATTTTAAGTAACTAATAAATTTTAAAATAAAATATCTTTCCATATTGTCTTTAACTTAAGCATATTTTTGAGAAAAAAATTAAATTTATCTTTTTGGAACAGGGTCATTATCGTTATTGTGATGCTCTTTCTATGCTGGGGGAATATGACTGGGCCCTGCAAGCAAACCTAAAAGCTCAAAAACTCTGTAAAAATGACCCTGAGGGAATCAAGGATCTAATTCAGCAGCATGTAAAGTTACAAAAACAAATAGAAGACCTCCAAGGTATTTCACCTAAGATTCTTTTGGTTACAGTTGAATTCCCTTGAAAACTTTGAAGGTGGGTTTCTTGGATTAATGGAGGACCATAAATCAATTCTCACACAATTTGTACTTTGTTGGATTATCTTGGTCAAGTCACTCAAGTTTTCCATTTCTATCTGTGTAGAATTGTATTATAGTATGATAGTCTGGTTGGTAATTATAAATGTGTTGCATATTTTTAAAATTTGAAACGGACATCAGCCAAATTGTTATTATTTATTCTCTGTAGAGAAAAAGCCCGTCCAGAAATTTTGAATAAAATAAAAACTTTTCAAAACAAATATTAAAAACTTTTTTCAACTATTAAAATTATTTCCTGAAGAAAAGATCCTTTAGTACAGCTGTTTGGTGTTTTTGCACTAAAGTTGCACTAATTTTATAATGTGCTTAACACACATAGGTATGAACTTATTATATATATCAGAAATTTGTTGTGCAGGCTGGGAGTTGCAGGTTTGTATTCTGCCACTTTTTTTTTCCACCCTGAGTTGTTTTCCTTTTTCCAATGCCTGAAAATCCTTTACTCTACACTGTGAGCATATGTGTTTTTGCTTTTCTTCATTGAGATGTGATATCTTGGGTACTGAGCTGAGCGGGTCTGTTTCACTAACAGCTGTTGCCATCCAACATAGCATGATTATAAGATTGTGAGCTTCTCGAAGACAGGTACCATTTCTGATTCCAGTTTATATTTTACTATCATCCTGTCAACGATCACATGTAATGGGATGTCAGACAAGGTTTGTATAACATTTTATCGACACTACCCTAAAACTCAGCTTATCTAGAAATGTGTAATTGCTTAGGTTTACTTTCAAGTTTCCTAAATTTGATGTTCTTACTATCATCTTAAAGGAAATTTAAAAGTTTTATGATGTTTATCTTACCAATCCGTTGATTACTGTGTTTGTGTATGATTGATTTTTATAGGTCGAACACCAACAAAGAATCCAATTAAAGCCTTTTACGAAAGCAAGTGAGTTACTATCAGGCCAGAAGCTGCTACGTGGAATGACTTTGTCCCATAAATTTAAAAATCATTTGTGTTTGATGCTTTAGGCGCCAATAGCAACCACACTAATGAGGGATAGAAGAAGAGACGGTGATGGTTTAAAAGGCTTATGTTTACGATCAGATGATCTATGAGTTGTCAGATTTATTTTGCTGAGTTTTACTGAACATCTGGATATGTGTATACTGGTGATCAGTAGCCCAAGCCTGTAGGAAAAGAGGGGTGATATATTAATCAGATGTAACTATGCTTTAATGGAACCAGTTTGACCATAAGGGTTCTAGCAACAGAAAGCTAAAACACAGCCTGGACTTGTGCCCCTCACATCTGCCTCTGGCCTCTCAAAATCTATCAAAGGTGGGACTAGCAGTTAGCGTAATGGCTATGTCGCCGGACTCCCATGTAGTCGACTGCAGTTCAAGTCCTGGACCTGGTAACTTCAGCTCACGCCGGGCGTTTGTGTTTACGTGCCCAAGATCCCAAGAGGAGAGTGAAGGAGAAGGGATTGTGGCGTGGCCATCTCCCCGGGGGGTGATTTCTCACTTTCTGTCTCTCTGTCTGTCTCTGTCTGTTTGGCAAGCACAAATGCCCTATAGCAAAAAAAAAAAAAAAAAAAAAAAAAAACCCTCTCTCCCCCCCCAAAAAAAAAAAAAAATCTATCAAAGGCTCAGACTCTCTCTGTTAGAAATCCTGTTAGAAATAGGCAACAGGTTGATTTGAGTATGCTCACAAGAAAATAAATAGCAGCCAGGGTTCTACCTTTACTTATTTGGCAATTAAAATAGACTAAGCTTAAGTAAAGTGAGCCAACTATGAAAGCCACGCATTGTATGTCCCATTTAATATATTTCAAATGCCTGCATTCTATAGCAGAAATTGAAAGACTGGAAAGCTTGGCAGCAGGGAGGGTAACTATAGATACTAGAGACAGTATAGCAGGGGGGAGGTAATGGTAGAAGGGGGGGATCAGAAGAAAAACACACATACACACACACAAAAGCTAGCAGGCACAAAAATGAAAAGTTACCTGTTGATAATGTTTACATGTTGTACATTGTAAAGATGTACAGTGATTAGATGTAACTTAAAATGAAAAAAAAAATGAATGAAGAAAGGAAAAAAAGTAACATTTCTGGCACATCGGTGGAAATGTAAAGTGGCCCGGCTCTTCTGGGAAAGTAGTTTGCGACTTTTTTTTTTTTTTTTAAAGAATTTTTTAAAAGGCGGGGGGATGGTGGTGGTAAATTGTAACTTTAAACTGGTAAGACAATTTCCTTTGAAAATGGGTACACACCCTACTGTACACCTAAGTAGGCAATATTTTT
Organism: Tupaia belangeri chinensis; assembly: GCF_000334495.1. Taxonomy (NCBI): domain Eukaryota; kingdom Metazoa; phylum Chordata; class Mammalia; order Scandentia; family Tupaiidae; genus Tupaia; species Tupaia belangeri. The sequence continues at coordinate 1,196,360 of NW_006159650.1, forward strand.
TTTTCTTTTTTTTTCTTCTTTTTTTTTTAGAGATTTTCACTGTAGGGCGCGTGCGCTCGCCAGACAGACAGAGAGACAGAAAGTGAGAAATCACCCCCCAGGGGGGATGGTCACGCCGCAATCCCTTCCCCTCCATTCTCCTCTCGGGATCTTGGGCATGCACGCACACGCACCCGGCGTGAGTTTTAAGCCACCGGATCCGGGATGCGAACCGCAGTCGACTACGTGGGAGTCCAGTGATATAGCCATTACGCTAACTGCTGGTTCCCCTAAGTAGGCAATATTTTTCAACAATATGAAGAACAGACGATTGATATGCTTGGCCCCCTGTGTGGGTCTCAGGAATATCTGCTGAGTGAAAAGAAAAGCCTCTCACAAAATCATATATGGGGCGATTTCACTTATATACCGTTCTTGAAAAATATTATAGAATGAAGTTGCAAAACAGATTTCACTGGTTTTTAGGGGTTAGGTATGGCAGAAAGGGGTTAGGTATGGCAGAAAAAGGAATGACTATAAAGGTGAGGAAAGAGGGAGATCTTTGAGGTAATGAAATAGTTCTGTATCTCTATGCTTGCTGGCCATATAAATCTATTCATGTAGTAAAATAACAGAAATTATAAACTCACATTTTACCAGTGTCTTATTCCTGGTTTTGGTATTATTGTACTATAATTTTGTGAAATATAACCACTGAGGTAAGCCAAGTGATGGTTATAAAGGATTTCTCTGTTATCTTTTGCCATTTCCTTTGAATCTATAGTTATGTAAAAATAAAATGATTTTTTAAAAAGGAAAAAAATTTAAAGGATGCCAAAGTAAACTTAAGAAGAACAAAAAGAAATCAACGTTGGTATAACATATTATCTGTTTCACTAAAATTATTTTTTTAAAGGGATTTTTGTTTTAGGGCATTTGCGTTTGCTAGAAGACAAGCTAGAAATCACCCCCCAGGGGGGCTGGCCATGCCGCAGTCCCTTCTTCATTCTCTTCTCAGAATTTTGGGCACTCATGCACACATGCTCAGTGTGAGTTTCAAGCTGCTTGGTCTAGGACTCAAACCACGGTCGGCCATGTGGGAATTCAGTGCTCCAACCACTACACCACCTGCTGGCCCCTCACTAAAAATTTTTTAAGTTTTGATTCAGGGAAATAAAATAATGGCAATGTTTTCATTTTTAAAAAAATTGACTAAGCTTCTTTTTACTTGCTTGCTTAGATGCCGAGGTGATTGAAGCTGTTAAAATTTAATTATGAAGACTTACATATTTTAATACTAAAACCAAGAATAGTTTTCTTGAAGTGTTCTTAGTCTGAGTTTTCTGGTACTGAATTTAAAATAATGTTTATGTATAAAATGTCATCTCAGAGAATCCTTTTAAAGAAATAATCCTTTACCTTCAAGGAAAAAAGGCTGTGATTACTACAGTCTCATTTGATGGATAACTTTTCTAAAATGTTTATTAATCAGTAGGAATGAGAAGATCATTTATTTTATCCTCCCCCAGGGCCTACACACCTAGGAGTTTGTCAGCACCTACATTTAGTACTTCACTTAACTTTGTGGAGACTGAAAGAGATTTCAGAAAAACTAACCACGAAATGGCAAACGGTCGTAATCAGAATCTAAAGGTAAGCTTAGTTTAAAACAAAAATCACTTCAAATATAGATTATGGTAGTCTCATATTTTCAAAACAATACTTTGGTAATCATGAAAACCAAATATTTTGGCAATATGAGCTTCTTTTCCCCAATTGATATCAAGAAAATGTTTCTTTTTAATAAATAATATGGCTAACACATGCAACTACACAAAGATAGTATCTTTTTTCTTTTTTAAGAATTATTTATTTAACTTTATTTGTTTATTGTCATTCTTCAACTTGACTAGAGAAAGACAGAGAGAAAGGGAGAATGAGAAAGCAAGCCACCAGGTCTGGGACTCAAACCACAGTTGACCATGTGGGAGTCCAGCACCCTAACCACCACACCATCTGTCAGCCCCCGAAGATAGTATTTCAGTGTTGCAGAGTTTCTTGGGAAAATACATTTACATTTTTTTCCTAAATATCATTTTGCCGATAGGTCCTCCTTGTATGCCCTCCCTTTACATATCCCCCAGCAGTCACTTGGGATGAGCAGCAGCAGGTCTGGTAGCCTAGTCAGCCCCACTCCTTAAAGTGTTTTAGATTTTTCTTTTCCTCCCTTTGCCCCTTTGTAGTCTGCATAGCTACCCAGCCCAGGTAGCCAGATTGGGCTGTGCTGGCCCTGGGAGGTACCTCTTCACACCTTGCCCAGGTGTTTCTGCAGCCTCTGTTGCCCTTCACAGCAGCAGTCCAGCCCTTGACTCACTGCTGTGCTCAGCAGAAACCTTGATCTGATGTTTTCTTAGAGTGCCAGCAGGCCCTCTAGCCTGGCTCTGTGATGAGGTGTCCCAGACAACCTGTGCTGAGTTTTCCTTTGAACTCTAGCATACACGAAGTTCAGCAGTGTCACCAAGTCCACATTTATATTGCTCTTCAGGGTTTGAGATGAGAAAAATAAAATGGTACTTTGGCATTGGGTGGGTGATGGACCTTGAAGAGAGCATTTACAACCCACTATATAGTCCTTTGATAATACTGAAAAATCTCTAAGAGGCTGCATTCAGCCAGGGAGAGGAGCATAGGGAAA
>NW_006159650.1:1199064-1208913 GCF_000334495.1 Tupaia belangeri chinensis
TTTTGTACACAGCCATTTTAGGCATCATGCTCAGCATCAGAAATAGAAGCATCATTCAAAAATTTGTCATTATGGGACCAGCAGTTAGCGTAATGGCTATGTTGCTGGACTCCCATGTAGTTCACTGCGGTTTGAGTCTCGGACCTGGTGGCTTAAACTCACGCCAGGGTGCGTGTGTGTGCGTGCACCCAAGATCCCGAGAGGAGAATAGAGAAGGGATTATGGTGTGGCCATTCCCCCTGGGGGGTGATTTCTCGCTTTCTGTCCCTCTGCCCCTCTCTGTCTTTCTGGACAGAGCACGCGCTCTATAGCAAAAACCTCTCCAAAAAAAAGAAAAATTGTCATTAGATAATGATTTCTTGTCATTAGTCATTATTTTGTTTGCTTTTTTTATATTTAGGCTTACGAATCAGCTGTACATTTGAAATGCTTCAGTGATTTTTATCCTATTCTGTTCTAAGTTCTACTCTAGTTTATCACTATTGAATTCTTTGGGATTATATTTTCCTTGAAAGTCTCACTAATTTTATTTTTATGCTCAGGTGGAAGATAAGGCTTTTAAGGTAGATGATTGTGACTGTCATCCTGAATTTCCATCACCATCTAGTGAGTATTTGTTTTCTTATATAAATTGTTGCTGAGTTAATGTAGTATTGCCTAAACTTTAATGCCCTAAAATTTAACAAGCATCACTTATATTTGCTATTATTCTCCTTTACTTTATAGTACTTCTATGTTAATTAAAGAAACATTGAATAATTATTTCAAATCAGTGTTCAGTCTTCTCTTTCTTTTTTTTTTGGAGAGATTTTTGCCATAGAGTACATGTGTCCACCCGAGAGACAGAGACTGAGAGACAGAAAGCGAGAAATCAGCTCCTGGGGGGATGGCCATGCCACAGCCCTTTCTCTTCCATTCTTCTCCCAGGATCTTGGCATACATGCACATGTGTCTGGCCTGAGTTTGAACCACTGGGACTGGGACTCGAGCAGTGGTCAGCCATGTGGGAAGTCTAGTGACATAACTGCTATACCATCTGCTGGTCCCTGATATTTTCATAATTTGGGAAACCTAAATAAAAGGAATGGAAAGATGAAGTACATACCTCTTCTTGATCTGCTCTTTAACTGCCTCTAAGCCATGTCTCTCATTCTTGAAAGTTTGCACTATTGCTTCCCCTCTCCACACCGCCAAAGAGCTTTTTTAAAAACTACCCCCCCAAGGTGGTCTTCCCTATGAAATTAAATACATAAATATTGTTTATTTGTTTATGTACTATATGTACATCTGTGCTTTATATATAAAAAAGTTCATTTTTTTCATCTCCCAAGAACTAATTTTTGTCCTTTTGGGGGTGATATGACTCCCTGTTGAGAATGGATGCTTATCTTGTTTCTCACATTTTGGAGGCTGGGAAGTCAACGGTTACAGTACCAGCAGATGAGATCCCTCCTCTTGGTTCATTGATGGCCGTCTTCCCATAATGTCTTCACATGGTTGGAGAAATGAGAGAGCTCTCTGGGTTCTTCTCATTCATGAGGGCCCTGCCTCATAACATAATCACTTCCTCAAAGGTCTCACCTCCTGATACCATCACATGGGAGGCTAGAATTTCAATACATGAATCAGTTATTGACAGGGGATGGAGAGTGGGGGAAGTTTACAGACATTCAGACCCTGACAGTGCCTTAGACTAAATCTCATTACCAGTACAGATGTTTGTTTATGCAAATAGTAAACAGACTCATGTCAGGACCTCATTATCTGACATCACTGGGAGATGATGGTACTGGAGAAGTAAATCATTTCATTTTCATTGAAGTCCATGTAGACTACAAGATTTTGATAAAAAATATTTTTAAAGTGGATTGTGTGTTTCCCTGCCTTTTAAGATAGAGTTTAACAAAATGCAGAGTGTCTTGCTGGCTCAAGGTTATTATTACACACAATAGTTAACTTGGTTCAAGCTTTCATGTCATGTTTTTGCCAGGGTTGTGAGGTGGTTGATCTTATGGTTAGTGATCCTACTGCTCTCTTTTCCTTTTTTGGTTTTTGGTCTGTTCATTTTCTTTTCAGTGGCTTTGTATCTTAGCCATCTCTGTCCATTGCTACCTGCAGTTTCTTACTCTTTCAGGTTCCAATTCTGTATGTCCAACCACTTAGGACTGGGCATTCTGTTCGGTTATTAGCACATCAGCATAATTACAGAGGAGGAGAGTCAGGCAATTTTCTTACTGTATGTTACTCCACCAGCACATGGAACATATTTGAAGTCAAACATTTTTTAAGGCAGCTCTTAACTTATTAATATTTTGTAGCCCATTATTATCAGACAGCACATTTAAATAAGTTAAATACTGTTCGCCCTTTGGCATTTATGGTCAGGTGAAGAAATTAGGTTCCGCATTTACAGTGAAGTAGTACTGCCCAAACGACAGAGATCAGACTAGAACTCGCCTGCCATACCGCGTCCTCCTGAGTTCCCTGAGGCCACACTGGCTCAAGCTCTCATTCCCACCTAATTATACTGGCTCTGACTTGGTCTCTCTGCCCTCTCCCAAACCTTTCATCAACCGTGATGATTCTTCAAGTTGATGGGAAAAATGTATTGTAAGAAACCATCATTGTAAAACCCGACATTTTTGGGCGTGGTGGCGCCCGCCCTATGGTAAAACCCAACATTTTTTAGTATCAAAGTAAACCTGTACTTTAATTCTATTTTTCATGGACTTTTTGAAGTCCTCGCTTTCGTACACCTTATCCCTACTGCCAAAGTAATTCTGAACAGCATCACTTTCCTGCCCACAAAACTCTAAAGCTGAGCTCACAGAGATGGAGGAACTGAAGAAAAAAGTTTGTAAGCCCTCGCCCAGGCTGTCTTTGAGGCCCATTATAAGTTAAATACTGTTCGCCCTTTGGCATTTATGGTCAGGTGAAGAAATTAGGTTCCGCATTTACAGTGAAGTAGTACTGCCCAAACGACAGAGATCAGACTAGAACTCGCCTGCCATACCGCGTCCTCCTGAGTTCCCTGAGGCCACACTGGCTCAAGCTCTCATTCCCACCTAATTATACTGGCTCTGACTTGGTCTCTCTGCCCTCTCCCAAACCTTTCATCAACCGTGATGATTCTTCAAGTTGATGGGAAAAATGTATTGTAAGAAACCATCATTGTAAAACCCGACATTTTTGGGCGTGGTGGCGCCCGCCCTATGGTAAAACCCAACATTTTTTAGTATCAAAGTAAACCTGTACTTTAATTCTATTTTTCATGGACTTTTTGAAGTCCTCGCTTTCGTACACCTTATCCCTACTGCCAAAGTAATTCTGAACAGCATCACTTTCCTGCCCACAAAACTCTAAAGCTGAGCTCACAGAGATGGAGGAACTGAAGAAAAAAGTTTGTAAGCCCTCACCCAGGCTGTCTTTGAGGCCCATTTCCAATCTTCCACCCTACTGAGGTCTTTGGATCATACCACTTTCATTATTTCTGAAATGAACTCCACTCTTGGGTTTGGGCCATTCTATCCAAATCCCACTGTTCTTCCAAAACAGACACATGCTGTATCCTCGCTGATGCTTTGCCCAACCTCTCCCAGTTAACTGACTTCTGCCCTCTGTGAATTTTGAGAGAAGTTACTGACTGAGGAATTCATATGTCAGTAAAAACATATCTTTTCTATGTAATGGTGAAGTTGTTTTATTACTGAAATATTAATGTTTTTCTTCCCATCTTATTGTTAACTACTTGAAAACAGGAATTATTACTTCCCTCTCTCCATATCTACTATAGAGCTAAATAATCATACTTGTCATAATTATAATTTATCTTTATAGTAATTTTACACCAAGTCTAGCCATGGTGGTATGTGCTACAAAGACATGTGCTTTGCAGGCTGAGACTAGGTAGGGGCCCAGCTTCAATTCCTGGTCCAGCCTACATGCCAGGCAACTAGAGGTGTATGTCTGTATTTTCCAGCATCTTGGGAAGCCAAAGCAGGAACATCACAAGCTCAAAGCTGACCTAGGCTACACATTGAGGTCCTGTCTAAAAAAAGCCAGGTGTGTGGGGGTCAGCCAATGGCATAGTAGTTGTGTCATTGGATTCCCTTGTGGCTGACCACGGTTCAAGTCCTGCACCCAGTGATTTAAAAATCATACCAAGGAGACCAGCAGTTAGCGTAATGGCTATGTCGCTGGACTCCCATGTGGTCAACCGCGGTTCAAGTCCTGAACCCGGTGGCTTAAACTCACACTGGGCGCGTGTGCATGCATGCCCAAGATCCCGAGAGGAGAATGGAGGAGAAGGGGTTGCGGTGTGGCCATCCCCTCTGGGGGGTGATTTCTCGCTTTCTGTCTCTGTCTGTCTTTCTGGCAAGCGTGTGCACCTATAGCAAAAAACTCTCAAAAAAATAAATAAAAATCATACCAGGTGCACATGCGCGCGTGTGTGTATACACGCTCAAGATCCCAGGAGGAGAAGGGATTGCAGTGTGCCACTCCTCCCTCCACCCCGGGGTGAGGTGATTTCTTACTTTCTCATTGTCTCTGTCACCTCTCTGGTAAATACACATGCCTTTACCAGAGAGGAGACAGAAACTTCTTAAATAGCAGAAACCTCTTAAATAAAAAGGGGGCACTGGATTCACACACAGTTCAAGTCCTAGACCTGACAGCTTGACAGTCATGCCAGACACATGCCCAAAACCCCAAGAGGAGAGTGGAAGAAAAGGGATTACAGTCTTGTCATCACCCTGGAGGGTGATTTCTCACTTTCTTTCTTTTTGTCTCTCTCTGGCAAGGACATGCACCCTATAGCGAAAACCTAACAACAACAACAAAAAGCCAGGTGTGGTGACACATGCTGTAGTCTCAGGTAGAGGATGGCAAAATTATGAGACCCTGTCTTAAAAATATTCATAATAATAATAATGTAATTTTGCACCATACATAAAATGACATCAGTAGCTTCTCTTGGTTTACCTGTTTGTAGTTACGTTTATACATAATGTATTTTTTGCTTGTAATTCCAATTTCATATTTTTATGTTTTACTCTAGGATATGAAGATTTTTATGTACAGATTTCAGTAACAATTACTTTTGTATTCATAGGTCAGCCTCCAAAACATAAAGGAAAACAAAAATCCCGAAATAATGAATCAGAGAAGTTCAGGTATGTTTTTCCCCTAAGGTGTGTGTGTGTGGTTTTTGCTTTTGTTTTTTTGTTTTTTGTTTTTTCCCTAAAGTAGTCTTTTCAAGAAAAAGGAGAAAAGAAAATCTCTTTTTTACACATCAGCTGCCTCTATGTATGTGTATTATTGTAGATACTGAAATCCCCTTCAAATATCAAAGCCATGTCTTTAGGACAAGATTATTTTGGTGTAAAGGCTTATTAATCCTGGATATTGATACTGCTATCTTAGAGTCATATAACATGAAATATATTCATAATCTTTTTCAGTTTTAAAACATGTGCTCATAAGTGGAAAAAGGCAAAAGGTGAAAATTAAGGCTCTTCCCCTGCTCACTTCATTTTACCTGTCCCATCATCCTTTCTATAGGGCTTTCTCTAGGAACTCACTTTTAACAGTTTCTTGGCTCTGGGGAAACCTCTGCATACTCAGGCATGGGTATATGTATATTCATGTATACCTTTGAGTAATTATCATTAAAGGAAACTTTATCCTAGTGAACTGACCACTTATAAGATTAATTCTACCAGACATACCATAAAAATTAGCAGTAAGAACTCTTGACATCCATCTTTATGGTTAATTCCTCATTCCCTGCAAAGATGTAAATGGGCAGCGAAGTGAAATTGTAGATTTTACAATGCAGAGGTTAATGGAGCGAGTGAATGTGATGCTGGAAAACAGCAAGGCCACATCTGCCGTAGTTAGATGAGTTGTCAGTTTTTCCTTCATTTCTTAGGACTGAATCCATGATAAGTGCTTCACAGAATGATTGGAATATCAAAGCACTAAAGGAAATTAGGAAAGCCCTAATTAAAAAAAAAATGACCATATTTTTGATCCTACTACAAAAATTAGATACAAAGCTAGGGCATAGTATGTTCTCTTTTTTTTTAATTTCAGAGGACCTGTGCAGCCACAGGGTGGGCAGGGGGGGGAAGGGTTGGGGAGAAGCACCCTGCAAGGGGATATGGTCACATTGCAATCTCTTCTTCATTTCTCCATCTTTTCGGGATTTGAGGCATGTTTGTGCATATATGTCCAGTATGTTTTTCAAGTTGTCAGGGCATGGTCTCAGTCCACAGTCAGCCATAGGCGATCTGGCTCCCTTAAGCACTAAGCCACGAGGCTGGTTCATACATAATGTTATTCTATTATTTGATTGTAAAATTTAAAAATCCAGATTTTGTCTCCTTGCCACATCCCAAAAGAAACCAGAACTTGATGCATAATTATGTTTAGAATATGTTTTGTAACTTTAATATTGTTTTGTTAAAGATAAGTTTACTTTCCTGATATTTCTCTCCAAACTGAACACTCTTTATTTGATAATATCTACCTCATGGGGTCATTTCATCATTACATGGGATAGCCACATAAAACACTTAGAGCCCTAGAACATAGTAAATGTTTTAAATATTCGACGATCATTTTTACTACCGTAATTTTCAAGGTTACTAGAACCATTCTGGCCTATAGTTTGCTTTTTTTATCTCTTAGAAAATATCTTATTTAGCTCCCTATATCAGACTATAGAGAACTACTTCCTTCATTTTCTTTCTTGTTTTCTTTTATTTTTCTGAGTGAGAAAGATGAGACAGAGAGACAGGAGCCCCCAATAGGATTGTCACCCCGTGTTCCACCCCACGGCTTAGCCAGCCATGATCATGGGCACGCTTGCACCCAGTGTGTTCAGGGAGGTCTCTGGATATAAACCTAACACCATCCTATGGGGTCAGCCTCACGGAATGTTTTATTTCCACTGTGCCACTTCTGACACCTACTTTCTTCATTTTTATGGTTGCAGTATATCTCACAGTATAGATGCAGTCCCCATTGTTATGTATGTATTTGGGCTTGTTGTTCTTTTCCTTCCTCATTCCATTTCTTTCCTCTGCATCTCTCTTCCTTTCTTCTTTCTTTCCTTTGAGAGGGATAAATAAGACAGCACCCTGGTAAACATCTTTGTACTTGCACCTTCATGCCATTGTTAATGTATAGTTGAAGAATAATTTTATAGAGTGGAGTTGCTATGTCAATAGGGGATAATGTAATTTAATGGATATTGCCAAATTGTCCTCCCAGAAAACGGACACCATTCACAATGAGAAGATGTGCTATGATAATGTATGTATTGGATCTTTGTCCCAGTTCCTGGCACAAAGCTCTTGAAACCTGTAGAATTTCTCAAATGGTAGGAATATCTTTTAGTATTCATAATGATCTCCTTTCTGTAAGTCTGCCTGAGTTTATGCCAATTAATTGACTTAAAGCAGTTCACCTGGATAGCTTCAGGATAGGGTTTGACCACCAGAAAATCCATGCGTGTGATTAGAGGGTTGGGACTTAGACCCATACCCAACCTCCAAGGAGGAATGTGAACCAGAATATTGAATTCAATCACCAGTGGCCAGTGATTTAATCAATCATACTTACATGCATCATGATATCTCCATCAAACCCCTAACAGAAGAGGGTTTCGGGAGCTCTCTGGTTCGTGAACACATGGACTGACTGTGAGGGTGGTACTGCACTCTGCAACCCTACTGTGCACTTGGGTCTTTTGCTTTTCTGCCTGAATTATATCCTTAATAATAAATTGATAATAGTAAGTAAAGTGCTTTCCTGAGTCCTGTGTGTTCTAGTGATTTTTCTAACCTGAGTGGGGGAGTCATGGGAACCCCCAAGCTTATACTAGGCAGAGCAGAAGTGGGGGTAACCTGGGCCCCTACTTGTGACTGTGTCTGACATGGGGGCAGCTGTGGGTCTGTGCTAATTCCAGGAGGTGGTGTTAGTACTAAATCATTAGACTTAAGTTGATGTTATAGTGTGATTTGATATGGAAACATGACAAGTATTTGGTATAGGGGAAAAAAAAAAAAACAAACACCATTTGGTGTTAGAAATGATATCAGAGAAATACCACAAGGAATGCCTGAATCCTCCTTACTTTCTGAAGTAGTTGTATTTTACTAGATTTTCCCATGAAATTGATAACCTTTTTTGTAATGCTTAGGTTCTTCTTCCATATCATCTTTATAATCAGTACATCTGGTGTCCTTCTACCTCTAATTTCATAGGGACTTTCATTAATTGATTCAGAGATTAATTTGAGGAGAATTGATACCTTGATAATATTTGTATTCAGAAATGTGTATGATTCTCCATTTCCTCAGTATTTTAATTGACTGTTAGTGAATATATTTTTTTGTTACATATGTACTGTTGTTCTATTTTTAAATGATTCAAAACAAATGCTTCTCTTTTAGTTCTAGCTCACATTTGACTTTACCAGTAGAACTGAAAAACATCTTGGAGAAACAGTTTTCTAAATCGTCCAGAGCAGCACACCAGGTATGGCGAGGGCTTTTCTAGCAGGGAAAAGCAAATGTTTCAAACAAAACCTTTTTCACATGAATTAAGATCTAGCCATACTTCTCTCTAATGTTTATTTTTATATAGTTTTAGTTATGGACCTGTAATTTAATATGTAATTGCTAAAATACCACCCTATCCCTAATTTAAATATTAGCTTGATAATTATTAGCTAGTGGTCTAACTAATGGTTAGCACTGCAGAATTTTTTGCTTCCCAAAGATTTCACAGTAATACTAACTTGAAATCAATTTTAAAGATTTAAATAATTTTTTAAAGAATTATTTTATTTAACTTTATTTATTCATATGTACATACGTACGTACATACATACATACATACCAGAGAGGGACAAAGTGAGTGAGTGAGTGAGAGAGAGAGAGAGAGTGAAAGTGAGAAAGCAAGCCTCCAGGTCCAGGACTCAAACCACTGTCAGCCATATGGGAATCCAGTGCCCCTAACCATTACACCACCTGCTAGTCCCAATTTAAATAATTTTTAAGAGATTTAAACCCTTGCAGTTTCATTATATCTGTTCTAAAATCATTGAAAAGCAACCTTTTTATTCTCTTGTTGATTTAACATTAATAACTTTGCAATTTTTTGGTATTATTTAATGATGAAAAATGTATGTTAACATGGGATAAAATAGTTGTCTCAAAATATGTGGATCATTTATTTTAAAATTCAGTACATTCCTTATTTTAAAATTCGGTACATCCCTTAGGTATACATACCTTACAGAGGATTGACAGATTTTTCATCATATAAACATTTAGAATTTCTAACAGTTGGAGATTTTTAAATTATGGCTTCTCATTGATTTTACTAACTTTAAAAATCATGAAGGACTTAAATAGAAAAGACAGCTTGTGAAGATGAAGAGATTATTTTTGAGCCTCCATTTGTTCATTTCATATTTTATTGAGGCCCTCCCAAGTGCTTGAAGAATGAGCGAGATTGGGTACACAGGAATGTGATTCAGCTGCTCAGGTAGAGATGCAGTACAGATCGTTTGTGCTGTACGTGTTGAGAGATCATTTTCGGCAAAAGGATGAAGCTCACATTTATACATTTTTTTTTAGAAGGCAGAAGAGATTAAAATGGAATCTGTTTATTTAAGGCTAATAACTAGTATTTGGGGGGATAGCACATTATTTTCTATAGTTTCCAATTTTATCTTAAACTTGAGCTTTTTAAATACTATAAGAAATTCCAAGTTTATGTGAAAACTGTTGTTTTCTGTGCATATTTGGGGGGAAAATCCTCCTAACTTTTATC
>NW_006159650.1:1209153-1250201 GCF_000334495.1 Tupaia belangeri chinensis
TGTGCATCCAACTACTTTCCCTCTGTGCTTTGTGCAGTAGAGTCTCCTTCAGAGTTTTAGGAACAGTGAGGAATACAGCGTGCATATAAACATTTCCTGCTCCGTTGAATTGTATACAGATAGCTGGCAAGGACTGAGTAGATTTTAGGCTTAATGTCTCATCTTGTCTCTTGAATGTCTAGTCTTGCCTCTTCAATCTATATGAAGCTTTCGTGATGTATAGCTGTTGCCATGTGACTAAAATCTGAATTCAAGTTATAATGTATGTGCCCATATTTATTCAAATTTTAAAGTTTTCTTATTTAAGAGTACATTATAGCAGTTTTGTTTTTTATTTCTTATGTTCTTTCGTTTGACCTTAACCTGTTAGTATCTTTCTAATTCATTTTGTCTAACTGTATTCATGTACATGTTAGTCAGGAGTTGAGCTCTTTCTAAGAATTGAAGTATGTTTCAGGACAGAATGACAGATGTTAAAAATCTGGTAATGATTCATAAATCGATTGCAATGTTCTTACTTATGTAATAGTTCTAGTCTCAACCAAACATTATTTACTTAAACCATGGCTGGTGTTCTCTATATATGTTGTTAAAACTTTAAAATACTGTCTATGTGATCTGAAAAAGCAAACAGAACTTAGCACCACATAGTGTAGATGAACCACCTTTTCTTATCCTGACAGCAGCAGAAGTGACCTTCAAATGCGCAGTGCTGAGAAAGAAATTGAACGAATAAAGGGAAGTTTGGGTATTCAAATACTTCATTATCAGTTATGAAGTATTACTACTCTGTGATGAATTTCGTCATCTTGGATTTTAAACAAACAAGACATAGATTTGGCTTACTGAAATAGAATTTCTTTTTTTGCAGGATTTTGCTAATATTATGAAAATGCTGAGAAGTTTAATCCAAGATGGTTATACAGCCTTGCTGGAGCAGCGTTGCCGCAGTGCTGCACAGACCTTCACAGAGTTGCTGAATGGGTTAGATCCTCAAAAGATAAAGGTGAAGTTGCCATTTCGTAACTTGTTTATCAGTGTTAATGCACCTCAGCCAAATGCAGGTGAGGAGCAAGCGTTGATTTCATTGTACTAATAGACCTGAAATTTGCTGAGATCTGCTGAATCTGTTCCAGATTGTGGGAAGCAGGTATGCGCCAATTCAACTTTATTGTTATAGACAACGGTATACAAACCCTGTTAATACCCTTTAACTGTAGTTGGGTTTATTGGAACTCTTGGCCCTTTCTCATTGCAGTACTAAATCAAGGATTTGTACTCATTTTAGTTATAGCTTTTCATTTGGAAAGAATTTTAGTGAGATAAGTAAATAGCTTAGGCAAAGCTGTAAAAAGGCAAACGTCTTAATCTGTCACTGTGTAAAAGAATATGACTTTAAACCAGGCATGATGTCATGCATCTATAATCTCAAATTGAGACAGGAAGATCATGAGTTCAAAACCAACCTGGGCAACATAACAAGACCCAGTATCTTAGGGAAAAAAAGAATATGACTTCATTTCAGAAGGTTCTAATGTATTATGAACCTTGTCTCAAGGAGCTCTGGGACAATGATTTTTATATTTTAAATATTTGAGAACAATATAATTAATGGTTTATCTTTGTAAAATATATTGGATCTTTGGGAAAATAATGATGCATTTTTGCATAGAAAAAAAACCAGAAAATTATGTTATAACTTCCCTGATGACCTATTATTTTCTAATTCTATTTAGCTTTTAACCTAATGGTACTGATACTGATTTGTGAGACTTTATTATACTTCTTTTCTATTGTGGCTAGAAGTTTGGTATGATAGAACTTTTTTCAGATTTTTAACTGGAACTTTTTTATTGACAGCAACTGAACCTGGCCATGATTAACTATGTCTTAGTAGTCTATGGACTTGCCATTTCTCTCCTGGGAATAGGACAGCCCGAGGTAAGGTTTTTAACAGAGGTAATAAACTATTAAAATAAAACATTGATTTTAGAAGATATGTATAAATTATCTTCCCTTTTTGGCTTATTTCCTTCTGTATATTTTGTTGATAATTTTGTCTGAAATTGCTAAGTTCACTTTAGTTTTTTTTTTTTATTTATTTATTTGTTTATTTATGTATTTATTTATTTAATTTTAGGTTGTTGCCTTAGGGTGTACGAGTTCACCAGAGGTAGACAGAGAGTGGGAAAGCAAAAAAATCACACCCTGTGGGATGGCTACACTGCAATTCATTCTCCTCTTGGAATTTTGGGCACACACATACTCACCCCTGGTGTGATTTCTATGCCACCAGCTCTGGGGTTTGAGTCACAGTTGGCCATGTTAGAGTCCAGTGCCTTAACCACTATGCCACCTGCTGGTCTCATGGTTTTATTTTTTAATGAAAATTTAGTTTATCTTTTTATAAGAAAAGACCATCTCAGGCAACCAGTGGGAATCTACTTTTTATTTATATGAAAAATAAAGAATCTGATATATCACAATATGTTTCACAAACATATCATTGAGGGGAAAAGTCAAGTTGGAAAGCATAAATTGTTTATGGATAGCTGTCTTCCTGTAGAAAAGTAAAGAAACATGGACTATCCGTACATCAAATTAAAAATAGTTGTGAGCTGTAGGTGGCATAGAGGTTAAGGCAGCCGGATCCCATATGGCCAATTGCACGGTTTGAGTCCTCAACCCAGTGGCTTGAGATACATGCCAGGCATATGTGCATGCATGCCCCAAATCCCAAGAGAATGGAGGAGGAGGGATTGTGGTGTGGCCAGCTGTCTGGGGGTTGATTTCTCATTTTCTCTTTTTCTCTCTCCCTTTGAACTAATTTGCCCTAGAGCACGCACACACATAAAAGTTAGTAGTTACGTATTTAGTGATGGAAAGAGGGAATGGGCAGGAGGACAGTTATAAAAGGAGACTTCAATTTTTTTAATTAGAAAAAAACAAAGTAAAAATGATGATATTAATATCTCTTAGATCTGCGTTGTGAGTCCTTGGGTATTTTATTACTTTTGAGATGCAGGCTTCCTGTAACTGCATAAAATCAGGCTGTAGGTAAGAGCTCCTGTGATTGCCGTCCTCCCTGGAATGGGTATGGTCCTGCACTGTTCAGCATTACAGTTTTGCTTCCAAGGTTCTGAGATGTCTATAAATGTCAAAATGCTTTAGAGTAACCTCAGGTGCATTATAACCTTTCTACCAACTTGGACTCCAAGCTTCCCTAGCTAAATAAAGTCTTAACCTTAAATTGCTGCCTAATTAGGATCTAAGTTGTCTTTTTCCTTCCATTCTATCCTGGTGGTCCCCAGTACCTGAGGTTCATTGTTCCTGCTCTTGGTGTGATAGATGAATGTCTTCCATTAAGGGCTGTCTAACTCTTTTCCAGTAGCTCATTGGTGAAAGGAGTTCATGGTTTTAATTTTTTCTAGCCTTGACACAAAAATATTAAATGGCATGTGTTGCCTTATTTCAATAGAAGAAATGGTTTATTGCATTTATGATTTACTGTAAAAAAGTGATACTGCTTTAAAAACCAAACCAAACTAAACAGGTGTGGTAGAGCTTACAACACCTGGGAGAATTTCAGGAAGCCATGTGTGTATTCTACCACGGCCCTTGCTTGAATATTATTGGAGCGCCTCCTTTGAAACTGGCCTCAGAGCTCTTTACAAGCTCTATTTTATAGTGATAGTTTTCTTTGCTGCCTATAACAGGGTTACCAATATTTCTTGGAGCTAAGTGTCCTTTGGAATTTTTCCAAAAACAAAATGCTTTCAAAACATAGAAGTTTCCCACTGTTTAGAATATTCAGAAGAATGTACTCTAAGCTCTTTTAGTTTTTATTCATGGGCTATTTTTTATGCCACAAAACATTGTGACAATATCACCACATGCCTGTCTTTTCAGTAGAGCAGCACTTACCGCAATGTATGCTTTGGTGTATTTGCACCCAAATCAGTCTTTTTTTACCATAAATTCACATGTGTTGATATTAGCCAGCATACACCATGCCCCTAGGATGCACTAGTATATGCTCAGATGGTTGATTGACCGACAGTTCTAGTTCCAACTTTTCATTCTCAAGCAGTATTGGTTTGATTGTGTCTCTGAGTATTCTATGTGATCGAAATTCACATGTATTCTGAGAAAATGAAGGTATAGTTTTGCCATAGAAATTTTTAGATGTAGTTATTTTTAATATGACTCATCCTTCATATAAAATCTGTTCTAGCCTTCACTGTATAAGTGCTCATTGTTCTCATTACTATTAAAGGAGTTATCTGAAGCTGAAAACCAGTTTAAGAGGATTATTGAACACTACCCCAATGAAGGACTTGATTGCTTGGCCTACTGTGGAATTGGAAAAGTATATTTGAAAAAAAACAGGTTAGTATAAATGATACTTCTTTAAGCTCCAGGCTGGTAAGTCATTCAAAGTCTAATGGATGATGATCCCATTCTAGAATTATTTTTAATCTTCTCTACTTACAACAAAGCTACTCTAATTTCAAGTTACTTTAAGGACCTGGCATTTCAATATCAGTACTTAATTGTTAAAGCAAGGCCAATCCAGTTTAGTTTCTAGTGCTTCCTAATTTTGCATCAAATGAGAAAGTAATAGAATAATGTGACATGGAAGATTTAATATTTTTCAGTGTGTGACATCTATAAATGGTAACTGCATTGATTTAAGTTCATGCTTTAAAAAATCTTATCATACAATTTTTGGGTTAAATACCTGTTTCTGAAAAAATGTAATGAAAACAGCTTAATTTTTAAAATGTTTACTCCTTTATTAGTAAAGTTCTTAAAATTAATTTTTATTGTGATTTCTGATTTATATATATTATTATATAACTTTGTGGAACACAGTACGGTTTTCAAAGCATGCATACAGTATGTAATAATCAAATCAAGGATACAGACATACACTTCTTATTTGATGTTGAACATTATGTTATGTTGTACATATTCAGTATTAGTCCTGATAGCTTTTGAGGGGAGGGGAGTATATTTTAAATTGTCATGACATTTCCTACTCTGCTGTGGTATATGGTTTTATAGCCTGTTCCACTTGTTTACATGTATTCTTGTGTCTGTTAATAATTTTCTCCCAACCTTTTTCATATCATAAAAACAATTTTAATAATAGGTGTGTGTGTGGGTATACACAAAGAGATTGTAAGTTAGGAATAAAAAAATCTCCTCTCTGAACTTCTATTATCATTTGAAATCTTTACTCAAAGTGTAATATGTAGCTACTTTATAGATATTTCATGTCTTTTAGTCCTGTCTCCTCAAATTGGCAGTATGACCTTTAGGGGACAGGATTATGTCTTAATAACAAAAAAACTCTGTCCCTGTCACTTGTACCTAATACAGTGGTAAATATGTTAGGTTGCTTTATAAAGAAACTGTTGACTGATTGAACATCAATCAAAACTTTTAAATCTTCATCTGACTTTTTAGGGGAAATTGTATGAGACTTTTGGGACACTAACCCTATAGTGTGTCTAGTCTGTACTTCATAGATTTTAAAAGATTAAGTAAAAGTTTTACTTCATAAGTTACTGTCTCAGTAGGCTGTCCTATATTAAGGAGAAGGTAGATGTAGGGGAAGAAGATGTAGCAGTCACCTTTGTAGTTACAACAAATGAAATTGATTTTAAAATTTCATGTGCGTTTAGGACATACCTGTTTTAATTCATTGGCCATATGCAGTTATTTACTAGGTCTAGGAAAGTAACAATGTCAAATCAGGAGGACACAGTAAACTAAACAGTCTTTGCCACCTGAAGAACATTTACATTTTGATTTCTAAATGGTATGAGATTAAAGATCTTACATGCTGGCTTTCTGGCATATTAATGTGCAGTTTCTGGTTAAAGGTCTTGTTTATAACTTATGGTGAGTAGTGCTCTAGCTTTTCTGCATGTGAATTTATGCATAGATGTAGGCAAAAATAAGTTCGTAAATTGGACAATCATTTCAAGATTGCAGAAAACTCTTCTTTAGTCTAATGAGAAGAATAAGGCCTGGTTAATTTTATAATCCAGTATTTTTTTTTTTTTTTGATTTAGTGAACCATGGAACTCTATTGACATTATTTTTTGAAACTGTGAATCAAAACAGAACTTAAAAATTTCAAACTTAATAAAGCAATTTAAATGCACATTCATTCTGTTAAAATAATTCACTGTTTTATAGTAAAGATGTTCAGAATATATGATCCTTTAAAAATTTTTTATCAGATTTTTACTACAGGTATCTTAATAGGGTCAAGTTAAAATGGAGCAACTAAATTCTTTTTCAGTTTTCTGTTGTAATTATTGAAACTTTTAAAAATAAATCGCAATTTTTAAAAGGATTAGTGTACGTCTCCCGTAATGAAGCTAGTGTTTAGGATGAATTTCTGTTCAGTTCATAATATTTTTATAGCAAACAGCAGCAATGCATTAGCTTTTTAAAAGATAATTTAGATTACATTGAATATTTCTGTTTAGTGATTTATCAAACAGACTCTTCTTAGTAAGTTTGGAATGCAGGCTACTTTTGTTGTGGTAAATGAAAATACCATGTCACATCTTTAATATCTTCTTTCTTCTAATTATGACTTTAGATTTCTGGAAGCGCTTAATCACTTTGAGAAAGCAAAAACCTTGATTTATCGCCTTCCTGGAGTGTTAACTTGGCCCACAACTAATGTGATTATCGAAGAATCTCAGCCAGGGAAAATAAAGGTTGTAATTTATTTCTGCAGTTTCTTACTATTAACGGCCAACTGTGTTGACTGGCTTAGGTTTCAGAAGACAATGAGATGATTACTTCATCCCTTCTTTCCCCACATGAATTTCCCTTTAAACGCTAATGAGAATCACTGCTATTTATTGATCTTTTTATTTTCTTAATTTATGACAGAGTATGTGTGTTCACTGGAGAAAGGCCAAGAGGGAAAATGAGAAAGTATCCCCCAGGGGGATGGCCACACCACATTCCCCTCTCCTCCCTTCTTCTCTTGGGATTTTGGGCATGCATGTGTACATGGCCAGTGCATATTTCAAGTTGCCAGGTTGAACTGTGCAGTTGGCCAATTGAGATCCAGGTGCTTTAACCACCACACTACTGGCTGGCCCTAATTTTTTGTCTATAAAAGGTTTACCTACAATTATGCCAATCACACACCTTCCATGTGTCATGGAATTTAGTCCTGCAGATTAGATACTATCATTATTCCCATTTTACCGATGAGGAAAACTAAGTATAGAGAGGTTAAGTGACGAGCTCAAGGTTAAACAGCAAGATGAAGCTGGGATGTGAAGGTAGGCCTTCTGACTTCAGAATCTGTGTTACTAAGCCATATGCTGTACTAGTTGTACTTAGAGACAGGAGTGGCATTGTTTCATCACTCACAGTCACTACAATGACTGAGAAGTACTTGAAGACATGGAAAATAAGAATTTAGTCTCATATCCAGAAGTCTAAGTATGCTTTGCTAAATTATGTATGAATTTACTGAGAAAGGGCTTTACTTGTGATGAAACTTTTCATGTCCTCAGAAGTTGCTTTTGACTGAAGCCTTTAAAAGTACAAGGGTCAACTTTTAGAACTCAGTAATAAAGAATCTTCTTAAAAAGAAGATAATAACCGATAAGCACATGAAAAGATGTTCATCATTAACCTTCACAGAAATGCAAATGAAAACCACAGTGAGCTATTGCTTCACACTCAGTAGGATGTGGGTAGACAGTCAGTGTCAGTAAGAAGGAGAAAAATTTGGAACATCTGTACTTGCTGGTGGTAATGTAAAATGGTGAGGCCGCTTTGGAAAATAGCCTGGCAGTTCCTCATACAATGAACAGAGTTACCATATGACCCAACAGTTTCACTCCCAGGTATGTACAGAGAAAGGAAAACTTGTCCTTAGTAAAGCTTACGCATAAATGTTCATAGCAGCATTGTTCATAATAGCCTCAGAACAGCCCAGGTGTCCCATCAAGTGATGAATAGAAAAACAAGTAAATAAAATGTACTGACACATGCTGCAACATGGATGATCCTTGAAAGTATCATACTAAGACACCAGACCGTGTAGAAGGCCGTGTAGTGTATAAATTACACTGATCTAAAACCTTCAGAGTAGGCAAATCTGTGTTTAGAGCTAGAAAGTATATTAGTGAGGAGGGACTGCTAATGGATATGGAATTCCTTGAGGGGCGATGAAAACGTTCTATATTTAGATTGTGGTACTGGTTGTATAACCCTACAAATACATTATAAACCACTAAACTGTAAACTTTGAATGTGTGAATTGTATGGAATGTTAATTGTATTTCAACAAAACTGTTAACAAAAAGATAAAACAAAATACTGGATCTTCTGTTTGTATAAAGCTGGAATGGAGGCATGGGAGCTGTTGATAACAAAAAACCAGCACTAGAAGCATGGTATGAGTCTCTCAGGGGGTTCAGCAACAGTGGGATTCTCCAGGGAATGAATAAGCACAAGTGGCAGAGATTCAAGAAGGCAGATGAATGGCAGTTTTAGAATCTAGATGAAGTGACATTTGGAAACAGAACAGTAGTCTTCAGGGTCGTCCTAAGGATTAATCTATCTTACGTGACTGCCTCTGAATGCTTGAAGGAGATTACTGAGAGCTATAAATTGTAAAATGAGGTCCAATTATTGTAACAGAGGATACAATTTTGATTCTGCCTCTTGAAATTCTGAAAAGAATTTTTTTGTTTTGTTGAGTCCTCTAAAAAAATCTGTCTCAACTCATCTCTGTATGGGCCTTTTTAAAAAAAAAAAGTTTTAATTTAATTTATTCATTCGTTTATTTTAATTTGACCAGAGTTAGAGAGAGAGGGAAAGTGAGGAAGCAAGCCACTAGGTCCAGGACTCAAACTGTGGTTGGCCATGTGGGAGTGTCCAGTGCCTTAACCTCCCCACTACCTGCTGGTCTCCCCTAAAATTTTTCTTTTTTTTTTTTTTTGGCAGACATTTTTGCTATAGGGCACATGTGCTTGCCAGAGAGACAGAAAGTGAGAAGTCATCCCCCAGGTGGATGGCCATGCCATAATCCCTTTTTCTCCATTCTCCTTTTGAGATTTTGGGCACACACACACAAGCGCCCAGCGTGAGTTTTAAAGCGCCAGGTCCATGACTTGAACCACGGTTAACTACTTGGGAATCCAGTGATGTAACCATTACATTATCTGCTAGTCCCATGTATGGACCTTTTTCTACGTGATTTTTTTTTTTTTTTTGTAGTTTGTTCTTGTCTGAAGCAATTTAGTCATTCTTTTGTCGAAACCATTTTGATCAAAGATAAGAGGTTATTGAAATTACAAGCATTTTCATAGACACATAATACTAATTTTGTTTTGTTTTTAGATGCTGTTAGAGAAATTTGTTGAAGAATGCAGGTTTCCTCCTGTGCCAGATGCCATATGCTGCTATCAAAAGTGCCATGGATATTCCAAAATCCAGATATACATAACTGATCCAGACTTCAAGGTAAAATAATGAATGTACAGTGGGACAATTGGAGGCACTCAGGTGGTCTGGCTTGTTAGTAGGTTTACGTCCTCTTTTCTGCCCCTTCACTTGGACTTCTTTTATTTATATTCAAATCCATAAGAAAATCAGAGTACATCCAGTTGTAGCCAAATTAAAGGAGACTTTCATTAAGCTAGTGGCTGCAGAGAACCTCATGTCACTCCAAAATCTTACAGCCCCGAAGCAGGGGGGAGGAAGGTATATAAAGGCAAAAACCACAAAAGAAAAAAAAAAGCATGCATCTAAGAAAGTACAGGCCTTGAGTTATGTGAAAGTGGCTCACAAAAACTGAAAAAAAGCGAGTTATCAGGAAGGACAGTTATAAATGGCTGCATCCGCTGGTGATAAATATTTGGTTAGAAGGACAGGGATGGATGGCAGCATTCACCTACTGGTGATAAGCAGTCAGTGAGGAATTTTCAGGAGACGCTTACAGGTCAGGTTACAGGGAAAGGGAAATGGCAGCGGAGTCATATTCAAAATGGAGATGCTCATGTTTCACTTTCTGTCTACATCATCTTTTGTGAGACCCCAGAGCCACCAAAATAAACATTGTGACCTGAGAAGGCAGGCTAGCTAGGTTTATTGATATTTCCTTCTAGCCACTGTTTCACGAAACTGCTCAGGTAACTGCTTCGTCCTCAGGAGCATAAGACCCAAAGTAAGATTATTATCTTTGATTCATTGGAATTTTTATATCTAGCAAAATTTGATTCCAAGAATATAAAGGCCATTGTGATCACTTGATTGGTCTTAGTGACGTAAATTTGAGACCAAATCTGGCATTTAATGAAATAAATAAATTACCAGTTTATTTATAAAGATAATGGTTGCCCACTATCTCTGGTTAGTAGATTAAATGAAATAAAGTTTATAAAATGTTTGATATATTGTAAAAGATAATACATCTTTATACTGTAAAAATGAGGATATTAGTTAAGTTCTTTATCCCTGGCACTAGGCAATTTGGGATCAGACTTACTGCCTCTTTCATGGAATGTGTAGTTAGGTCTGTCAGGTAAATGCAACAACTCTACCTTGACTTGTGTGTTGTAAGTAAGTGTGTTGACTTGTGTGTTGTAAGTAAGTGTGTTGACTTGTGTGTTGTAAGTAAGTGTGTTGACTTGTGTGTTGTAAGTGTGTGTGCATAAACATCTTTAAAATGTGAATTAAAATTTTTTTCTAGGGTTTTATACGAATCAGCTGTTGCCAGTACTGTAAAATAGAATTTCACATGAACTGCTGGAAGAAACTGAAAACAACCACCTTTAATGATAAAATTGACAAGGTAAGGCATAATATAAATAATATCTAGGTTTTTTTTTTTTTTTTTTTTTTTTTTTGCTATAGGGCACATGTGATCGCCAGAAAGATGAGAGAAAGAAAGCGAGCAATCACCCTCCAGGGAGGATGGCCACATTGCAATCCCTTCTCCTCCATTCTCCTCTCAGGATCTTAGGCATGCACGCACCTGGCATGAGTTCAAGCCACCGGGTCCCAGACTCAAACTGCAGTCAACTACATGGGAGTCCAGTGACATAGCCATTATGCCAACTGCTGGTCCCAATTATCTAGATCTAGATTTTTACTAGTATTTTTTGTATTGATTCTGTTCCTACCAGGAATCTTAAAAAAAAAAAAAAGAAAAAAAGTCGTAAGTAAATGTAACTTCCTTCCTGAGCATTCTAGATGCAATTAGAACTTTTTAAGTTATAATTCTAATATTAAAGCAAAATATCAGTCTTTGTTTGATTTTATGCAATTATAAAAGCAGTACCCATTTATTAAATGATTTAATAAATCATTTAACCAGCTTTTGTAGTGGGAATAGCTTGATGAAAAATAAACATTTAGGGCCAGCCCCGTGGCCTAGTTGTTAAGGGAGCCAGATCCTGAATGGCTGACCTCAGCTCCAGCACCTGGGGGGGACATAGTGGGGAGATGTGTGTGTGTTCCAAATTCTGACAGGGTAGGAAAATAGAGGAGAAAGGATTGTGGCATGACCATGTTCCATTGTGGGGTGCTTTGTCCCTCCTTCCCTCTTTCTCTGAATCTGTTTCTCTCTGATAACCACATGTATATTCTGAGAATTAAAAATAAACATAAAGGGAGGCAACAGGTGACATGATGGTTAAGGTGCTAGATTCCCACATAGCCAACCGTGGTTTGAGTCCCAGACCTAGTGACTTGCTTTCTCACTTTCCCTCTCTCTCTCTCTGTCTCTCTCATCAAATTAAAAAATAATAAATAAATAAATCTTTAAAAAAATTAAAATTCAAATGTTTGAATTTCTAATACAGATCATAAATTTTGTACTGATAATTTTTGTCTTTCATGGATCTTTCATTCATCACAGTGTTGATATAGAGTTGATGTCTTAAAATTTTTATTTTCTACCAAAACTTGATAAGGTAATTTATACTAAGAAATCAACTGACATTCTATAATGACGTCTCTCCTTGGAGGTTTTCTGTACTTAGAGAAAAGGCACAATTTCACAATCTATTTGCATTTATATAATTTGTTTCTAATCTGTATAAGCTATGGGCTTAGAAAACCTTTTTGTACATTGCATAGGCTCATATAGACCACTATCCTTATTGGAGAAAAAATGAGGTTGTGCTAGGTGTCTGTTTGCAACAGAGATTATTCAAGTTAGTAGAAATCACTTCTCACATTTTGTACATTTTCACATAGTTCACTGAAGATGTAATGGTATGACCAAATAACTATTGCCCTCTAGTCACTTCTGTACTGTCTTTGTCTTACCTAAATGGAGTTTCTGAAGTGACTTACTCAGCCTAGTAGTTTTGACTGTTTTTTTTTTTTGACAGTTTTGACTGTTCCCAGGTTTTTTATTTTTTGTTTATCAAATAATTACTTATTTAATTTTTTAAAATTAATTATGTTTAATTTGACCAGAGAGACGGAAAGTGGGAAGGCAAGCTACCAGATCCAGGACTTGAACCGTCAAATGGGAGCCCAGTGCCTTAACCACTACACTACCTACTACCCCTTGTTCCCAGGTTTTGAATTAGTTCGCTTTGTAAAGTATCACTAAGATGTGCTATAGTAATACTCAACCCAATTATTTTGTGGTTTACAGTTAGAGAGGGTCATTTTTTGTGTACATCACTTGTCATACTGGCCATAGATGGGCTCTAGCAACCCTGTTGTACATAGCCATGTTTTTTGTTTCTGAATCTGATTTAAAGAGTGTCCTTTTCTGGAACATGTTCCTGTGTCAAAGGGAAAAGAGCAGTGGTCAGTGTATGTAAACTTAAATCCTTTGCTTAGGCATGTCAGTTCACTGACCCAAGCAAGTCGCAAGATCAGCCCTATACCCAGAAGGTATTCTTCCTTTAGGGAGGCTCTGAAAAGCATATGGCCATGAGCAAGGACTTTCAGTGCTTTCCTGAAGAAGGATCGAAACGGACCATATTTTGACTACCTGGTAGTTAAAATGGTATGTCTATATAGATTTATCTGTGCCTGCCCCCATGTCCCAGAAGTATAACATTGTTCTGTTTTATTAATTAAATAGGATTTTCTACAAGGAATCTGTCTTACCCCTGACTGTGAGGGTATCATTTCTAAGATCATCATCTTCAGCAGTGGTGGTCAAGTTAAATGTGAAGTAAGTATCTAAGTCTTATTAAATTGATAGCCCAAATGTTGACATGTTTTAAAATATTGGTAGAAGTCGTATAATTTGGATCTTGCCTTTTCCAGAAAGGAAAGTTACTTCATTTAAGAAAATATAGGAAATATTAGGATATGCAAATGCCTTATAGAGATGAAGCATTCTCGTGCTCTTTTATTTCCCCGTGGAAAGAGGCTTTTTACATTGTAGCTTTACTATTTTACTCCTTTAGATAACTGTCTTGTAATCCCTAGTGAATATTTGAATATTGATGAGGAAGGGGGCTGTGTCCTTAGGGATGAGAAGTGTCTTAAGGAATTTCTTTAACTTTATTATGTAGAGTGGCAAGAGTGGGTAGTTGTAATAATTTTGTGATTCACTGGATTTTCCGCTTACTCCTAGTTTTTATTAACTTCTTCCTAAAGTATGTCTACTCACTTGTTCCTCTTTTCAGTAAATTACTTTGCTGAAGCTTTCTGGGTTTTAGCCCATAAAGATATCTGATTCAGAACGTCGTCACTGTTCTCTATGAAACTGAACACTGACTGTGTGCTTCTGAAATACTTGTTGCTTGTGGTTTTGTGCTTTATGTTATGAGAGTATGAGACAAATTTTGGATGTCTTTGTTTTATTTTTAGTTTGAACACAAGGTCATAAAAGAAAAGGCTCCTCCAAGACCTATTCTGAAACAGAAATGTTCTAGGTAAGATTTTTAACAATCAGTAGTGTAATGATATATATCCTGGAATATAATTCTATTAAATGCAGATGTCTAAATTATGCTATTCTTTAAATTGACTGTGTGCACATATATCCAAATAAGTGTTTTGTAAATAGTTTTTATAGTTATTTAAAACTTAAAGAGAACGAACCTAGAATGTTTAAATATGTAAACTTGAATCAGCATGATTATTTAGTGGTTAAATTTGTAAGTAAAATTATGACAACTAGTGTCACGAAATTATGTTTGATTAATAGATTTGGCATTTAGGTAAAAATTATATTTTTAGTTATAGGTTGTTTAAACTTTAATTCCAAAGCATTTTTCATTTTTCTCTCTCTTTGGCAAGTATTTGAACAATGATGTTTCTTACTGTGAAATACTCAATGTATTCTAAATTATCCACTTTTCTGTGTCTTTTTGTTCAGCTTAATTAATTCTATTTCTTTTTCTTCTCCTTTTTGTCCTGTTTCTTGTTTTGCATTCTAAGAAGTGATTCTTTTTCATTATTTGTTAATGAGAAAAAGCAAAAGAAAAAGATGAACAGAATTATTTGATAGGGAGAATTCATTGTAATTAGATGAACCAAATTCCCATGCTATCAGTCATTACAGGGATATGAAAATAATATTTTATTATGAGAGATTTCTTTGAAATAAAAGTTTACATATATTTTCTTGCAGAGTAACTTGTACTCTTTTTATTTATGCTGCCATTTATATACATGGGAATGACATCTACATAATCTACTATGACTTAGAAATCACTTAATCTTTGAGGTTGTTGTTTTTATGAAACAAATACTCTTATTTTGATTGAATTGTGATCGTGTAAATCTGTGGGGTTTTTATATTGGACAGAAGATGTAGGCCAGGTTCTAACTACAAAGGAAACCTTCTAACCTATTGCTTGGAGAATGGTTTCTACAGTAGGCAGAGGAAAGTAGTTCATTAGCTTATACCAGAGGTGAATTATCCCTAAATATAAATATTTATCAGCCTAGAGAAGCTAAGACTGAAAGAAGACAAAAAGCTGAAGAGAAAGATCCAAAAAAAAGAAGCAAAAAAGTTAGCACAAGAACGAATGGAAGAGGACCTGAGAGAAAGCAATCCACCCAAAAATGAAGAACCAAAAGGTATGCAAAGCCCAAAGCATGATATGAGTAATATATGCTTGCTTAAAGTATAAATATAAATATTCACCTTATTGGACCTTATAGTAATCATTTCCTCATTGCAGTCCAGGTTTCAGTTAGTATTTTAATGTGGTCATCATCATCTACTCCAAACTGGAGTGTGTTGGTTTGAAGAACACTGATTTTAAAAACGATACACACGATCCAGATGCTACTTGCTGCTAACTCTGGGCAGTTTCCTTGTTTCAAAGTGAAGGTGGACTTAATGTCTGAACTACATATTGGATGTTCGAGAGTGTGCTATAAATTCTGCTATGTGGATTTAAGTTCCAAAATGTTGAACTGTAAATTAGCAACCAATGATCTGAAATAATGCTGAGTTCAGATGCAGAGACAGTTCACCCTTCAATTTGGTGTTCATCTATTCTTTTTTCTCTGATCAATATGGGAATGTCTCACGGACCCTGTGTACATGTTGGCCAGTGTGTTTCTTTTCAGTTTTGAGTTAAATTTTTCTTTCTTTTTTACTATTGTGACTGTTCCAAAGTGAAACTTGCTCTATTTTTTTATCTAGTATTCCAATAATCTTTCACAAATGAATCAAAAGTATTTTTCCCACTAAAAAATTTTTCAGTGACTGTATAGTAAATATGCATACTTGCTGACTAAACGTGTTAATTGAATATAAAATTAAGTAGTTGATGAAGCTAGGTTTGGATTGTTGAGGGCAACAACTGTCGTATTTTACTGAAACTAAGTTTTTAGATACTGTTGCATGAATGGTGCAGAATGAAGGGTATATAGGACTTACTTTTGATATGTTTGATTTAATATAAACATTCAGATCTTTTCAGAGATATTAAATATTCATATTCCTAATTTAAAACTTCTTGAGATTTTTATGTAAAACAAATATAGAATCAATCTGAGTCATTTTATATTATATGGTGTTACATTTTTTCTGGTTTACATTATTGCAAATTCTATTTATTAACTATTATTATTTATCCTTAGAAACAGTAGACAATGTTCAGAATTGTCAGTTCCTGGATGACAGAATTCTACAGTGCATTAAGCAGTATGCTGACAAAATTAAATCTGGCATACTGAATACTTCCAAGCTTCTTAAAGAATTGCTTTCTTGGAAAGTTTTGAGCACAGAAGACTATACAACCTGCTTTTCCAGCAGAAATTTCCTAAATGAAGCAGTGGACTACGTCATTCGTCACTTGATTCGAGAAAAGGATAGAGTGAAGACAAGGATATTTCTGCATGTTTTAAGCGAGCTTAAAGAAGTGGAGCCCAAATTAGCCACTTGGATCCAGAAACTTAACAGCTTTGGTATGTCCCTTCACGTTTGGGAGTAATGTAGTGTAACAGAAAGAATAAACATAGGTCTCTGAATCCTTTTAATTTTCCTGTCAAACCATTTATGATGTTTCAGATACAGACAGGACTACAAATGTGTATAGTTAAAAATACTCTTTCTCCATGAGCCAGTAGGTGGCATTGGATCCCACATGGCCCAGTATGTGGCTTGAATCCTGTACTAGGCAGCTTGAAAATCATGTTGGTGGGTGTGTGTGCAGGTCCAAAATCCCAAGAGGAGAATGGAGAAAAAGGGATGTGTCATGGCCATCTTCTCTGAGAGATGGTTTCTCATTTTCTCTCTCTCTGTCTCCAGTGATCATGTGAGCCATATGACAAAAATCTTTAAAAAAAAAAAAAAAAAAAAAAAAAAGAAAGAAAAGAAACAATTTCCCCATACACACACACACATATACACACATAATTTTTTTTAAATAATTATTTATTCAACTCCATTTATTATTATTTTTTATTATTATTATATTTGACCAGACAGAGAGAAAGGGAAAGCAGAAAGCAAGCCACCAGGTCCAGGACTCAAACCGTGGTCGGCCATGTGGGAATCCAGCACCTTTATCCACCGCTCCACCTGCCAGCCCCACACACATAATTTTTAGGTTATTTTCTAAATAGGTTGTGAATCACAGATTTATGTAACTCTACTACTCTGTTATGACTTTCTTAATTTGACTGAGAACTAGAAGGCTCATTGCCCTGGGCCATTGCAGGGCCTACAGAAGGCAGCTGCGGATACAATTGCTGTATAATACTAGGTCTTCTAGAGTGCTGCTCGCCTGGTAGCCAGGATAGCAACCGTCCTAGCACAGCACTGGATTCCATCAGAAGCTGTTAGATAAAGGACTAAAGAAAAGAGCAGGGCATTTCATCAGCAGTTCAGAGAGTAGTGGGGCTTACTTAGCCTGTAGAGACCACCCAGGCCCCCCACATCCTTCCTGGCCTGAGTTTTTAGACATAGGGCTATTAGACTCCTAGGCTGTGAGGACCGGCCCCCATTGCACAGTGCTAAGTCATTGTGCAGAAGAAGCTGGATCTCACACGGCCAACTGTGGTTCAGAATCTTACTCCAGGGCCAGTACACCAGGTGTGTGTGGTCGTGTGCAGCTCCTGATGGGATGGAGAGACAGAGGAAAGGATTGTAGTGTGACCTTGTGACCAGATCCCATTGTGGGGTGCTTTCTCTCTCTCTCTCTCTCTCTCTCATACACACACACACACCCTCTGGCATTAAAAAAATAAAATAAGTTTAATAAAAAAAGAACCCTAGGGTTTCAAAGAAAATATGATCAATTTTTATCAGTAAAGACAAAGTAGGATGATAGCAGAATTGACTAAATGAGTCTTGTTTGAGCATAGGTCTCTTAAGTTTCTGGCCTAGAAGATTACTCTTAAGTGATGTGATTATCATTAGCATTTTCTAACAACCAGATAAGTAACTTACAAAGTTATTTCTTTAATTCGTTTGCAAGATAGATTCAGGACTGGAGCACTAGGCTTGGCTGTTTATGCTGCATGAGCAAGAGCACCCACTGTTCATTCAGGTTAATACAATACATGAACCTCCCAGCTCACTGCAGGAGAAATGGGAATGTGGCATGTTTGTTGTTGTTGTTGTTGTTTAAAGGTTTTTGCGGTAGGGCACATACACTCACTGAAGAGAGACAGTGAGGGGGAAAGTGAGAAATCACCTCACCCTGGGAGGAATGGCCACGTGCAGTCCATACTCCTGGAATTTTGGTCATGCATGCACATGTGCCCAGTGTGATCTTTAAGCCTCGAGGTCTGGGACTTAAACCATGATTGGCCATGTGGGAGTTCAGTGCCTTAACCACTGCACCACCCGTGGCCCCAGGTACGTGTCTTGTGATGTAATCCATGTTCATTCTGAAGATTTTAAAGATATCCTCAAAATAAGCACATATGCATACTATTTAAAGTTGTACTTTGAATTAAAATACTAATTAGTAAGCCTGTAACTATAGCCCTGATGTAAACTCACATTTATTTAATGAAAGCAAGCAACCAATACCTGGAATTTTACTTCCTTCTCACAAGAAGTCTGTACAGTGTAGTCACTTCAGGCACATATTTCACATTGGAAAATTTAGTTAGTATATTTAGCAGAAGAGGATGAAAATGGGAGAAATAGAGTAAAAGAAAGAGGGAGGGGTAGAGGGAGAAAGGGGAGAGAGAAAATGAGTGCAAACGAGGCAGAAAATAGAGCACAAGTGAAAGAAAACATTTCATTAGTAAATATCTGTCCATTCCCTTCACTAAGCCTAGAGTAGGGAATGTATCACTAGGTGGGGTATTCCTTCATTGGTGGCTCCCTTCATGTGGTCCCTAGCTCTGGCATTTAAAGATGCTAATTTCATCTGCAAAATGATCTTTTTTTTCTTTCTTTTTTTTGCGGGGGGAGAGATTTTTGTTATAGGGCGCGTGCGCTCGCCAGACAGACAGAGACATAGAGACAGAAAGCGAGAAATCATCCCCCCAGTGGGGATGGCCACGCTGCAATCCATTCTCCTCCATTCTTCTCTTGAGATCCTGGGCACGCATGCACACACGCCCGGCGTGAGTTTCAAGCCACCGGGTCCGGGACCCGAAACCGCGGTCAACTATGTGGGAGTCCAGCAACATAGTCATTACACTAACTGCTGGTTCCCTGCAACATGATCTTTACAAGCTGTCTCATCTAGATGAAGAAGCTACCCATGGTCATTTTGACTCAGTATCTCTGCTTCATCTGCTGGCTTAAGAACCCAAAGCCCATGCAAGAACTGTGCTATACTAAAGGAATGATGGGAAGTCCAACAGAGATCTCTTTTGCTTTTTGGTGACTGTGTTAGTAAAGAGCAGGTTTCACTGTCCTTTCAGTAAGGGTATATGACTTTGCAGCTGCCCTGTTTTCTGCCTTGGAGAAAAGGGAATAAGGAATAGTAAGCACCTTGGTTTTTGTTCAGGAGCAAAGCTATTTGGGGACATACGAAATAGTTCTTGGAGTTGTTGGGGGAGGAGTTTACCCATTTCCTTTTTTAAAGGCTTCTGGGAAGATCTTATATGTTATTGATATTTTGTTGCTGTGGGATACCTATTAGAAAACATGAGAAAATTTTGCTAGTTTGTACTAATTGGAATGAAAGTTATTGTGAGTTAGTGAAAAAATTACTGTTATATTTTTAAATGAACTCAATGCAATACTTACGTCTAATAAAGATAACTATGATGATACAAGCCTTTAACCCCCCTTATTCAACAGTTGCTAAGATTTATTGTACTTAGCATATCAATGTTGAATGGTGTTCAAAATGCATGATAGCTTAAACAAGTCTGTTGGCAAGGTTTTTAATGTTTCCATTGAAAATATAAGCAAACTATAATGGAACTGCTTTCAGGAATAGGGAGCTGGATGTGATTTTTATGGTAAACAATTTTCCCTCCTCTGACTTGAGTTTTTTTGTATTTATATGTTTTTTTATTACAGGCTTAGATGCCACAGGACCTTTTTTTTCTCGTTACGGAGCATCTCTGAAGGAGCTTGATTTTAGCATCATGACTTTTCTGTGGAATGAGAAATACGGTCATAAACTCGGCTCTATAGAAGGAAAGCAACTTGATTATTTCTATAAGCCAACATCACTGAAGGAAGCACGTGGTTTAATATGGCTGCTAGAAGAACACAGAGACAAATTTCCGGCGTTGCATAGTGCTTTAGATGAATTCTTTGACATAATGGGTATGTGGGCCAAGTTTTGAATTACGTTATGTCTAATCTTAAGGGAAAAGTCTGGAAAGACATAGCTTAATTAAATACAGAATACACCCAAAGTTGTTCTACTTACCACTTTTTGACTTTACCATAGAGTGAAAACAATACAAGGCATTCAGTAGAAACCACACTTTGAATTAGTAGTCAAAATACATTTTCATCTTGTGGTATTTTCAGCTTACCATAGGTTTATCAAGACATATCCCCATCATAAGTCAAGGAGTATCTATTACTGAACAAAGAAAATAGTGAAAATAATTATAGTACAGTTGGTTTATTTGGGGGAGTTAGTGATTGTTTTTGTTTGTTTTATTTTTAATGTCATGAAATTTTCAAGCTAAGAATTATATAGATACACTCAGATGGGTGTATCTATCATAATTCTTATAATACACTAAGAATTATTCTAATGACACATCATGCTATAGCTATGTCACATTTTGACAGCATATGAAGTGGACAGAATTTATTAGGTGGTCTGATTTTTAAATTTGCTATAGGTCACTTGCGCTCGCTGGAAAGAGACAGAGAGGGAGAGAGGGGAGATAGTGAGAAAGCACCCCAGGTAGGATGACCATGCTGCATTCTCTTATCTATCTCCACTTTTCTCTTGGGTTTTGGGTATGCATGCACACACAGTTGGCATGTTTCTCATGCTGCTGGATCTGGGACTTGACCCAGGCAGTTGGCCATGTGACATCCAGTCACTTTAACCACCACACTACCTGGCTGGCCCCAGGTGGTCTGATTTGTATTTAAAAAAAGAAACCGGCCTACAAAAGTTCATGGTGTTTGCAGACTCTAGAACAGATACCACATCTGTTTTAATGGGAAATGCCTAGAACTGGGAATCAGGAAAAATTGTGATACAGTTTTTTTCCCTAATTCAGCTCATTAGAAAAATTTGTGGGACCAGTGCTAAGTGTTAAGAAGGAATTCAGAAATGCTTATACCAGTTCCTGGTGTAAGCATTCCTCAAGGACCTGATGCTCTAGAAGAGGGAACGGCAAGAATAACTGTAATATATGGTGAGCTCAGGAAAGGAGACTCAGACAAAAGTCTGGAGACTTCAAAGAGCCTAACACTTTCATTCTTCCCATGAGAAGAAAGCCATGGTGTAGGGGTGGAGTCTGAAATGGACTGCCGACATAGAAGTGGAATCAGACAGTGGGTATCAGGACTTAGAGATGTAGGTTGGAGGAGAACTGGGAGGGCCTATTTGGGAAACAGCATGGAATCCAGTTTGGCAGAATAAGATAACTAACAGTTAATACCTTATCTTCTCTTGGATCTTAGTGTCCTCATCGTTAAAATGAGATGATTTGGACCCAGTGATCTGCAGTCCCATTTTACTTCAAAATTTGATATGGGACCAGCAAGTGGCATGGCAGCTAAGGTGCTGGACACTCCCACATGGCTAACCACAGTTTGAGTCCCAGACCTGGTGTAGCTTTCTCACTTTCCCTCTCTTTCTGTCTCTCTCTCTCTGGTCAAATTTTAAAAAATAAATTAAAAAAATAAATAAATAAAATTAATGATTTAAAAAAATTTTAAAGACAAATTTATTATTCTTGGATTCTAAATTAATTTTAATTTCTTTCACTCTACACATTCATTTTATGAACCTCTCCCCCCATTTCCCTCAGCATCAGCAGGGTGCAAAGAATAGTGTCACCCATTATAAAGCTCACACATGTGATGGTTAAGGTGCTGGATTCCCAGATGGCCAAACATGGTTTGAGTCCCAGATCTGGCAGCTTGGAAATCATGCCGGACATGTGTGTGCATGCCCAAACTCCCAGGAGAATGGAGGAGAAGGGACTGTAGTATAGCCATCCCCCCTAGGGGCTATTTCTCACTTTCCCTTTTTCTGTCTCTCTTGGATGGGTGAAGGCATATGCACTGTGGCAAAATAAATAAATAAATAAATAAATAAATAAATAAATAAATAATTCACACACAGTAGAAAGAATTAGAAGGCTACTTTATTGCAGTTCCTCTGGAAGCACACACTTCAGTATTGATGGCTTTATCTTTCCAACACACTACTTCCTGACAGAGGTGACCTGTTGCTTCATAGCTGGAATTTATTGCCATCAGTTTGCTGCTGCTGGTAATAAAACTCTGTCCTGGGACTGAGCTTAAAAAACCCATCGCATGTTCGGATCATAAAAGTCAACTTAAAAGGACACTATTCCCCTCAGTGTGCACGCTTCCTGATTCTTGTGTTCTGTAAAATGCATAGTACAGAAGCTATAATTGTTTCTCTGCCTTTAGAGCCAGAAGACAGCAGCCAAATTACTGGCTGTCCTATCAGATTTGCAAATCTAATAGCTCTCCTCCTCACCATTACCCTCACCCCAGACATTTTTAATTTTCTCTCTTCATTTAAAGGCCCCAGACATTTTTAATTTTCTCTCGTCATTTAAAGGAGGGGTCATCTTTTTTTTTTTTTTTTAAGATAGGATTTTCTGTAGGGCACGTGTGCTTGCTTGAGAGAGACAGAGAGTGAGAAAGCACTCCTCAGCAGGATGGCCACGCTGCAGTCCCTTCTCCTCCATTCTCCTCTCGGGATTTCGGGCACACATGCACACGTACCCAGTGTGAGTTTTAAGCTGTCCTAAGGTTTAGGACTCAAACCGCAGTCAACTACGTGGGAGTCCAGCGACGTAACCATTACGCTATCCGCTGC
Source organism: Tupaia belangeri chinensis (assembly GCF_000334495.1). NCBI lineage: Eukaryota > Metazoa > Chordata > Mammalia > Scandentia > Tupaiidae > Tupaia > Tupaia belangeri. The sequence goes on from NW_006159650.1 coordinate 1,232,061, forward strand.
TCCCTGGATTATATATTTTAAAATCTTTCAAAATTCACTGAATCGATTAGTCATGGTATTCAGTACCAAAACTGAGATAGTTGGGAATCCCAACTTCTCTCTGAACCTCAGGTGCATATTTCCTTAGGAAATTTTTGTGTAGACAGCCAAGGGCTCTTGAAAACAATATGACTGAACCCGTTTAGCATAGCCTCTCCCCCTCCCCCATTTTTCTTTTCCTTTTTTAAAAAGAATTATTTAGTTAAAATTTGTTACTATCATCTATTTTTTAATTTGACCAGAGAGAAAGGGAAAGTAAGAAAGCAAGCCTCCGGGTCCAGGACTTGAACTGTGGTTTGCCATGTGGGAGTCCAGTACCCTAAGCACCATACCACCTGCTGGCCCTGAGTCCTGTTTTTCTAAGTGCATCTTTAACATTGGTGTATATTTATCTTTTAAGCAGGAAGCCCTGGAATTAGTCTCAATTCTTTCTTTTCCCTCTTCCTGTTATGACTAAATTGTTGTCAGTGCCAAAACACATTATCTCTGATGTGTCCTTTCCTGTCCGCCCTACTTCCCTAGGCCAGCAGGACCTTAGTAAACTTCCCACAGTTCGACTGTTGGAATAGCCTCCACACTGCTCTCCATGCCACTAGACTCCTCCCAGTCTTCCTCTTATATTGGCACTAGTGATTCTTCCAGACTCTTTTATCCTGTAACTATTCTATTTGGAAACATTTGCTTAGTTTCGCCAGGAATGAAGTTTGCATCATCTCTCTGAGGTCATCATCACTCTTCCTGTCTGCCCCCTGGATATGTACCCAACTTCCAACTGTGCCCAAACCTTTGTTGGGCTTCCTACCTGCTCTCTTAGCTCACACAGTTCCCCTTACTAGGAGGGGACATTTCCAGTCTGACTTAGATGTCTCCTCACCAGAGCCTCCACAGCCCGTCCTTGGCCTTTCCCCTTGAAGACTTTATCACCCCGTCAGCTTTGTTGCCACCGTATTTCCCTGTTGCCCTCAGCACCCTGGTTCACGGATGCTGTCCTTCCGTGGCTGTAGAGCACCAGTTTGTATGCCAGCGACTATCACAATGCATCTCCGCCCAGCACCGGGCATAGGTGGCCCCTAGCAAGTACCCTGGATAGGCCGGATAGATCCAAGTGCTGTGGTTCTTTGTAGTTGGTTCCCATTTAGTCAGTCCTTTGCCCTTGGTGAGTTCAGTCTAAACTGCGGTAAAGCCAAATAAGGGATAGAATGTAGTCTATGCTGTCTTAGAGGTTGGGGGTAGTTTTCAGGCTTCAGTATATTGTATGGAAATGTAAACACTGAGTTTCCTCACAGAACCATCTGTGTCTTCCTACAGACAGCCGCTGCACTGTGTTAAGGAAACAAGACAGTGGTGAAGCGCCGGTGAGTGATCACTTTAACATCACGCTCTGATTTGTACTAGCCAGAAGAGAGGAGGACCCAAGCTAGTGCCCATTTACATTACAGGTGGCACCCAGAACTATTCAAGTGTGCAGTAACGTAGACGACGTATGCTTTCCATTAGGAAGTGAATGCCAGTCTCGTCCTTGAAGTTAAAGCAACAATTAGCTAAGTCTGAGGCTTAAATTAGACAGTTTTGATAAAGTTTCATATTAGAAACAGGAAAGGCAGAGTTATTGAATGATCTCCTAGGGTAAAAATGGAAAGTTACTTTATTTTAAATTATTAAAATGTTAATACTTCATCCTGGAAGGATATCAGAGGGACTTACATTTTGAGTAGCTCCAAGCTGAATTTACATTAAAACAGTTTCTGAGTTGTCTTCCTTAGGAGGTTGTAGTTGCCGTTTATTCTTTCTGGCAGTTCAGAAATTCTTCAGTTTAGGAAAGTGATTAAATAGAGAAAAGAACAGCTTCGTGGCAGTTTTCTTTTCTCTTTTTTAAGAGTTATTTTATTTAACTTTTATTTATTTGACCACAGAGGAACAGAGTGAGAAAGAGAGAGAATGTGAGAAAGCAAGCTTCCAGGTCTGGGACTTGAACCGCAGTCAGCCATGTGGGAGTCCTTAACCACCATGCCACCTGCCAGCTCCCATGGCAGTTTTCAAAGAGAAAATTGCTTGCTTACTGGTTTTGAGGATAAAAATCATGAAATTTTCTCTCAATCTGCTCTGTCAAATATTGCCCAGCTAACTGGAAAAACACAACTAAAATACCCTGGAAGGGAGCTAAATTCTTCTTTATTTACTGTTTGTACCCCAGTGTATGACCAGGTAAAGAATGGCGACTTTGGCTTACTAAAAGGCATATCATAAAAATGCTCTTATAGGGTATAATTGGAATTACTGAGAAGTCTGATTAATTAGTTGAAATACATAAGCCCTGTTGAAAATGAGGTGAAAATATTGGAACAATTTAATTTTAGTTCTAATGCTAGGCATCATTAAACTTTTTCTTATTTTCTCTTATAAGTCACAGCACTTGGGCTAATGCATAATATTTTTATTTAGCATTTTATATACATTTCACTTAAGACTAGTCCATGAAAATACAGTTTCTTTATGTTGAGCTTCATAATGCTGTTATTTAAATGTTTATTAATTTTTTCCCTTTTTTTAGTTTAATCTTACCAAGGTGAAAAACAAAGGCAAGAAAAAGAAGCCAAAAGATTCAAAGGTAATGGAGTATGTTCTGTTTTAATTTTTGTCTAAACTCTCCAAAATAAGTAATCAGATATCTAAGTTAGAATTTAATTCTTGAGATATTTTGAAATATTTTATGGAGAAAGACCTTCTAGGCTTTAGTCTAAGGGGATTTTTGCCAGTCTTTTACATTTTTAAGAAATTATTATTACTTTTTTTTTTTTTTAAGTTTTTTAAGTGCATGTGATCACCAGAAAGAGAGAGAGAGAAAGTGAGAAATCAGCCCCCCCACTGGGGGGATGGTCATGACATGATCCCTTCTCCTTCATTCTCTTCCTGGGATTCTGGGCACCCCTCACATACCCAGTGTGACTTCAGACTGCCAGGTCTGGGACTTAAACTGCAGTCAGCCATGTCTGCGAGTCCAGCACTTAAACCACCATGCCACTTTCTGGTCCCCATTTTGAACAAATTTAAGTTCACTTTGTGTATAAGTAATTCTTGAAAGATATTCTTTATTGTCTTTTTAAACAATTTTTTATATATTTCCAAGTGAAAAGATTGTCCTAATGTAAGCTTCTGTATTCATTCTTAAGCAAGGGTAGCCAAGAAGCTTTGGGGTCAGCAAGTTCTGGGTTCATGTTGTGATTCTATCAGTTATTTTCTGTAATCTTGGACAACTTATTTGGGTTTCCTCTGCCCTCGTACCTTCATCTGTATAATAGTAATAATGATAACCTTTTATTAATACCTGATGGAATTATTGTGCTTATTAAGTAGTAAATGCTTAGTAATTATCACCTATTATTGCTACTACTAATTTATGGGGAGACAAGAAAGCAGAAATAACCGTTTCTAGTCTCAAGTCTTGTTGGAATTATTCAAATAATTATTATCTAAAATATTCAAAAGAAAAGTGACAAGTGCTCATTATAACAGTCTCCTGGCATAAAAATGGGAAGCCATTTTTATTTTAAATTATTAAAATATTGATAGGATACCCTCCTTCCTCTCAACCTAAGGCTCTACTCCCAGCCCTGAGATAATAGGGCATTGTTTTTGAGTCTTGTAGTCATTTCTTCCTGGCTCTCTTGTGTCCAGGCAGAAGTAGGGGTGGGGTGAGAGAGACTGAACAGGGTTAGAAGAAGATGAGAGCAGCTTAGAAATTCCATTAAACTTTTCTTTTTGTCATTTACCATGGTAAAAACAGTCTTTAGTGTAGCTTAAAGGGGAGTTTAAACTGAGTGGCATTTAAATCTTCTTGGAGCATTGGAAACTACCCTATATATTATATACTCTGAGCTTATTTATGGCTGTTGAAATTTGTTAGTATGTATTCCTATTTAAGAGAAAATTTGAATAGATCCTATGTATCTACCTTTGGCAAGCATGTTTATAAAAACATTCATCAATTTTCATTGTAATTTTTTTTCTTTCATGGAATTTTAATGGAGAAAATTATTGTCATTTTTCTGTCTTTTAAACCAGCCTATGTTAGTTGGGTCTGGAACAACTTCAGTGACACCAAATAATGAGACTGTCACTTCAAGTGAAGACCATAAGTAAGTAGTTTTTGAAATTTTACTTTTATTTTAGCTCACATGTTTTCATTTAGTAAATAGCATTATTTAATGTACTATATTCTCACATTTTATTTCCCTTTAAGAACAATTTATTTTATTTAGTAGTATTATTTTAACTTGACCAGAGAGAGAAAGCGATAAACCAAGCCACCCTGTCCAGGACTCAAACCATGGTCAGCTCTGTGGGAATCTAGCACTTTAACCACCAATGCCACCTGCTGACTCCCCCAACTTATTTTCTTAAAGATTTGCATCTGTTATGGCGACTCGATACAGTCCATTTGATTGGATTAATAGTGTGGCTTATGGGCATTAAGAATTCATTCAAACTTGGTAAAGTAGTAGGACTGGTGACATTCGTTCAATAAGTATATATGAGGACCTGCTGTGTGCAAGGACTGTAGGAAAATCCATTAAAAATGTCTAGAAAGTATTTAAAATATTCAGTGGAGCCAGCCAAGTAGAGTGGTGGTTAAGGCGCTGCACCCCCACATGCCCAACCCCAATTTGAGTACTAGCCCAGTGTCTTGAAGATTATGCTGGGCACCGGTGCACGCGTGCCCAAAGGCATTTTCCCAAGAGGAAAATGGAAAAAAAGGGATTGACCATCCTTCTGGGGGTGGAGAGGTAATTTCTCACTTTTCCTCTCTCTTGCTCTCTACCTGGCGAGCATTTCTTCACATGTCTTAGAGGACTTGTAAGAACAGTTCAAATTTACAGTGTCGTGGTTTTTTTTAAGTGGAAGAATTGTTTGAAGTTAAAATAATAATGGCCTTAGTTCACATGGCTGTAACAAAATGTAACAAAATGCCTTAAACTAAGTGGTTTACAAACAACAGCATTTTACTTCTCACGTTTCTGTAGGCTGGGAAGTCCAGGATAAAGGCACTGGCAGATTTGGTCTCTGATGAGGGCCCACTTTCTGGTTCATGATGGTGCCAGTGATGGAAAGGGCAAGGCAGCTCTTTGGGGTCTCTTTTATAAGAGCACTAAATCTCCTTATTAGGACTCTGCTGTCATGACCTAATCACTTCCCAAAGGTTCCACATTTGGTGATTAGGTTTCAACATAGAAATTATAGGGGACACAAACGTTCAGACCACAGCATACTCCTTACTGAGGTTAAAATTTAGGTGCCAGGCTGTGTTCTAAGAGCTTTACGTGGCTGTGCTCATTTACTGCATTCATCTACCCTAGGAGGTAAGTCGTTCTTATGTCCATTATACAAATAAAGAGACTGAGGCACAGCGTAGCTAAATAACTTGTCCAATGACACAAAGCTTTGAAATAGCAAATTCAGAATATAAACTATGCAGTCTAGTTTTAGAGTCCATACTCAAATCATCTTTTTAGAATGCTAAAATTTTACACTTTTTTTCCCTAATTGCCAAAGGGTGTGTGCACTCACCAGAGAAAGAGAATTTCCCAGTGGAGCATGATCACACCGCCTTTTTTCCATTCTTCCCTCCCATCAGGATTTTGAGCACACACAAACGTGCACACGTGCTTGGTATGTTTTTTTCAAACCACTGGGGCCAGTATTTAAAACCATGGTCTACCATGTAGCATCTGGTTCCTTAACTACTGAGCTATGGGGTTGGCCCTACTATTTCTTTCCTTTTTTTTTTTTTAAGAGTTATTTCATTTTATTTATTTACTATCCTTATTCTTTTTTGTGTTTTTTTTTGGGGGGGGATGGGGGCAGAGAAGTTTTTGCTATAGGGCACGTGCGCTCACCAGAAAGAGACAGAAAGTGAGAAGTCACCCCCAGGGGGGATGGCCACGCCACAATCCCTTCTTCTCCATTCTCCTTTCAGGATCTTGGGCATCCACTCACACACATGCCTTGTGTGAGTTTAAGCCACCAGTTCCGGGACTCCAACCACAGTTGACTACATGGGAGTCCAGTGACATAGCCATTACACCAACTACTGGTCCCCTTATTCTTGTTTTTAATTTGCTATAGGACACATGCATTATACCAGAGAGGGAAAAAGCGAGAGAGAGGAAGAAGGAAAGGAAGAAAGCAAGCCACCAGGTCCAAGACTCGAACCACGGTTGCCCATGTGGGAGTCCAGCACTTTTAACTGCCATGCTACCTGCTGGGCCCTCTACTTTTTTTTTTTTAAGCTTGTATTATTAATACCTATTACCAGTTCAATCTCACTTTCACTTTAATTAATAACAATTATAAAAAACAAGTCTTTGTCTCTAATCCTAACAAATTGCAATTAATGTTACATTATTTAAAAACAACCCTGAGGGACCAGCAGTTAGAGTAATGGCTATGTCGATGGACTCTTACGTAGTCTACTCATGTGGCTCGAGTCTCAGACCCGGTGGCTTAAACTCACGCTGGGCGCTTGTGCGTGCGTGCCCAAGATCCTGAGAAGAGAATAGAGGAGAAGGGATTACAGCATGGCCATCTTGTCTGATATTTTTTTCTGATTTCTCATTTTCCCTTTCTCTGTCTCTTTCTGGTGAGCACACATACCCTATTGCAAAACCTTAAAAAAAATGATTACTCAGAATATCAGCTACAGTAACTCTAGACCATCAGTATGGAAGGATGGCCTCTGCATTAAGTTCTCTAGTAGTGATTTTTTTTGGTAGCATAATGCTGAGTAATATGTTACCATTGTTGTGTTTATTTCAGTGAAATTTCTTCTGGTCAACACAGAAGTTTGTTACTCACAAAATTTGTTTTGGTTTTCATCAGTAGACGCAATTCAGAGTCCTCAGGCCCATTTGCAGTGCCTGATCATCTTCGGCAAGATGTAGAAGAATTTGAAGCTCTCTATGACCAGCACAGCAACGAATATGTTGTCCGCAATAAGAAGCTATGGGACATTAACCCAAAACAGAAATGTTCTACCCTGTATGAGTAAGTAGGCTAATATTCTTACAGCTGTTATTTTATACTGAGACTCCAGTATAAAGTTATTAAGTTATTATTTATGTCTTTTGTATTTTTCACAGGACTCATTTATTGGTTCATAACCTCCAGGGAAGAATGTTTTTAGAGCTTTTGCCATAAATTACACAAAGTTAATTGAGGATTTTTTTTTTTTAAGAGAGATTTTTGCTTTAGGGTGTGTGCACTCACTGGAAAAACAGAGAGACAGCAAGAAATCACCCCCCAGGGAGATGTCCACACCGCAATCTCTTCTCCTCCATTCTCCCATTGGGATTTTAGAGACACACGCGCGCGCGTGTGTGTGTGCGCACGCACCCAGCATGAGTTTTAAGCTGCTGGGTCTAGGACTCAAACCATGGTCAATTACTTGGGAGTCCAGAGACATAATCTTTATGACATCTGCTGTCCCTAGTTGAGGATTTTTAATGATAAAGCTTAGAGTCCTAATGATTATTGATTTTGTCAATGTGAGCTAGCAGTTTTATATATACTTTCTACTTCTAAAACTGTCCTATTATGTCCTGATAGAACTGATAAACAGAGTTGTTCCAGCCATAATATTTTTATCTTGAATCTCAAGGAATTCATTTGACAAAGAATAATACTGTTATTTGGTTTTATTGTCCTTATGTTGATGAATGCAGCTGGTTGATATCTCATAATTCCAAGTTCTATATCTTGGTGAAGTATTCCATTTTACAAGGAAAACGTCCTAGTATGACATTGTTACTCTAGCTTGGATGGTGATTCAGGTGGGCTAATAGTGCATGTATAGAGCCCTGTACCTGTGTTGGCTTAGACTTGACTTCTTTACATTGGTCCAATGAAACATACTGTGTGTGTATGTGTGTGTGTGTGTGCGTGGTACATTTTTTTTCAGACAGCGTTTCTATGTTGTGGTCCTCCTACCTCATCCTCTTGAGTAGCTGTGACCACAGCTGCATGCCATTGCACCAGGCTCTTCTAGGCAGGACCTCACTATGTTGCCAAACATATCTGTGAACTTGGGATCCTCTCACCTTGACCTCCTACATAGCTAGGACTACAGTCATGTGCCCCCACGCTTGGCTTTTTTGGAAATGGGGGGATGAACTCAGAACTCTTCTCGTGTGGCCTTAGATGGCTGAGGAGCAGTGTCCAACACACACTGTTGTGGTTGAGCCCATACTTTTCATTTAAGTGACTTTGAGTGTGAGTTACATTAGCATTGAAAATGTGAATGAATGTAAAATTGTAACGATCACATTTGAGTGTGGTGGATAGAACAGCCAAAAAAAAAGAGAACAGGAAAACCTAGGAACCAGCTTATCATTTTGAGCTTGACGTTAATAATACATGAGGCTTTCCTTAAGAAACTGAGGCACAGGCATGGTGGTGGTGCTGTGCTTCACAGGCAGGGACTACATGGGAGGCCCTGGTTCAATTCCCAGTCCACCCTAACAGCCGGGCGCAGTGGTATACACAGTGACTCAGGAGACCAAGACAGAGGGATCTAGTGCTTGAGGCTTTGGCTGCGTGATGAGACCCTGTCTAAAAAAAGAGCGAGGCACGGCAGTACAGGTCTGTAGTCCCAATTGGGAAGCTGAGGCAGAAAGGTCATAGCAGAGTGAAACCCTGTCTTTAAAAAAAGAAAAAAAGAAAAGATATTGAGAACTAAAATCTGTGATAGAAAATTAATTTAAAAGCTATGCTCTTTGGTGGTTAAGGCAGCTCGACCCACTTGGCCAGCTGTGTAGTTTGAGTCCTGGACCCCATAGCTTGAGAAATATGCCAGGTATGTGTGTGTGTGTGTGTGTGTGTGTGTGTGTGTGTGTGCGTGTGTGTGTGTACTTGAAATCCCAAAGGGAGAAACAAATGGAAAAGGAATTGTGGCTGTGCTACATGAAGGTTGCTTCTCTCTCTCTCTCTCACATACCTTCTCACAATTTTTTTTTAAATTAAACCATTTTTGATCATTTCCTTTAAAAAATAAGCTGTTCTCCTAAAAATCCTTTCACTCATGGTTGTTTCTTCTATATTCCTCAATTGCATTATTCCTATTTCGTCTAATGATACACTCTTGAGTCATTCCTGATGAATTTCTTCAGAGTTAAAATTCTGAGCAAATCGTATTTCCAGAAGAATTTTGGATAACAATGTAAAATTGTACTAGTATTTCTGTAAAATTATACTAGTATTTCTTAAAATACGCTAGAATTTGTTTCAGACATCTAGAACTAAAGCTAAAGTGTGTAGTTTTCACTAGCTTGTCTCCTAAAGAATTTGTTGCCTTTTTTTTCTTTTTTTTGGAGAGGATTTTTGCTATAGGGCGTGTGCGCTGGCCAGAAAGAAATGTATCGCCTTTATAAGTGGGAAGAAATTAATCAATTTTATGACAAAAAAAAATTACACTGACTAGTTTGTGTTTTGTGATAGAATTTATAATAGAAAACCAAGAAGTTAAAGAAAGTTATCTCGCAGAACATCATTTCTTGAATTTTCAAAAGTAACACATGTGCGAGACCAGTAGATGGTATAATGGTTACGTCACTGAATTCCCACTGTAGTCAACTATAGTTCGAGTCCTGAACCTGGTGGTTTAAAACTTGTGTCAGGCACCATGTGTGTGCACACAAAATTCTGAGAGAAAGGAAGAGAAGGGATTATGACGTGTCCATTCCCCCATGAGGGGGTATTTCTTGCTTTCTGTCTCTCTCTCTCTCTCTCTCTCTTTGTCTCTCTGGTGAGCACTTGTACCCTACAGCAAAAATCTCTCCCTAAAAAAAAATTTAAAAAGTAAACACGCGTGAACAATGGTTTGTTTTATTGGATAATGAATGAGAAAAAGAAAAATGAAACTAATCTTTGGTATATGAAAAGTTTGTAGAGTAGGAAAATATTAGACGAGATGTGTAGGATACTGGAATAACTGCTATAAGTTAATGTTTTCTTGATGTTAGTCTTTTACTTGAATAGAGAACTGCACTAATTTGGTTTGATGTTAGTCTTTTCTTTAAACAGAGAACTGGACTAATTTGGGCATAATGACCCCTTCTATTTGAAACACTTGGTGATGTAGGTGATTGAAGCAAATTATTCTGCATTTAATTTTTTCTCATATCACTTTAGTAGTAGTTTTACTTCTCAATCTTGTCATTCGCCTTTTTATCTAAAAAAAAAATACATGATAATTTTTCATATCTTTAAACATTCTTCAAAGTCATGACCTTTTTTTTTTTTTTTTCTTTTTTTGGAGAGTTTTTTGCTACAGGGCACATGTACTTGCCAGAAAGACAGACAGAAAGTGAGAAATCACCCCCCGGGGGGATGGTCACGCCGCAATCCCTTCTCCTCCCTTCTCCTCTCCGGATCTTGGGCACGCACGCACATGCACGCACATGCACCTGGCATGAGTTTAAGCCGCCGGGTCCGGGATTCAAACCATAGTCGACTACATGGGAGTCCAGCCATTACGCCAACTGCTGGTCCCCAAAATCATGACTTTTAATAGCTGCTTGGTCTTTCTCTCTGGATCTGCGTAGTCACTTGCATGGCTAATCCCCTTCTGTGGTTGACCCCTCGTGGCTGAATTACTGAGAATAGTCTCCTTTCATGTGGTCTCAGTTCTTCAGTGATCACATTTCATATTTAAGTATTTTATTCCAGATAGAAAAGCTTGTTTTCCAGTGGTACTCATCATTTTTCAATAAATGCTTATAAACTTTTAAAAAAGTAAATACACATCCACCATTCTTCAGTTATTCTGTTGCTTAATGAAAGCTTAACAGTGACTTGAAAGAGCTCTCTTTGAATAGATGGTGGGAGTCAATGTTATTTATACCCATCAGTCAAAATCATTAATAAGGATTACTGTTTTGAGACTCAAATGATTTATTTCTTTTTACCATACTCTCCCTCAGCTCTTTCCTTCTTTTAGCAATTTCTCAATAAGTAAGTTTGATGGGAATCAAAGCAAAGCATATTTCACCGCACCTTGTGAAACAATATAAAAAAATCTCACTTATAAAGATTATTCTAAAAGAAAAATATTAATCATAAAACACATTAAAAATATTGAGTTGACTTTAAAGTATTTAGAGTAGCAATGTTAACAAAGAGAAGTGACTTTTTTTTTTTTTTTAAGAGAGAGAGAGTTTTTTGCTATAGGGTGCGTGTACTAAGAACGAGAGAGAGAGAGTTTTTTGCTATAGGGTGCGTGTACTTGCCAAAGACAGAGAGACAGTGAGAAATCATTCCCGGAGGGATGACCACACCACAATCCTTTCTCCATTCTCCTCTCAGGATTTGGAGCACACATACACACACACTTGTTATGAGTTTCATGCCTCTGGGTCTGGGACTTGAACTGTGGTTAGATACGTGGGAGTCCAGTGCCTTAACTACTCTGCCACCTACTGGCCATGGATATAGTGTTTTAGCTGCAGCTCATCACATGGGGTCAGATGTGGAATTCCCCACTTGCAATGTCCTGTTAGACCTCAAAAAGTTTTGGATTTTGAAACATTTCAGATTTGGGATTTTTGGATTAGGGATTTTCAACCTCCAGTTTCACTGATTGCAGTTAACCTTATGTTTGTTGTTGGGAGAAGTTCAGCTCATTGTGAAATGAAATAATATTTTGCTTTGGGAGAATAAATTTTTTAAAAATAAATACGTACAGGATACTTTCTTATAGTAACTCATGTAAATTTTTTCCAAGTTACTTCTCTCAGTTGTTGGAGGAGCATGGTCCCTTGGACATGAGTAACAAGATATTCTCTGAAGAATATGAGTTTTTCCCAGAAGAAACTCGACAGATACTAGAAAAAGCAGGAGGTTTAAAATCTTTTCTCCTGGGCTGTCCTCGTTTTGTTGTGATCGACAACTGTATTGCATTGAAGAAAGTTGCATTACGGCTCAAGAAAAAGAGAAAGAAGAAAAACATTAAAACAAAAGTAGAAGAAATTTCGAAAGCAGGAGAGTATTTACGATTTAAACTACCATTGAATCCAACTGTTAGGGAATTTAGACCTGACGATAAATCCAAACCAGTGTCTGATTTATCTCCAGCACCAGCTTCTGAGGCTGTGAAGCCCAAACCTACATCTGCTAATTGTCCCACACCAGCTTGTGACGACGTGAAGTCCAAACTAGCATCAGATACTACTTCTAGGCAAGTTTTTGAGGATGGAAAACCCAAAGGACTCGCATGTAATTCTCCTCAAGTCTCTGAGGGTGCCGATCATAAGCAAGTCTCTTCTGATTCGCCCACACCTGTTCTTCAGGATTTGAAACCAACCTACTGGACTCAATCCCATTTGGTTACAGGATACTGTACATATCTTCCTTTACAGAGATTTGACATCCCTCAGACACAGCCGACATACATAAATGTATTACCAGGTTTGCCCCAGTACACCCGCATATATACTGCTCTGGCCAACGTTTCTTCTCAATATCAGCTACAAGGATCAATCCCAGTGGTGCCGTCTTTTGCAGCCAATGACAGAGCAGATAAAAATGCTGCTGCATATCCGGAGGGACTGCCGTTGAATAGTGAGGGCGCCACTGGTAACCGTATTGCCTCTGAAACACATACACATGAGGACTCTTTGGGACCGTCTGCAAAGTTACAGTGCAGCACAGGTGATACTGTTGCAGCCCTGAGTGAGCCTAAAAGAAAAGATGAGCACTGTGGGAATTCTAACACCAAATGCAAAGAAAATCCAGAAAGTACTATTGCAGTGACAAAGATTCCACATACACAGATGGTGGCCACACAGGTAAGACTGGAATTTAAAAAAAGTCTTCTCAAGACTGAAGTTAAGTTTTTCTTTTCATTTTTCATTGCCAGTGTGTTTACTAAAATCCTTGAAAACAATTGATTTTTATAGTGGTTACTGAAGCATTTACCCCTAAATATTTTTGAAATATGAATCTTTTTGTGAGGAATGGTAGGTTATTTTGTTAAAAAGATATTTGGTTCCAGTAAATAATACCCTTCTTCTGTACCCAAATTCTGCACCAATGTAAGATAAAGGAATCAGAAGACAGAGCCAAATCATCATCTCATTGAAAAATTAAAATGCCATAGAAGAATGTTTCTGTGAAAAAACATGTGTGCTAACAATGAGGCCCGTGTCACACTGGCTTTCCCACCAGTGAGAACGGGGTTGGACCAGAAGGCCTCCCTGCTTGGGTTGCCTGTCTAGCAGGACTTTCTGCTTGGAAGAGGAAGGGAAAATGTGCTGGAAGCTTCCCAAACAGAAAAATGGGAAGAATGCCTAGCTTTCAGGGAGTTAAGTGAAACAAACAGATGGAGGAAGGCAAGAGGGATATGAACAAGAGTGTCTTCTCTGCAAGTATGAGGGTATAGAGAGGTTCCTCCATAGTTGACTTGATAAGGTATAAATTCATTAATTCTTACTAGGTTATAGCCTGCTCCTCATTAAGGTTTATGTTTTCTAGGAAACTTTGAAAAAATATGTTGAGAGAAATAAACCCACATCATTTCAGTTATACTAATTTTCAGTAACTCTTTCCTAATATAAGTTTATAGAAAATATAGAATGTAATCTAAATAGGAAAAAAACGTGCTTTAAAATGTTATTATTTTGGGTTGTCAGAAAAGTCAATACGTATTTTTCTATGTTTTTCTATGTAAAATGCATCATGACTTTTCAGACAACCCAGTATGTTGGATTTATCTTACTAGAGCAACTGAAATAAATTGAACTGAAATTTTTTTTTTTTTTGCTCTTTAGGTGTCTTGGAATGTAACCCACCAAGAAACCAATACTGAACCATATGATCCTTTTGAGGCACAACAAGTGAGTCAAAATTGTATTAAACAGTTTATAGGTTAAATTTTATTAATGTATCAAGATGAGAATGATGAATTAGAACTCTTTTGGACTCAAATATTCCATTCAAATTTATCACTGCATAAGCTTTAGAATATAGAAACATTATTGTTTTGTTTTTATTGTTGAGTGGAGGGGAAGCAAAGGACAAAGTAATTTTACTCTTTTATTTCAAAGTATAATGGCTTATGGCCAGCAGGTGGCATGGTAGTTAGGGCATTGGACTCCCACATGGCCAACCACAGCTTGAGTCTCAGATCTGGAGGCTTGCTTTCTCACTTTCCCCTCTATCTAGTGAATTTAAAAATAATCATAATTATAAATAAAATTATTTTTTAAAAAAAACTAAGTATAATGGCTTTATTGTTTTTACTAGTATAATGAGTATATATTAATTTATAAATAAGCTTTTTCACATGAGTAATACAGAAATGAATTATAAAGACCTTTACAACTTTATAATGAATTCATTAGAAAATTTTTATTTGTATAAGCAAGGAATTGAATATAATTTAAACATCTATCAGTAATTATGATATATCCACATAATGAATGAGATATTATGCTATCATTAAAAAATGAAGCAGTTTTATAATTACTGATGGGAAATGAGTTACAAGAACAAATGTATGGTTAAGTAGAAAGAAGTAAGGTTAGAACTTGGTGTTGTCTGCTGCTGTATGTACAAATAGCTTTATAGGTTTAGGGAATTCTAAAATAATATAGTCCTTAAATTTTCTTTAATGAAAAATACTTAAAATTATGAGAGAGAAATTGAAAATCATCTACATTCTTGTTACCTATGTTAGTATTTTTATGTGTAGCTTTCCATGCTTTATTTGAACACTTACATATAATTAAGCATTACTTTTTAAGATGAAATCATATCATGTATGTTGTATTTGAAACTGGCAATCTTCGGTTACTCTATTGTGGACTTTTTCCATGTTAGTAAATATTACTTAAAGCATTATTTTTAGTGGATACTTGGTATTCCACTGTATGAATCTATATTTATTTATTTGACTGATTATTTTTGTTGTTGAACATTTAAATCGCATCAGCCTTTCACACTTTTGCCCCTATATGTATATACCAAGTAGAGTGACTCTTGTTTTTTGTTTTTGCCATAGGACACATTTGCTCGTTGAAGAGAGACAGAGGCTCAGTGAGAGAAAAAGTACAAAATCACCCTCTTCTCCATGGGGGATGGCCATGCCACAGTCCCTTCTCCATTCTCCTCTTAAGATTTTGGATATACACGCACATGCACTTGACGTGGTTTTCAAGTCCCTGGGTCCACCAGGACTTGAACCACAGTCAGCCATACAGGAGTCCAGCAAGGTAATCAGTACTCCACTTGTCGGCCCCATGTGACTCTTGTTGAGATCAGTGCCATACTAAGCTTTCAACCAGGTAGGCACTGTTATTTAATGAGGCAGTGACTTTGACCCTCAGATAAATATTTTTGTTAGTGTTGGGAACTTCACAACGAAGCCACTGAAGCTGGTTCTCAAACCCTGGTCAGCCATGTGGCATCTGGTTTTCTCTGTATAGTGCTTAATCTCTGTGCTAAGGAGCCAGCCCTGTTTAGTTTTTTTTCTTTTTCTTTTTTTAATTAATTATTTTTTTCTGTGAGAGAGAGACATGTGTACACACAGAGACAATACCCCCAACAGGGTCCTTACACCATGATCCACAGCCAGCCTGGCCAGCCAGGATCAAGGGTATAAGCTTGTGCCTAGTGTGTACAAGGAGGCCTTGAGATGCAAACCCAGGACACTCACATATGGCTTGATCATCATAGAGTGTTGTGTTACCACAGCATCTTCATGGCTAGCCTTTCTTGTCTGTTGAAGATGAAAATAAAATATTTCTCACAGATATGTGGTAAAGTTTAAATTAACAACAGAGGGGGTATTTAACTTCCTACCTGTCTTTGTTGGTGATTTGGGGCATATAAACTAATTTATAATACCAAGTTATTATTCATTATGATGTTTTTGCTGAACTGAGAAGGAAAATACAGGTGACTGAAATCTTAAACCATACAGTCATGCTCATAAGAGTGACCACTTCCTTTATTATTTGAACATAATCTTTGTGCATAACACTAAACTTTCAGTCTGGATAGACACAAAGTGGAACTTTCTAAGGCACTGTGTCAGGTATAGTCACCTTGGCTGTAGTTCACATTCCCTAATGATAATTCACATAATTTCAAATACTTGATTCCCTGCCTTTATACACTTGGAAGACATTAAGGTTGTGGGGTAAGGTGATGAGAGGTTGGACCAGACTTATACCACCGGGGCAGGTTTCTGAAGTCTGGCTGCCATCGGAGAGGCAGTCACCTGCCCCTGGGAGAAGTTGTAGTCAGTATCAGACAGATACTTTCTTCAGACACAGCATGACTGCTGACAACTCTAGCAGTATGACGGGTTTTTAAAAATATTTACATACAGGACCAGCAGGTGGCACCGTGGTTAAGGTGCTAGACTCCCACATGGCCAACCATGGTTCAGGTTGCAGACCTGGCAGCCTGTTTTTTCTCCCTTTCCCTTTCTCTCTGGTCAAATTTTAAAAATTAATAACAAATAAAGTTAAATAAATAAATAATTCTAAATTTTTAAAAAATATTTACATAAATGATGTTTATTGTTCACCAACATTTCACAATACAGTATGGTTTCCATGTCATTTTTTAAAAGGAGGTTCAAGAGACTGATAACTGAAAACAGTTCACTGATAATTTGTAACTTGTCTTTTTGAAATAACCAGCAACTACCCAGTGGAAACACCTAGATAACAGTAGGACCAAAATTACTGTGTTCTGCTCATATTGATAATACATAAAGTCTTCATAGCTTTGTAACCCTGATAAGTAATTCCTGATGTTAATTGTGGAGGGTGACATTCAGATAGAACTACTGATCTAATATTGACCCTTTCTAAAACAGAGAAGTACTCAGAATAACTATAGTACAGATTGAGGTTTTGTTATGAATTCCAGTGATATAATATACTTATAAAAGAACTGGCTTTATCCAAACAGTGTTTAGGGTTTTTTAATTCTAGGATTATTGTGACAGTTCCCTTGTAAATTTTCATCCTCCTTTTAGTCTTCTTTGTTTATTTTAAGAGAGAGGTCAGGGGCTGGCAGGTGGCATGGTGGTTAAGGGTGCTGGACTTCTTTCCAGACCTGGTGGCCTGTTTTCTCTCTCTCTTTCTTTCTCTCTCATTGTATCCTCTCTGGTCAAATTAAAATAAATAAATAAAGTTAAAAAGAAGAGTTCATTACAAGAACAAGATCATAAACAGGTGTTATTAATGAATTGGTTTATTTGTTTGTTTGTTTTGCAATAGGGCTTGCCAGAGAAACAGAGAGAGAGAGACAGAAAGCAAAAAATCCCCCTCAGGAGCGAGGCGGGGGGACAGCCACACCACAGTCCCTTCCCTTCCAGTCTTCCTTCGGGATTTGGGGCATGCATGTACATGCACCTAGTGTGAGTATCAAGCCTCCGGGTCTAGAACGCAAACCATGGTCAGCCATGTGTGAGTCTAGCGATGTAACCATTATGCCATCTGCTGGTCCCACAAATGATTTTTAATAAATCATTATCTAATTCACTTTCAGGGGGATATTTCACAAATTGAAAAGGAGTACCAGGTATTACAGGAGCAACTTACAGAAGCATGTGAACAGTATGAACAGATAAAACTCAAGGGCTCAGAAGAGACCAAGGACCTGGAAGAAAAGTTGAAAAGGACCATAGAAGAAAACAAGAAAACCCTGTCTGAAACCTCTCTTTTTTTTTTTTTTTTTTTTTTGTTCTCAGCAAATAATTTTCCACTTCTTATGTCCTGCATACCTTGCCTTTTGTTTTGCCATCCTTGATTCCCCATCCCCCACCCTCTGCCATGTCCCATCTCCTCCCACATTGTCCCTGGCATCCACGGTTGCCCTCCATGCCTTCCCCCCACCATTCAATTGTTCTGCCAATAAACTTAATTAGTCTAAATATATCCAATAGCTAGCACAGCTGACACATACCTATACATGGACCCAAGTCTGACTTTAGGCATAAACCTCAGTGAGTAGAATGAACATACTATAAAGTAGTACCCAGCTGTGTCCATACAGCTCGCTGCAGTCGTCAAATATACATTTTTTTTTTTTTTTTAC
>NW_006159650.1:1250619-1288341 GCF_000334495.1 Tupaia belangeri chinensis
AGAATGGTAGAGTAGTTCTTGTTTTTCCCTGAGGTAATGCAGGGCTGGTAACCATCATCTTCTCACTGTCCATAGGCAGAGAAAATCCTCCTATACAATATATTTCTCAATTGGTTTAAGACAGCTAAAGTTTCTTTCTGTTGCTTATAGTTGCAAGTTGTTAATTCTTGTTTTAGGCTTCAGTTTGCCACCTGCGGCGTGCAGCCACGTGCAGACGCATGCCTGGCGGCCACGTGCAGGCCCAAAAATCACACACTGGCCCGGCGGCCACGCGCAGGCCCGATGGCCACGCGCCGGACCCAGTGCCACCTCCCGTTCGCCCGCCCGGCCAGAGAAAGGAAGGACGGCGACCTCGGCTGGTCAGCGCCGGAGAGACAGCGGGGGCCGGGTGGCCCGGGCTGCGGAACACGGGGGCCGGGTGGCCCTGGCCGCGGAACGCGGGGCCCGGGCCCGCCGCCGCGCAGATGAAACCTCTCTTTAGTTGCATGTGGCATAGTTAGGAGAAATGAGTGGAACTGCACTTGGGTAGGGCCGTTAGCTGCACTTCTCCATCATTGGTCAAAGTACCCTCCCTCAGAACTGCCTCTTTCCCATTTCTCTGCGATATCTTCAAGTGACAGTGTTTCTTACACTATTTTAGAACCTTTCCAAACTGCTTCATGAGAAAAGGACTGAAAACCTGAATTTCAGTTCTCTGTAATTCAATTTGCTTGGTTAACCAAAACTGCTTCGAAGTGGTAGGTTCCACATTGAGTTGTGTTGAGAGGTGGCACAGAGCACTAGTGGTTCAGAGTGGGAGCATTGGAGTCAGCCTGGCAGGGTTCAGACCTGAACTAGTTCTCGTGTGTACTAGTTCTCATCTTGGCTAGTTATTTAACTGCTCTGTGCTTCAGTTCCTTATCTGGAAAACATGGGAAATAAGAGCTCTACTTTCATGATTAGGTAAATACAAGGGAATTTCAAAAAGTTTGTACCAAAAAAAAAAAGATAAAAGTGAACATTTTGACTCCATTTATTTGATGAGTGGAATGAGTAGGAGCATTGTCATGGTGGAGGACTCTGGTGAAGCTTTCCAGGAGTTTCTCTATTAAAGCTTCAGCTAGTTATTAATAACTTTCATAATAATCGCATGTTATCATTCTTTGGTCCTCCAGAAAGTCAACAAGCAAAATGCCTTGAGCATTCTAAAAACAGTTGCCATGACCTTTGCTTTTGACTCGACCACTTCCACCTCTTGGTGGCCATTGCTTAGTTTGTGCTTTGTCTTCAGGATCATACTGGTAAAGCCATGCGTCATCTCCTATTGCAGTTCTTTAAAGAAATGCATCAGAATCTTCATATTACTTGCTTTAAAATTTCCATTGAAGGCACTTCTCTTGTCATATCTGTACACAACAGTTTTGGCACACATCAAGCAGAAAGTTGCTCAGTTTTAACTTCTCAGAATTGTGTAAGCTGAACCAGTTGAGACGTCTTTGATGTTGGCTATTGTTTCTGCTGTTAATCATGGGTCCTCTTCAGTTAGGGTACAAACATGGATGAATTTTCCCTCACAACTTGATGTGGACAGTCTGCTGCTACCAGAGTCGTCGTCATCATCTCATCCATTCTTAAAACAAGTTATACCTTTGTAAACTACTAATTAGAAGGGGGGCACATTGTCTTCACTAACTTTTTGTAAACTAACAATGATTTCACCATTCTTCCACCAAAGCTTGGCCATAAATTTAGTGTTCATTCTTGCTTCAATTTTTGCAGAATTTGTGTTGCTCTGGTAGGGGCTCTTTTCAAATCAATGTTTTACCCTTCCTAGTGCCTCAGAGGTGATCCTGTTCAGACATTATAACAAATTAGTTTATTTATTTTGATGCAAAGAAAATTTAAATCCATGACCTTTTTTTCAGATATGTATTTTCCATGGACTTCCTAAAGGCCTCTGTACTTAAAAAGTATTTAAAACTGCCTAGTACATAGTATGGACTCAGTAAGTGTTCACTGCCATGGTTATTATTACTGCTGTTGCTGCCATCATCTTCATGCAACTTCTAAGGAAGAATGAGAAAACCACATGGCACCTAAAGTACCTTAGAACTGTACAGTCACCCAGAGCATCTTGTTTGAATCTACCTATCTTGAATTCTGTTAGCTAAGATTGATCATCTGTGGCATGTAGCTGGCTAGTAGAATAATGTCAATTAGGAGCAATGCCAGATTGAATTAGTAGGAAAATGAAATGATAGATGTGTGGAAATCATGACGCATTTCTTTTTAAAAACTACTGTCTTCTGCAGGCACATGTGCATACATGTGTAAAATCCTAAGAGAAGAATGGAGAAGGGATCGCCGCCTGGCCATCCCCTCTAAGGGATGATTTCTACTTTCCTTCTCTCTGTGTCTCTCCAGTGAACACATATACCCTATAGGAAAAAAAAAAAAAAAAAAAAAAAAAAACCTGCTATCTTCTGTTTAGAGCAGTAACAGAAAGTTATTAATATTAACCCATTCAAGAAAGGAAAAATTTGTTTCAGAAGTCTGTATCAATAGCCAGGGTAACATATTAAATAAAAGAAAATTAGCTTAACAGGACCTTAATTTAAAGAAAAAAAAAAAAAGTTTACTTAGTAGACCCAGAAGAAATATGGTCAGTTTGTGAGATAACTGTCACAGCATTCCTCAGGACCTGTTTATACTCAGGTTGTGACTAGGGAGATTCCAAGAATGAAATCTTTCTGCTTAGTTACTGGTCAGAGGTTGGGGGAAGGACAACAAAAATAAAACCCTGCTTATCCCAAAAGAAAAAAAAAAAAAAAAAAAAAAAAACCTGCTATCTTCTGTTTAGAGCAGTAACAGAAAGTTATTAATATTAACCCATTCAAGAAAGGAAAAATTTGTTTCAGAAGTCTGTATCAATAGCCAGGGTAACATATTAAATAAAAGAAAATTAGCTTAACAGGACCTTAATTTAAAGAAAAAAAAAAAAAGTTTACTTAGTAGACCCAGAAGAAATATGGTCAGTTTGTGAGATAACTGTCACAGCATTCCTCAGGACCTGTTTATACTCAGGTTGTGACTAGGGAGATTCCAAGAATGAAATCTTTCTGCTTAGTTACTGGTCAGAGGTTGGGGGAAGGACAACAAAAATAAAACCCTGCTTATCACAGTGATGCATGAAACACAAGTTTCAGTAGCTACTTAGGAGGTTTAGCAAAATGAATTATTTTTATAAGCTTCGTATTGTCTCGGGACAATTCAGCTTTAATAAGTCCATGTGGAAGCACCTGTGGTCACTTGTTTGAGTGACAAGAGCAAATTTGGAGACATAGTGACTTAGTGGCCTTTGGTGACTGAAGGATCTTTCTTTCTGGCCAAGGTTTTTCCAGCTGTATAACTTGCGGGTCTGACTGGGGCTGTGTTTGTACAGTTCATCAGGCTCCTTTATTTGTTCAGTTGGTCAAGAAACTTGTAGGAAGTAAAACTTCTGGCTATACTCAGAGATTGTCTGTTTTTGTTTATTTATCCATTTCCCCCATGAGTGAGAGGAAGACAGAGAGAGAATGGAAGAAAAAGAGACAGTGGCAGAGATCTCCAACAGGGTCCCTACGCCAGAATGCACCACAAGCCCCATCCATCCCCAGGTCATGGGCACACACATGCCTGTGTGAACCTGGAATTGTCCCATGTGGGTCATTTTACTCCTTCATCATCATATGGCCCCAATTCTGTTATTTAAAAGGGCACTTATTTAGTCCCCCATATTATAGTCTGTTAGGTTATTAAACTTCCCTTCTAAAATGTGTACTTGTTCCTTATCATTGTAAATTGCTAATCCTAGGTTTGGTATCTACACAAGAGTAAATGAGATTTAGCTGTGCTCATAGTTTGTAGAGAAATCTCTTACAAACATGAAGGAATTTGTGGCTTTTAGTGACTTTCTCTTGGCCTCTGACTCTGTAGATCAGCTGACCAACAATTTTACCTTTTACTTTAGAGTCACTTGATTCCACATCTGGATGTAGTAGATTGCAGTGTCCTATTGCCACCCCAACCCTGCACGGTCCTGGAGAGTAGAAACAGACTGGCAATAGAAATCCTATCTCAGAGCTCAGGTGTTAGAATCAGGCTGCTTACGTTGTAACCTAACTTCACCACCTAATAACTTGGTGGCCTTAGATGGTGCAGGCAACCTCTCTGACCATCAGGTTCCTCGTTAATAGTGTAATCCCCTCTTTATGTGACTATTCTAAAAGCCAGAATCTCCTGTCTCTTTATCCTGTGACTGGAGGTTATAACTGGTTGCAGGGCATATTTCTTTGTTTAGTTGAGATAAAATTTGCCATTTTAACCATTATAGAGTATACAACTTAGGGGTGTTGTTGTTGTATATTCACACTATCATGTAATATCACCACTGTCTAATTCCAGAACACTTTTATCATCCCAAAAGAAACCCCATACCATTCGCTCCTCACCTACCCAGGCCATATGTTTTGAAGGTGCTTTCATGAGATTTTCTTATGACTGAGATGAGTATAGCGCTAGATTCCCACATAGGTGACCACTCCCACATAGCTGTCCCAGACCTGGCAGCTTCCTCTTTCTCTCTCTCTCTCTTTCTCTCTTTTTCTCTCTCTGGTGAATACCCATGCCCTATAGTAAATTTTTAAAATAAGTAATAAATAACATGAATAATTATTTTTACAAAAGAGAATGTCAAGACCAGCAGATGGCATAATGGTTATGTTGCTGGACTCCGACGTGGTTGACCGCAGTTCGAGTCCCAGACTCAGTCACTTAAACTCATGCCAGGTGCGTGTGCATGTGTGTCCAAGATCCCGAGAGGAGAATGGAGGAGAAAGGATTGTGGCGTGTCCATCCCCCCTCGGGGGTAATTACTTTTCTGTCTTTCTGTGTCTCTCTGTCTCTCCAACAAGGACACATGTCCTATAGTAAAAATCTCTGTTAAAAAAAAAAACAAGAGAGAGAGAGAATGTCATTTCCGCAATCAGGTCAGCTCTCTGTTGAAACTGTTTTTCAGCATTTTGCTAAGAGTGTATGTGTATCAGTTAGTTACTATCATAATAGTGCTGAGGAACAAGCAACCACAAACTCAGTGACATGTGATAGAACACACATAAGTGTTCAGGTCTGGCCAGCCAGTCCTCCCTGGACTTGGCTGGGTCTTTTCACATTGGGCTCAGTAAAGGACTTGCTGTGCTCTGCTGTAGTTTAGCCTTTCTGGGGTCAAGTGGCTATGGATTGGCCTGGAATGGCTTCAGCTAGAATGATTAGGGCAACACACACTGCTCCACCTGAAAATCATATTCTCAAAGCACTAGGAAGGTGGAAGAGCACGCAAGAACAGTCATGAAATCACTTTTCAAACCTCCACTGACAGCAGCTCTGCTCCTATCCCAGTAGGCAAAACAACCACAGAGCCAGCCAGAGTCAAGGGCTGGGAGAAATAGACCCTGCCTGTTTAGTGAACAGAGCATCACGTGATAAAAGGACAGAAAGAGAGGGTGAAGGTTGAAGCATTAAATGCAGTCCCTCTACCCCAGCAGTCAGCATGACAATTCACTTAACAGATACCACGAGTTTAGAAAGACTTCTGTGATGTCTGTTTCCATCTTCTGCCTTCTCCCTTACCAGTTATCCACATTGTCCTCTACAGGTAATAGATAGTGTTTGTCCTTTAAGGATTTCTCACTTCTGAACCTTTCCCCAGGACGGTCCTTTCTGTCCTAGGTGGCCACCTTCCTCCCGAGGCCTGACCTCCTCTACTGATCCTCTGAGCCAGGGGAGGCACCACTTTGTTGCAGAAGCATTCGTCGATAGCAGCCTTGGGGTCAATGGCCCTCTTAATGTGGTGTCCACATAGTAAGCACCACATGTATTGTATAGTAATTTGCATTTTGTAATGTCTTTATGAGGCGTGATTCACATTCCTTAAAATTAATGAAAATATACATACTTTTGCAAAAACATTTTAGTTTTGGAGAAAAAAATATATACGTACAGTTCCATGGTTTTATTGGGTTGTCAGAAAAGTCATGATGTATTTTTCTTTGCAGAAATGCATCATGACTTTCCGACAACCCAGTAATATGTGGTTTTAGTTACTAGCACAATCTAAGGTTACAGCATTTTCATCATCCTTCCAAAAAATTTCAAATCTACTACCACCTTCCTCCCCCATTACTGGGCAGCTGCTAATTTACTCTGTAGATTTGTCTATTTTGGACATTTTACATAAATGGAATCATCCCACATATGGTCTTTCATGAGTATTGCCTTTTACCTAGCATGTTGCCAAGGTTGATCCACGTACATTCATGCATGTGAATATGTATCAGTACTTCCATTTATTTTACTTTTACCGCTGAATAATATTCTAGAATGCTATGAACTGTTGAGTACAAGTTTTTCTGTGGACATAGTTTCGTTTCTCTTGGATATATACTTGGGAATGAAATTGCTGGTCACATCGCATCTCATATGTAACCATTTCCAGAAGCATTCCCAAACTCTGGTTTCCACCAGTGGTATATGAGAATTCCAGTTTCTCTACAGTCTCACCAACCTTATCATTTTAACTGTGGTCACCCTAGTGAATATGAAGTGGTATTTCATTGCGGTTTTCATTTTTATTTCCATGAAGGCCAATTACATAGAGCATCTTTACATGTGTTTACTAGCCATTTATATTTCTTTGAGGAAATGTCCGTTTGACTCATGAATTTAGTTTTTATAATCATTTTTTTAATTTATTTTTACATTTTCCCACATTTACTTTACATATCAAAAAATTTTTGCTCATACTCCATAGTTTTTAACAGTTAATAAAGAACTTTCAAAATTTTCAAAAAACTGAATTTTAAAGATAATGTTCAAAATATTATAATTTTGTTTGTAACACTAACAACAGAGACACAGTATGGTTTTAAATATTTTTTTTGGAGAGGTTTTTGTTTTGTTTTGTTTTGTTTTGTTTTGTTTTTTGCTATAGGGTGCGTGCGCTCACCAGACAGACAGAGAGAGACAGAGAGATAGAAAGCAAGAAATCACCCCCCAGGGGGGGATGGTCATGACGCAATCCCTTCTCTTCCATTCTCTTCTCGGGATCTTGGGCACGCACGCACATGCGCCCGGCGTGAGTTTAAGCCACCGGGTCCAGGATGTGAACTGTGGTCTACTACATGGGAGTCCAGCGACACAGCCATTATGCTAACTGCTGGTCCCTGGTTTTAAATATTTTTAAGAAAATATTTACATGTCAGTTACCTAAACTGTTGAAAAGTACCCACCCAGCACATAGTCACACATAAACCTTCTCAATTCAGTTCTGCCTAGCAAATATTCTGTGATATACCATCTGCTAGCACAGATCTGTCTCTTTTTCTTCCTTCAAAGTCTTCCTCAAGATAATCCTCTGGTTGTGGTTGCTCTTTTGCGATCTCTACTGATTATAGTGCTGGGCTGGAAAAGTCCAGGTTATTTTGTAGTATGAATTTTTTCATATATCTTCTCTAATCCTCTCTGCCAGGCAAAACTATTTATGGTGCCCGGCCATCTTTCTAAGAGCTTCTGTTGGCTTACTTGAGATCTACCTTAGTTCAATAGTTTTCTGATTAACCTTCAGATATGACATTCCAGTCAAAGCCCTGTCCAATAGTGAGTATTTTCAATTTCTGATTCAATGCAACAGGTATTATTGAACTTATTAAAATAACCCTTCTGCCACAAAATAAGAATACTCCCAAATATTTTCTAACTCCAGAGGGGTCAGGAAGGAAGAAAAGTTTATATTTCCATTTAAATAAATGAACAAGAAAAAATATTTTAACAAATTGTTGAACCTACCCTCAGCTCAAAAGAAAGCAAATTTCTTAAATTGGGAAAACAAGTCATAGTAAAGAAAAAAATCAGTAATGTTTTACTCATAAGTCATAAAATTCAGTTTACCAATTCAGTCTTGTGTTCAGTCTCCCTTCTGTTGAATTTGCAGTGTTATCGTGGTCCAATCTTTCTGTTTAAATCCTGGAAGTTAACATTCAGCGTTATTATTGATGTTTTTTGTCTCTAGCATTGAGCTGATCATTTTCTTGGTTGCTTTTTTTGTTCTCTTATTTCTGTATGTATGTCTTTAGTTTTCCTAGGAGAGCACTCCTTTCAGAACTTCTTGAAGAGTGGGTCTGGTATTGGCAAATTATTTCATTCTTGTTTATCTGAGAATATTTTTATCCTTTCTTTCCATATGAAGGAAAATCTTGCCGGGTATAGTATTCTTGGTTGAAACTGTTTTTCACTTAACACTTTGAATATATTTTGTCATTCTTTCTTTGCTCACATTGTATCTGATGAGAGGTCTGAGGTTAGCCTGATGGGATAACCTTTATAAGTACATGATGTTTCTTTCCTGCCAATTTTAGTATGTTGTCTTTTTCTGTGGACTTTACCAATCTGGCTATGATGTGCCTTGGAGAAGATCATCTTGGGTTGATTCTATTAGGGATCCTTTGTATTTCTTGGGTCTGGATATTTGAATGCCTCTCTAGATTTGGAAAGTTTTCTTCCAGGATTTCATGGACTAGATTATCAATGCCTTTATTAGGTTTGTCACCTGGGATACCGATTATCTGGATGTTTGGGTGCTTAATGGTATCTAGTATTTCTCATATTGTATTCTCATTTTGGGGGGTTATTTTCTCAGTTTTTTTGTTTGTTTTTTTTCTAGATCAGGTATTTTGCCTCCAACATCCAACATTCAGTCTTCTGCATGGACTAATCTGCTTTTAATACTTTCAAGGGAGGTTTTGATTTCCTGAATTGCAGCCTTCATCTCTAATAACTCCATTTGGTTTTTTTATGGTGTGAATTTCCTCTTTCAGATCGTGCAAGAACTTCCTCACCTCCTGGAACTCGTCTCTTTTCTCCTAAATCCTCTGGAGTTCATTATCTCTCAGCTCTTGTATCTCATTTAGTTTTGTCACTGAATATTCTGAATTCTCTATCAGACATTTCCATGAGTTCTACTGTACTGTCTGTGGATGATGAAGGATTTTTTTTTCCCTTAGGGAAGAGATATTTTCTTGGTTTCTCATATTTCTTGTGCCTCTGCTGTGGTTTCTGGACATTCTGCGACAAAATCTCTTCTCTACTGTGCTTTGCAAGTGGTATCCACAGAAAGAGATTATGAGTTCGGATTTATAAAAAGTTTCTTCCTTAAAGCAGGAGGTTCAATAAGCACTGAGGATTTCAATGACTCTAAAAGTATTCAGATGGTTGGCTACTGTGCACCTAGGCCTTGTCTGAGTATTTCGGGAATCTGGAAGGTGGAGTTTAGAGCCTAGCTTCCCTGAACACGCCAGGATACACCTCAGATTTAAAATGGCTTGTCTCTTGACTCTTAATTTATTGAGTTCGTCTTTCCATTATTGAATTGTAAGATTTTTTTTTTTTTGAGAGCTTTTTGCTATAGGGCACATGTGCTCACCAGAAAGACAGAGACGGAGAGCGAGAAATCGCCCCCCAGGGGTGATGACCATGCCCCAATCTCTTCTCCTCCATTCTCCTCTCAGGATCTTGGGTACGCACGCATACACGCCCAGCATGAGTTTAAGCCACTGGGCCCGGGACTCGAACTACTGTCAACTACATGGGAGTCCAGTGACATAGCCATTACGCCAACTGCTGGTCCCAAATTGTAAGAATTTTTTAATACATTCTAGATACAAGTCACCTATCCAAAATATGATTTGCAAATATTTTCTTCCATCTCCATTTTGTGGGTTGTCTTTTCACTTTCTTGATGGTATTCATTTGCAGCACAAGAGTTTTCAATTTTGATGTCATCCAATTTATCTATTTCTTTCATTACTTCTACTTTTGGAATGACATCTAAAATACTCCTGTCTAATCCAAGGGCACTGATATTTACTGCTGCTATATTTTCTTCTAAGAAATATTCCTTTAGGAATGTTTAGGTCTATGATCTATTTTGTTTTTTAATGTATGATATAGTAAAATTATCTTTGATGCTTAGTATCCCCCATCAAACCAATCTTCCTTAGAGTAAGAGCTGTTTTTTAGTAGTCTTTAGATCACAGCACCTAGCTCAGTGTACAGACTGACTAGGAGCTCTGCAGATGCTCATGAAATGGCGTGTGTGTGGTTCCCTGCAGAACTGTGTTCGTGAGTTGTGTTTTCACGTTCTTAGCAGCCTGCATCAGAGGACGTCAAGCTTACACATTCTGTGAAGGCTGTTGCTTTGCTTATTGCCACTGTGTGGTTGAGCATATTACCTACCCTTTCATTTGGCACGTAGTTACTCAGTGTTCTTTAAGTGACAGGCTCTGTGCTGGTCAGCTTGGACTTTTCTGCAGCATCCTCTTTATGAGGCCCTAAGCAGTCTTTTTTTCTCTGCTTTCACTGCCGGGTCTTTTGTGCAGCTGGTTTGTTTTTATTTTTTACCTTCTCTGCCAGAAAATTTTAAGACTTTTTTTTTTTTTTTTTTGCTATGAGCACGTGCGCTCATCAGAGAGCGGGCAAGTGAGGAATCCCTCCCCCCCCGCTCCCATGGGGGATGGTCACACACCACAATCCCTTCTCCTCCATTCTTCCTTCAGGATTTTGGGCACACATGCCTGGTGTGTTCAAGCGCTGGATCCAGGATATGAACCATGCATTTGGTTGGTCACATGTATTATCCAGCTACTTTAACTACCATGCCACTGGCTGGTCCTTTAATGCTATTTCTAAGGACCAGTTAGGGCCTCATGCCATTTATTTTTATATTTCTTTCACTTGTTTTATATTATTATTGTTATCTTTTTATTCTATTTTTCTTTACCTTTTAGCATTCATTTATTTTTGTCCTTTTAGATTATAT
This sequence comes from Tupaia belangeri chinensis, assembly GCF_000334495.1. Taxonomy (NCBI): domain Eukaryota; kingdom Metazoa; phylum Chordata; class Mammalia; order Scandentia; family Tupaiidae; genus Tupaia; species Tupaia belangeri. Next base: position 1,261,508 of record NW_006159650.1, read on the forward strand.
ACACTATCAAAATCACTTCAAATATTTGTTTTGAAACAAAGTGAGAGTTAAATGAAAGTATGAAAACAAAGTTTTCTTTAATTAAAAAAAGCATCGAGTGCCAGTCCCATAGTCTAGTGGTTGGGAGATCTCAATCCACGTGGCTGACTACGATTTGCGTTACAACCCCAACAGCTTGAAAATGCGCCAGGCACATATGCATGTGTACCCAAAATCCCAACAGGATGAAAAAATGAAGAAGGGATTTTGGCATTGTTCCCCATTGTGGAGTGCTTTGTCCTCCTACCCCTACAAGAGTATGTGCCCTCTGGTAATTAGAAAAAAATAACATCAGAAAGCAACATCAGAAAGCAGTCAATAAACTGAACATACAGATGTGTCATGTAGTCTGTTCTGTCTTTTATTCTAATGTTTGAAAAAAAGGCTTCAAGAGTTTTCTCTGTGTGTGATGAATTAGAGACAAGCTCTACATAGCTGACTCAGTTGGCATTGTGAGACAGCTGTGTCATTTAAGGGCAGGATTTACAGCCGCACGGTATTTTCATTGGCTGAGCTTTGCGAATATGTGCGTGCGTGTCTATAATATTATACCTTGTGCCTTTGAATATCTGAACTCCCTTAGGTACTTCTTGGCAAGTAGGTTCTCATGCTCTAGCATAACCTTGTGGTTACACATAATCTCCCAGCCAAAGGGCCGACCTCCAGGTGAGATCATTAGCTCAGAATAGAGGCACGGGATAGGCAAGCAGAAAGGTTGGCTTGGCTACTGGCAGCCAGGCATGCAGAGCAACTTTGGTCATGGTAGTAGAATTCAACCAGACAGAATACAGGATTTCGTAAGGAGACTAGCTAGGCGTGTTGATCACGTCAAGCTCAGTAATGACTTGACAAATTCAAGATTAGCAAGGTTGCAGCAAGAAAGGTGTGAGCAGAACTTGTCCCCATGCTAAAGGAAGAATCTTTGAACCATTCTTAAATCTCTGCAGCCTAAGAACAGCTGCTCTGTGCATTTCACAGCCACCAAATTTAACCCTCTCCACCTGCAGTAGGACATGGAAGCCATAATGAGCCCTGACTGAGTTAACAGATCTGCCTCCCCAGAACATTGAAAACCTTGGTGTCAGAGGCTGAAGAGGAAGAAATGGCTTCTACATTGATAGCTTTTGACTCGAGGGCCATTATTTCCCATGCATGGAGTCTGTGTGGTTGGCCTCAAGGACACCATCCTTTCTGAAGGATAAGACCTTGACTTTGTATAGCTGAACCCTATTTCTCTGTCACCTAGGCATATTAAAAGCCTAAGCAGGAAGTTTGAGGCTACAAGGAAACTTAAGAAGTGAAAAAAGGAAAACTTTCCCCAAGCAGACCTGAAGTCAGCATTACATTAAGCCTTGATAATAGTGGAATTTCATAGTGAGAACTATTTAACAACTTTCTTTAGTTATTTCTTTGAAATATTACTGTGATTAAGTCACAGTAACTACTGTGAGAAGTCATATTTAACTTAATTATTAGAAATGTTAATATAAAAATGTATAATTATAAGTGACAGGTATGTTTAAGCATGTGCCCCATTCAGACCTCTTGCTACCACTGGGTGGGTGGTGCTTCAAAAAATTTGGTAGGTTCAGAAATTTCAAAAAGCAGCAACTATGAGAAAGGGGCCCATGATGGTGGGGTATCAAGTGGTGTTGGACCTGAGCTTCAGAGGACAGGAGACTAGCATTGCCTCTAAAGAGGTTTTCATTTCTCTTAGTCATGCGGCCTGCAATTCTGGCAGATGTCTCAACCCAGTGCCTTTAATGACCAGCCAGAGACATCACATTTATATTTTTAAAAGAAAAACTACTAGAGTTGCCAAATGAAATATGTATAGACTGCCTCTAGACTAGAACCATTTAGGCTGAAGAATGAAGTGTGACTATTTCCAGGCATGTTGAAGTGGTTCTTTTTTTTTATGAAAAGAAATCTTATTATTACTTTATTACATAACCTATTAGTGAATACACCACATGGGATTTTCTTAAATGATGAATGAGGCACATTTCTGATTCCTCTGAGAACCTCGATGCCATCTGTCTTTTGGAGGGTCCAGTTTCTTACGACGTCTGTGATACTGTCTGTGAGGATACCAACTGTGCTTGGTAGTGAAGAACATTTGGCGAAGTTGTTCTATCATGGGTGCTTGTTCAAGGTGTTCACTTTTCTCTTCTAACCTGGATTTCAGCACTTGATCATGTGTTTCTTCATTATTATGCACAGGATCTGGTCTAGGGATAGGCTGTGTGTGTTCATATGGAATATCCACAGATGGGTGGTAGCACACTATCATCCTGCCATCAGATGTCAAAGCAAGCTCCACTTTGCAATTACAGTCATCTGGAAGAGAAGAATATGTAGATTTATGACAGACACAATATGAAGCTCCATTTTGGGTTGGAAGGAAATGTTCCAAGATGGTTGTCTCTGATATCACACATTTTATCGCTGCTACTGCCATGGTGAATCAAGAGGCTTCTTAGGTGGCACAAAAAAGGTTGTTCCGAAGAGAAATTGCTGGTTTAGTTAGTCGAGAGGACAATTAAAACAACAAAAAAAAATTTTAAGTTTTTTTTTTTTTTTTTTGCTATGAGCACGTGCGCTCATCAGAGAGCGGGCAAGTGAGGAATCCCTCCCCCCCCGCTCCCATGGGGGATGGTCACACACCACAATCCCTTCTCCTCCATTCTTCCTTCAGGATTTTGGGCACACATGCCTGGTGTGTTCAAGCGCTGGATCCAGGATATGAACCATGCATTTGGTTGGTCACATGTATTATCCAGCTACTTTAACTACCATGCCACTGGCTGGTCCTTTAATGCTATTTCTAAGGACCAGTTAGGGCCTCATGCCATTTATTTTTATATTTCTTTCACTTGTTTTATATTATTATTGTTATCTTTTTATTCTATTTTTCTTTACCTTTTAGCATTCATTTATTTTTGTCCTTTTAGATTATATACACTATCAAAATCACTTCAAATATTTGTTTTGAAACAAAGTGAGAGTTAAATGAAAGTATGAAAACAAAGTTTTCTTTAATTAAAAAAAGCATCGAGTGCCAGTCCCATAGTCTAGTGGTTGGGAGATCTCAATCCACGTGGCTGACTACGATTTGCGTTACAACCCCAACAGCTTGAAAATGCGCCAGGCACATATGCATGTGTACCCAAAATCCCAACAGGATGAAAAAATGAAGAAGGGATTTTGGCATTGTTCCCCATTGTGGAGTGCTTTGTCCTCCTACCCCTACAAGAGTATGTGCCCTCTGGTAATTAGAAAAAAATAACATCAGAAAGCAACATCAGAAAGCAGTCAATAAACTGAACATACAGATGTGTCATGTAGTCTGTTCTGTCTTTTATTCTAATGTTTGAAAAAAAGGCTTCAAGAGTTTTCTCTGTGTGTGATGAATTAGAGACAAGCTCTACATAGCTGACTCAGTTGGCATTGTGAGACAGCTGTGTCATTTAAGGGCAGGATTTACAGCCGCACGGTATTTTCATTGGCTGAGCTTTGCGAATATGTGCGTGCGTGTCTATAATATTATACCTTGTGCCTTTGAATATCTGAACTCCCTTAGGTACTTCTTGGCAAGTAGGTTCTCATGCTCTAGCATAACCTTGTGGTTACACATAATCTCCCAGCCAAAGGGCCGACCTCCAGGTGAGATCATTAGCTCAGAATAGAGGCACGGGATAGGCAAGCAGAAAGGTTGGCTTGGCTACTGGCAGCCAGGCATGCAGAGCAACTTTGGTCATGGTAGTAGAATTCAACCAGACAGAATACAGGATTTCGTAAGGAGACTAGCTAGGCGTGTTGATCACGTCAAGCTCAGTAATGACTTGACAAATTCAAGATTAGCAAGGTTGCAGCAAGAAAGGTGTGAGCAGAACTTGTCCCCATGCTAAAGGAAGAATCTTTGAACCATTCTTAAATCTCTGCAGCCTAAGAACAGCTGCTCTGTGCATTTCACAGCCACCAAATTTAACCCTCTCCACCTGCAGTAGGACATGGAAGCCATAATGAGCCCTGACTGAGTTAACAGATCTGCCTCCCCAGAACATTGAAAACCTTGGTGTCAGAGGCTGAAGAGGAAGAAATGGCTTCTACATTGATAGCTTTTGACTCGAGGGCCATTATTTCCCATGCATGGAGTCTGTGTGGTTGGCCTCAAGGACACCATCCTTTCTGAAGGATAAGACCTTGACTTTGTATAGCTGAACCCTATTTCTCTGTCACCTAGGCATATTAAAAGCCTAAGCAGGAAGTTTGAGGCTACAAGGAAACTTAAGAAGTGAAAAAAGGAAAACTTTCCCCAAGCAGACCTGAAGTCAGCATTACATTAAGCCTTGATAATAGTGGAATTTCATAGTGAGAACTATTTAACAACTTTCTTTAGTTATTTCTTTGAAATATTACTGTGATTAAGTCACAGTAACTACTGTGAGAAGTCATATTTAACTTAATTATTAGAAATGTTAATATAAAAATGTATAATTATAAGTGACAGGTATGTTTAAGCATGTGCCCCATTCAGACCTCTTGCTACCACTGGGTGGGTGGTGCTTCAAAAAATTTGGTAGGTTCAGAAATTTCAAAAAGCAGCAACTATGAGAAAGGGGCCCATGATGGTGGGGTATCAAGTGGTGTTGGACCTGAGCTTCAGAGGACAGGAGACTAGCATTGCCTCTAAAGAGGTTTTCATTTCTCTTAGTCATGCGGCCTGCAATTCTGGCAGATGTCTCAACCCAGTGCCTTTAATGACCAGCCAGAGACATCACATTTATATTTTTAAAAGAAAAACTACTAGAGTTGCCAAATGAAATATGTATAGACTGCCTCTAGACTAGAACCATTTAGGCTGAAGAATGAAGTGTGACTATTTCCAGGCATGTTGAAGTGGTTCTTTTTTTTTATGAAAAGAAATCTTATTATTACTTTATTACATAACCTATTAGTGAATACACCACATGGGATTTTCTTAAATGATGAATGAGGCACATTTCTGATTCCTCTGAGAACCTCGATGCCATCTGTCTTTTGGAGGGTCCAGTTTCTTACGACGTCTGTGATACTGTCTGTGAGGATACCAACTGTGCTTGGTAGTGAAGAACATTTGGCGAAGTTGTTCTATCATGGGTGCTTGTTCAAGGTGTTCACTTTTCTCTTCTAACCTGGATTTCAGCACTTGATCATGTGTTTCTTCATTATTATGCACAGGATCTGGTCTAGGGATAGGCTGTGTGTGTTCATATGGAATATCCACAGATGGGTGGTAGCACACTATCATCCTGCCATCAGATGTCAAAGCAAGCTCCACTTTGCAATTACAGTCATCTGGAAGAGAAGAATATGTAGATTTATGACAGACACAATATGAAGCTCCATTTTGGGTTGGAAGGAAATGTTCCAAGATGGTTGTCTCTGATATCACACATTTTATCGCTGCTACTGCCATGGTGAATCAAGAGGCTTCTTAGGTGGCACAAAAAAAGTTGTTCCAAAGAAATTGCTTTAAAAATCTGCTTTTAGACAAACTGCTTTTCAACCCTTGACAGATCATCACTGCGAGCCCGCCATCTTGTTTCTGAAGTGGTTCTTCAAAGTCCCTTACTATACTCAGATGCACAGTGACTAGCTGTGGCTGTGTTGTGTAGTGTTGTATCTGGAACATGGCCACGATGGCAGAGCTCACCACAGGGCGCCAGCTCCCGAGTGACTTGAGTCATTGTTGAAACTGTGACTTGACAAATTCATAGTCTACTGTCATAGGTACTTTTTTTTAAGAAAGTAAATATTGCCATTTAAGTACTTTCTAAAATGTTTTTAGATCTCAAAGACGGAATTAGAGTGGTTCCTGCAAGATTTGGAAAAAGAAATTAAAAAATGGCAGCAAGAGAAAAATGAAATCCAAGAAAGACTAAAAGCACTGAAGAAGAAAATTAAAAAGGTTTTAAATACCAGTGAAATGTAAGTAATAATTGAAAGGCAGTCGTTTTTACTGTTTTTAAATACCATATTTTTAGTTATTTACACATTTTTGATACTTCATTTCGAACTATGTCAAGTAAAGTTAAAAAGCATAGATACTTTTTTTCTGAAGTGTTTTATCTCATTTTATTTATTTTTATTTTTTAAAAATAATTATTTAATTAACTAATTATTTATTTATTTTTCAATTTGACCAGAGAGAGAAAAAGTGAGAAAGCAAGCCTCCAGGTCCAGGACTTGAACTGTGGTCAGCCATGTGGGAGTCCAGCGCTTTAATCACCACACCACTGGCAAGCCCCACTTTTATCTCATTTTAAAAAGCACCCCTCAGGTCCATCAGGTGGCATGGTAGTGGGCACTGGACTCTCACATGACCGACCATGGTGTGAGTCCTGGACCTAGCAACTTGCATGCATGCGTGCGCGCTCACTTTCTCTCTCTCACTAACTCACTCTGTCCCTCTCTCTTTTTGTGTGTGTGTGTGTGTGTGTGTGTGTGTGTGTGTGTTTGTTTAAATTAATTAATTAATTAATTCTTTAAAAAATAAATAAAATAAAAAGCACCCCTGAGGACCAGGAGATGGCGTAATGGTTATGTCACTAGACTCCCACATAGTTGACTACAGTTTGAGTCCGGGACCCAGTGGCTTCAAATTCAGGCTGGGTATGTATGCGTGCGTGGCCAAAATCCCAAGTGGAGAACAAAGGAGAGAGTTTTGCATCATGGCCATCCCCCACTAGGGGGTAATTTCTGGCTTTTTTTCTCTCTGTCTCTCTGCCAAGTGCAGGTGCCCTATAGCAAAAATCTCTTTATAAAAAAGCACCCCTGGAGGGACCAGCAGATGGTGTAGCAGTTACATTGCTGGACTGTCACATGGCTGACAACGGTTCAAGTCCCAGATCTGGAGGCTTGAAACTCATGCTGGGTACATGTGCATGTGTACCCAAAATCCCTAGAGGAGAATGGAGAAGGGATTACAACATGGCCATCCCACTTTCAGGGGGGAATTTCTCACTTTCATCTGTCTGTTTTGTTTCTCTGGTGAGTACATGTGCCCTATAGCAAACCTCTTAAAAAAAGAAAAGAAAAGAAAAGAAAAAGCACCGCTGGAATTATTATCACACCTAAAGTTTTTCCTCAGCCTACCATGTTTTCAGATAAAGTATATGAAAATGGGAGTAGTGTGGGAATTGGAGTCAACCAAGAACGGGTTCCTTCTGGTGTGAATACTACCCATTACCATGAACGTTACCTTTGAACCTTTTCTTTCTTATTGGTAAAATGAGAGGCCAGACTGGATCTGAGATTCTTTCTACTAAAATTCTATAATGATTTATAGTTACTTTCATCTTTTTTTTTTTTTTAAGATTTTTGCCACAGGGCATGTACACTATCTGGAGAAGACAGAGATGGGGAATGGCCATGCCACATCCCCTTCATTCTCCTTCTAGGATGCTGGGCACACACACACACACACACAAACACACACACACACACGCACCCAGCATGATTTTCTTTCTTTTTTTTTTTTTGAGAGGTTTTTGCCATGGGGCGCATGCGTTCTCCAGACAGACAGAGAGAGACAGAAAGTGAGAAATCACCCCCCAGGGGAGACGGCCATGCCGTAATCCCTTCTCCTCCATTCTCCTCTTGGGATCTTGGGCACACACGCACATGCGCCCGGCGTGAGTTTTAAGCCACCGGGTTCGGGACGTGAACTGTGGTCGACTACATGGGAGTCCAGCAGCATAGTCATTACGCTTACTGCTGGTCCCTATCTCCAGCATGATTTTCAAGCTGTCGGATCTGGGACTTGAACCTTGGATGACCATGTGGGACTTGAACCATGGTCAACCATGTGGGAATACAGTGCCTTAACCACCATGCCACCTGCTGGCCTCCATCCTGAATCTTTAAATTACTGAAATTTTGTCTCGTGTGAGGGATTTAGTAATACATAGTGATCCTGTGCATAATTGTCAGATGGGCACAGTGTGTTTTAAAATATTCTATGATCTACTCCTTACCTCCCTTTGCTTTAAAAAGTGATGTGTCATGTCACTTCTCAGATTGTTACCTAGTGCTATGTTACAGAACACCCAAAACTCAGTGGCTGGGACCAGTAGTTAGCGTGATGGCTATATCACTGAACTCCCATGTAGCCGAATGTGGTTCGAGTCCCAGACCCTGTGGCTTAAACTCACGCCAGGCGCGTGTGCATGCGTGCCCAAGATCCCAGGAGGAGCATGGTGGAGAAGGGGTTGCAGCGTGGCCATCTCCCCTGGGGGGTGATTTCTCGCTTTCTATCTCTCTGTCTCTCTCTGTCTTTCTGGGAGGGCATGCACCCTATAGCAAAAACCTCTCCGAAACAACAAGAACAACAACTCAGTGGCTTAAGTTAACAGCCTTTTTACAATATCTGCTCATTATCTCGCCTCTCGGCTAAGTTCAGCTGGGCCATTCCTCTGCTGGTCTTGCCAGTCATCCCTAAACATGGCTGTAGTTAGCTGGGGCTGGGCTCAGCCAGAATGCTGGAGTGATATGGCCTCTTAATTAGTCTCCTCTACATGTAGCCTTTCCTTGTGACTTGGCATCTATATGGTCTTCCAGCATTCTGGCCTCTAGCATGCTGGTCAGTCTTCTTCAGTGGTTTCTAAGACTCCTAGGGGTGTAGAAGTAGAGGCTGGCTGCCAGGCCTTCTGAGAGAGAGTTCAGGCCCCAAACTGTCACAGCATCATTTCTTCCACATTCTGCTGCTTGAAGCAAACCACAGGCCTCGCATGAGTAATGGGGAGCCTGTATGGGGGGGCCACACCATACATTCACTTTTCGACGGCAATTTTTATTTTTCTGTCACGTTCCATGCCATATGACCAGATGATTTAATTATGAGTCTTGCTAGCATTACATTTGGGCAGTTCATAAGAGAATGAAGAATAGTAAATACTGTCTTCAGAATTTTCACTCCCAGGGCGGCAGGTGGTATAGTGGTTAAGGTGCTAGTTTCCCACACAGCAAAATGTGGAAGAAATGATGCTGTGACAGACAGACAGACAGAAAGCGAGAAATCACCCCCCCGGGGGGATGGCCATGCTGCAATCCCTTCTCCTCCATCCTCCTCTCAGGATCTTGGGCACGCACGCGCATGCACCCGGCATGAGTTAAGCATGAGTTTAAGTCTGGGACTCGAACTGCGGTCGACTACATGGGAGTTCAGCCACATAGCCATTACTCTAACTGCTGGTCCCCATATATTCTTGTTTTGACTGAGAACCACTGGTTTTACTGATGACAATGCTATATACCCGTGCTCTCTGTCTTGTGTTGAAACCATCTTGAGATGCACTTCTTGGGCTGAGGAAGGGGTAATTTTCCTGTAAGCCAATGACTCAGAGTGAAGAAAAAGGTGATCTGCTTCTGGAAAACTTTCTAAAAGGAAAATGGCCCCAAATTCTTTGTGTAGAAGATACTAGAAATGAAACAAAATGTAAAAAAGAAGTTCAAGAAATGTTTGTATGGATATGGGTGGAATTTACTCTGTAAGATCATGTTTTAAAAATCTTTGAGAATTCATTAAAATTTGGTAATTTTGCTTTTCTAGGTATACAGAGAAAAATAATGGAAATGATACAGAACATGAATTACATCTGGATCAGTCACTTGAAACCAGGCAAGTAAAACTTAAATTTTATGTCTTATACTTTTAATACCAGAGGGACTAGAACACTGGATTTCTGAATATAGTGTTACCTCTCTGTTTTGTTTAAATAATTATGTTTCTATTTTATTTCTATTTAATATTTAAATTAATAATTAAGTATATTTTTTAAAAACACTAAGTATTTTTATTTTACAAGGTTTTTGTTTTTATTTTCTATTGTCAGTATAAGAAATCCTGAATTTATTTGTTGTCAATTATTCCTTTTTGGGGACCAGCAGTTGGCGTAATGGCTATGTTGCTGAACTCCCATATAGTTGAACGTAGTTCCAGTCCTGGACCCGGTGGCTTAACCTCACACCAGGCGTGTTTATGTGCATGCCCAAAATCCCGAGAGGAGAATGGAGGAAAAGGGATTGCAGCGTGGCCATCCCCCCGGGGAGTGATTTCTTGCCTTCTGTCTCTCTTTCTCTCTCTGTCTTTCCAGCGAGCACACACACTAGCAAAAACCCCATTAAAAAAAAAAAAAAAAAAAATTACTCCAATTTTTCTTTACCCTGAAACTAAAAATGTGTTTAACAAACTTTTCTTTTGGGTTACTTGAAGTCCTAGTCTCAACTCTAGAGTAGCGGTTTATTGGTCTTATTGCTATGTAGTTATAGGTCCATTAAAGAATTTTATTTGAATCTATAAAGTTTCTTTTTAACCTTTGTTAGTAGAAACGATGTGTTTCACCTACTGGTAACCAGTCTACTCATGGTCAAAGCTGTATTCTGTTTCTCTCATTCACTGCTTTTTATGTACATTTCCATTCCCACCTTGGCCAAGGTCTTTTTTTTTTTTTTTTTTAGTTTTGCTATAGAGCACGTGCACTTGCCAGAAAGAGACAGACAGAAACGGGAAAATGAGAAACCACTCTCTGGGTGGATGACCATGCTGCAGTCCCTTCTCCTTCATTCTCCTCTTAGGGTTTTGGACATGCGTGCACATGTGCCTCTTATGATTTTCAAGCTGTGGTTCCAGGACTCGAACTGTGCAGTAGGCCCTGTGATTTATGCACATTTTCTAGCTGTCGTAAGAGTACTGTCATGATTAATTTTGGTTTTGTTTTTGTTTTGCCATAGAGTGCATGCATTTGTAGGAGAGAGACATTGAGAGGGAAAGTGAGAAACCACCCTTAATCCTGCCTCCCTAAAATAGCCACTCTTTTTCCTTATCTTTGTATAGATTTTAAATTTTTTTTACCTTTACGCTTGTGTCATTACATAGATATACTCCAGATTTTGTGAGAAAGTGAGAAATCACCCCCCATGGGGGATAGCCATGGCTGTAATTCCTTCTCCTTCATTCTCCTGGGATTTGGGGGCATGCACACACATGCACCCAGCGTGATTTTTCAGGCTGCTAAGTCCGGGACTTGAACCGTGGTCAGCCACACGGGAGTCCAGCAGCTTAACTACTATACCACCTGCTGACTCCACCTTGAATAATTTTGAATAGATCACTTTTTTCCTTTTGCTGATTTCCTTGTAACAAAGCATCAAAGTAGAATTTCTGGCTTAAAGGATGAGGGAAAGACGTTTTGAGCGAATGCGGTGCCCTCATCATTTCTCAGCCTTCCCCACAAGTGCTCGCTTTCAGTGTCTTGTCTACCTTTGACCATTTGTAAAGCGCAGAGTGTGTTATGTAGTAAAATAAGAGACCAGTTTTTTGTTTTTTTTTTAGTTTTGCTATAGAGCACGTGCACTTGCCAGAAAGAGACAGACAGAAACGGGAAAATGAGAAACCACTCTCTGGGTGGATGACCATGCTGCAGTCCCTTCTCCTTCATTCTCCTCTTAGGGTTTTGGACATGCGTGCACATGTGCCTCTTATGATTTTCAAGCTGTGGTTCCAGGACTCGAACTGTGCAGTAGGCCCTGTGATTTATGCACATTTTCTAGCTGTCGTAAGAGTACTGTCATGATTAATTTTGGTTTTGTTTTTGTTTTGCCATAGAGTGCATGCATTTGTAGGAGAGAGACATTGAGAGGGAAAGTGAGAAACCACCCTTAATCCTGCCTCCCTAAAATAGCCACTCTTTTTCCTTATCTTTGTATAGATTTTAAATTTTTTTTACCTTTACGCTTGTGTCATTACATAGATATACTCCAGATTTTGTGAGAAAGTGAGAAATCACCCCCCATGGGGGATAGCCATGGCTGTAATTCCTTCTCCTTCATTCTCCTGGGATTTGGGGGCATGCACACACATGCACCCAGCGTGATTTTTCAGGCTGCTAAGTCCGGGACTTGAACCGTGGTCAGCCACACGGGAGTCCAGCAGCTTAACTACTATACCACCTGCTGACTCCACCTTGAATAATTTTGAATAGATCACTTTTTTCCTTTTGCTGATTTCCTTGTAACAAAGCATCAAAGTAGAATTTCTGGCTTAAAGGATGAGGGAAAGACGTTTTGAGCGAATGCGGTGCCCTCATCATTTCTCAGCCTTCCCCACAAGTGCTCGCTTTCAGTGTCTTGTCTACCTTTGACCATTTGTAAAGCGCAGAGTGTGTTATGTAGTAAAATAAGAGACCAGAAGTTACCCTAGAAGATGAGGTGTCTTTTCACAGCATGGTTTCCTAGCTAACCTGGCCTGAAGCCTTTGTAGTCCTCAGTGGTTGCATTTTTTTCTCCTTAGCGTTTGCAATAACACATTCGCAAATGAGAAGATGAAGCTGGATGAGTGTATAAAGAAAGGGAAGGAGCAGTGCGAAGAGAGTCACCAAAGAGCTGTGGCTGCAGAGGTGGGTCCCGTACACGCGTGTGACGGTGGGTGTGGCAGGATGTCATCTCTTTGCTCTCATGTGTCTTTCATTACCTGTGAGACCTAACTGCATGACTCGGGTTTGGTGTGATAGTTAAGGAATTCCTTGTCTCCCTTAATCCTGCCTCCTTAAAATAGCCACTCTTTTTCCCTGCCTATCTATAGCTTTTTTATTTTTTACCTTTATGCTCGTGTCATTACTTAGAGGTACTCCAGATTTTGTAAACAACTTTTTCTGTATTTAACATGCTAATTCAGGCATTTCCCATACAGTTCACTGAGAAATAGCCTTATCGGACTGAGTCAAGTACATACCATGGAGTAGCCAACCGTAAGACATATTTGCCAGCACTTGAGGAACTTGAGTGTAATCTACTTTTTAAGAATATAATCCTCCCTCCCCATAGGAGAATATATGCCAGTGTCACTACACTGGTCAGAGATTACTGAGACAATTAACAAAATAATAATGACATCAGGTCGTGTTTTATTTAGCTCCTGAAACATGGTTGTCCATATTTTTCTCATTGAGAAATAAATGATATTTATTGGTATGTGTGTCTATGATTATTCTGAGAAAATAAGAAAAGGCTCAGCATAGGCAGTCTGCTAACATTAGGCTTCTAGCTAAATATCTACCCTGCAGCTGCTTTGGAAGAAAGACCCAAAGTGCAATACAGTCCTGTCATGTAATGGGGATATGTTCCGAGAAGTGCGTCTTTAGGTGATTCTGTCATTATACATACGTCACAGAGCAGACGTACACAGATCCAGATGGTCTAGCCTGCGGCACATCTGTGAGCTAGAGCCTGTGGCCTTTAATGGGATCGCTGTCACATATGTGGTCTGTCACTGACCGGGACATCATTATACAATATGTGGCTATACCGCGTGGGTCCCACACATACATCTGTATTTCTGAGCGTGTTCAGTTCACATTTACCACAGTTGGCAAGCAGGTTTCCCTAGTGGGGCCCTGGTGTAAAAGATTATCAACAGCTGGATTAAAGTTAGACTGTTCTTTGTTTCCTGCAGTGATTCTTACAAAAATGGCCAGTTGGCTGGCGGGGAAACCAGAGTTTAAAATTTTTAAAGTGTGCCCCAGAGGCTTTTGATGCCTGTTCCAAAAACAGCTGCTCTGAAGCTTTTTAGTTAGAGAGGGTGCAGCCTCAGCGTTGCTCTGTGAGCCTGTGTCGCCTGCTCACCGTGGACAGGCCCGTAGATAACTCACGCCAGGTGTGTGCACGCAGTTCACCTGGCTCTGTGCCTGCGTGTTCTAAGCAGAAGCCGTGTGTCCCATTTCATATCTGTGAAACAGATCACGTAGGTACATGATTTTAGTGTCATTCTGTTACTCCGTTTTCAAATCCTGACGTTTTAATTCATGTTCATCTGGGTGGAGTTATAAAATAGTCAAGTTCTGGTGATTCTGTCATCCTCTCTCATTTAAGGAGAAACTGGAAAATGGTTTAGAATATTCAGGTTTTGATCCTTAAAATGGCTTCAAGGCTTCATTTATAAAACACTTAAATGTCCTGTGATCTACTGATAGGTATCTGTGCTTGAAAACTGGAAGGAGAGCAAAGTGTTTAAGCTACAGATCATGGAGTCACAAGCAGAGGCCTACCTGAAGAGCCTGAAGCTAGTGAGCAGGTAACATGGCCTGACGGCTGCTTTCTCTGCATGTCATTAAAGAAACAAAACCAGAACTGCTTACGAAATTAAACTTTTTTTTTTTAACTGTTTGGATCATTATACAAAATCAGTTGTAAAATCAAAACAAAAATTATGAAATCGTCCAGCTATAACTTGCTAATATTTTGTAATAAATTTGTTAAGAATTTGAACATTTGTTTACCTGTTTTTTCAGTAAATAGTATAAATTTCTTCAGCCTAATTTGAAAGGTTGAATAGTGTTTCAGCATATGAACATACCCTACTTTATCCAATACCGTGTGGTATGATAGTTGAGTTGTGGCAAGTTTTTGTTGATATAAGATGTACTGCAGTATGATAAGATCTGCATATGCATTGTTAGTCATTTCTATGCAGTAAAGATCACATTTTCAAGACTTCTTAAACTTTTTTGTCAAATTGTTTTCTATAGTAGCTATTATTTAATAGTCTCCATCGCAGAGACTGGGAGTCAGTATGAAGGATAATCACATACGTTATATTTTTTTCTACTGCCCATAATCTTTATCTGTTTTTGTTTTAGAATCAGGTTTACTTGGGAATCCTAGAGGGTCTTCCTCAGCTTAGCACTCAGCTCTTCTCCGTGTGTTTTCACACATGGGAAAACTGTTCTAAACCCTTTTTATACTTTTCATGTGGTCCATCTGTCATGTTCCCCACACAGGTTTTGTGATTTTAATCTGAAGTCCTTTACTCTTCCTGCTACTACTACTATTTTATTCAAATTTCAAACCTTTAGAATTGAACAAGAGATTGTATGGGCAGTGTGAAAGCAGTTTTAGTGTATAGGTCTTTATTTCTTAATTTTCAAGATTTAATTCTTTTAAAGAATTATTTTATTTAACTTTGTTAAAGCAAGCCACCAGATCCAGGACTTGAACAGCAGCTGGTCATGTGAGAGTCCAGTGTCTTTACCCACCACACCACTTGCTGGCCCCCAAGATTTAATTTTTTATGGGAAAATGTTTCCAGTGAAAGTTAAACTAACAAGCCGACTCGGGTTCCAGGACTAGGGCAGCTGGGCTGAGACGGAGGGGTGCCCCTGCGCCTGTAGGAAGCACTGAGCCCAGGCTGTCTGCACGGTGGCTTTTCTGACGAGCAGAGAGCTCAACGCTCATTTACCAAATAGTATTGACTTCCTTCCACTGAGCTTCCTAGCAAGCTTAGATTCTTTCTTGGGGATGCTATGCTTACTCTGCCTGTTCCTGGCAAGAGAAAAGGTACAAAAGGAATGTTCTAGTTTTTCTTAGTGTGTGATAGAACAGATCATCACAGATTGACGGTGTTACTGAGCTTCTCCATTATGAGTCTTAAGTTTGCCTGTCTCTTTCAGTAGATCAGATTCATAATGTCCTGAGATGATAAATTTGTCTTAATCTGTCAGGCCCCATTCTTTATACTTACGATACAGTAGAAGTTAGGAATTTATGGAAATGTTTGAAATGCCCAGGTTTCCGATTTTAATTCTTTTAAATGCAAAGACAGCCTTTAATGGTAAACAAGATGTCAAATGAAGAATGGTCAAGTTTTCAAATTTGGGGAGAGAAATGATAATTCAGAAGAATATTTTTCCTCTGCCCACCAGTTTTGGGGTCTTTATATTTTATATTAGTCATTAAAATTTCCTGAAGTGTTTCTAGTGGCAAGTTTGTAAGATAACACAATACTTTTAAAATAGTTGTTCCTTTTTTCCCTGTATGATAATGTTTAAATGTGCATTTTTGTTTTTACCTTAGTGCTTTTAATTTTTAATTTCTAAAGTGGATATAAGCATTTTATATTTTTATACTTTTTCAGTGATTCTGCAGCTCATCCAAACATGGAATCTGATATACATTCATGGGAATCCTTTCTTTCTAATGTTACAAAAGAAATTGAGAAAGCAAAGGTAAGTTATAAAAGAAACATTTTTTTTTTTGAGAGATTTTTGCTATAGAGTGCGTGTGCTCACCAGAAAGACAGAGAGAGACAGAAAGCGAGAAATCACCCCAGAGAGGGGATGGCCACGCCGCAATCCCTTCTCCATTCTCCTCTTGGGATCTTGGGCACGCATGTATACACTCCCAGCGTGAGTTCAAGCCACCAGGTCTGGGACTTGAACTGCACTTGACTACATGGGAATCCAGCACCATAGCCATTATGTGAACTGCTGGTCCCAAATAATACATTATACTTCTGTCAAAATCTTTGTGATGGTTATGCTGTCATATTAAAACTTTCTTTTCTGGGAACCAGCAGTTAGTGTAATGGCTATGTCGCTAGACTCCCACGTAGTCGACTGCGGTTCCCGTCCCGGACCCAGTGGCTTAAAACTCACACCGGGCGCATGTGCGTGCGTGCCCAAGATCCCAAGAGGAGAATGGAGAAGAAGAGATTGCGGCGTGACCATCCCCCCTGGGGGGGTGATTTCTTGCTTTCTGTCTCTCTGTCAGTCTGGCGAGTGCACGCACCCTATAGCGAAAACCTCTCCGAAAAAACTTTCTTTTCTGACCTGCTAATGGCAATAGCATGTTTTTTGTTCAAGTTACTAGGATTTTTTAATAAAAGTCTTATTTTTCTTCATTAACTGTCTTAAACTCTGCCCTAGATTGATAATAGTAGAGAACTTATGTTTGATGTTATAAAGTATTCTGATTAATGAGGTGAGCTTTGCACAGTGGCAGTATCGTAGCCAATGAGGTTTATCCGAGGCGCGATTATTGCTAATTGATTAATGAGGTGTTACTTTGAACTTGTTTCTGTGTTAGGAGTAATTGTTTTAATACTTGCATCTTGGAAAATTGTCAACCATTTGTAGTATAGAGTAAAGAAAAAGGTATTAATTGATATTTGTGATTTTCCCCCCTTTGGAATTTATTTGAAAAACTTAATACTTTCCTTTCTACTCATAGTCTCAATTTGAAGAACAAATTAAGGCAATTAAAAATGGTTCTCAGCTCAGCAAACTTCCTGAAGTGCAGATCTCTGAGCTTTCATTTCCTGCCTATGCCAGGGTAAGTGTATTACATAATGAACCATAGTCGTTCTGAACTGGCCAAAGTAGTCGTTTGTTGTTGTTTTCTGACACTGAGGAGGGCGAGGATTAATAATTACCTTAATGTTTTTGTTATTGCTGCTACTGGTTAACCTTTTAAGCTTTAAAACATTCTTTTTTTTTTTTTTTTGGTTTTTTTTTGGAGACATTTTTGCTATAGGGTATGTGCGCTCGCCAGAGAGACAGCGAGACAGAATGCGAGAAATCACTTCCCGGGGGGATGGCCATGCCACAAGCCCTTCTGCTCTAGTCTCCCCTTGGGATCTTGGGCACGCACGCACGCACCCGGCGTGAATTTAAGCCGGCAGGCCCGGGACTCGAACCACGGTTGACTACATGGGAGTCCAGCAACATTACGCTAACTGCTGGTCCCTTTTTTTTTTTTTGAGAGGTTTTTGCTATGGGGTGCGTGCACTCGCCAGGAAGACAGAGAGAGGCAGAGAGACAGAAAGCGAGAAATCACCCCCCCAGATGGCCACATCGCATTCCCTTCTCCTCCATTCTCCTCTTGGGATCTTGGGCATGCACGCACACATGCCTGGTATGAGTTTAAGCCACCGGGTCCAGGACTCGAACTGAGGTCGACTACATGGGAGTTCAGTGACATAGCCATTACGCCAACTGCTGGTCCTAAAACATTCTTATATAAATAAAAGAGCCATCTTTTTACGTCTGTATATGAGGACAGGGCTAAGACAGATACACTGTTGGTACAATCTGTTGTGTTTACTTAGCTTATCTTGTTTTTTCCCTGGATGCTGCAGGGTGTGTGTGTATGTGTGTGTGTGTGTGTAGTCCTGCATTTGAGCAAGTAACCCAGGAGTAGCAGGTACCTCTGTACTCTGACCACAGGGGATTATATTCATTCTTACATGTTTGTTTCGGGGCATAGAACCAGAATCTAAAACTTACGATCTGTTTCCTCATCAAATATGGAGGGGAAGAAGGAAAAAACAAAAAAAAAGCACTATCCTTGAGACATACAAGGCTTTGTTGGTCTGGCGTGTCGTATCTTACTTGTAGTTTGGAATACTTGCTGAATCTTTTGAATAATAATGATTGCCAGACCTTATCTTTTTATTTTAAACTATGCAGCATGGTAAAGAAAAGTATTATATTTTGTGGACTTTATAATATGGCTAGGTCTGGTGTTACCTTAGTGTATTCTGGGATACATATTTCTTAAATTTAGACATAAGCGCCATTCAGTGAATTAGGCCCAAAGGAGATCAGACTGTGAAACTTTGCAGAAGGACTCTGTTCCGGAGTTGACTGGAGATAGGTTTCAGAATATTTCGGTGCAACATTGAAATCTTCTGGTTTGTAAGGACAGGAGACTGTTGTCCTCAGCACCTGATTTACACTTTCCTGCTGTTGCCAGACCTGTGCCTGGGCTGTTCCCAGCCTGGAACACCACCCTGGCCCTATGGGCAGCCTTCCCGGAGCACTCGGGCAGGGGCTGCGCTCTATTGGCCCTCCCCCAGGACTCCATCCTGTGCGTTAGGTCTCCGTTGGATGGGTGCTCCTTCCTCAGCCTAGTCTAGCGTCTCTCTCCCACCAGGACCTTGCACACTAAGCATTCAAACTTACTGCAGATTCATCCACAACAATATTTGTATGACCACCTTAAACTGAGTGGAACATTCTGTTGAAATCCAAAGTTTTGGGGTTTCTATTTTTTTGGGGGGGAGATGTTTTTGCTATAGGGCACGTGCACTCACTCGCCAGAAAGGCAGAAAGAGACAGAGAGACAGAAAGCGAGAAATCACCCCCCAGGAGGATGGCCACGCTGCAATTCCTTCTCTATTCTCCTTTCAGGATCTTGGGCACACACACACAAGCGCCCGGCGTGAGTTTTAAGCCACCAGGTCTGGGACTCAAACCGTGGTCAACTACATAGGAGTCCAGCAACGTAGCCATTATGCTAACTGCTGATCCCCCAAAGTTTTTTGGTTTTTTTTTTTCATAATTTTTTTTTTTCTTGGCTGTGGTTTCAGTGGATAGTAGGTAAGGACAGTGGGAATCTCGTTCATCCATCTCCCAAAGTTTTTTTCTCTTCATAGAAAATATTTTTTTCTCTCCATTGTAACTAAATTAGAAATAGAATTTTATTTAGAATTAAGGATCACCTTTCATTTACAGTTTTTCAAAGTTCCTGTAGCAGATACAGAGAGGAAAAAACTGGATCTCAATAGAATATTTTAGAATTAATCTGTAATTTTAGTGTAAGCGATTTTATAAATATTCAAGAATATTCATGTCCCAAATCCCCAGAACGCTCTGCATGGCAGGAACTTGAGTGACATGTGGCCCTGAAATCCTTTCCTTGGTATCCCATCTCCCCTTTCTTCATTGTTGAGTATTCCGTGGTGCCGAAGGTCAGGCGAGGGCTGCATCTTGAAGTGTACGTGGGCTTGGGAAGGACAGCCTTCAACACAGAATTACAAGCGAGCCTCTGAGGTTTTCCACACCGGAAGGTGCCTGCAGCATATCTAGAGTGTTCTAGATGGAAGAAATAGCGTATTTGGAGACTAGAAGGAAAGCTGCAGAACCCATTCTGTTCATGGCTGTCAAGAACTGAGTATGACGAAGGGGGCTCTCCATTGGGCTATTGGAGAAATCATGACATATTTTTTCTATGCAAAAATGCATCATGACTTTTCCAACAACCCAGTAGAAGAGCCGGGGACCAGAATCAAGGGAGCCCTGTTCTGTGAGCCATGGCAAGTAGTCTGGATTTTTCCCCTGATCACTAGGACACAGGTATAGGTTTCGAGTCAGAGAACAGCAACATATTCATATGCTGTAGCAGTGTTGACAGCAGTGAGAAGTGGCTACAGAGGGCTGGAGTTCTTTTCAGCTGCCAGCTCTAAGCTTCTGCCATCAGCCATATCCTAGATGAGGGGTTGGAGGTCAGGGGAGAGAACAGATCCAAGAGGTATTTAGGAGGTACAGTTGTACTGTACTGTGGCATTGTGAGGAGTGGGAGGAGTTGAGGGGGAAGTCCAGGGTCCTGCCTATGGGTGGGCACCAGGGGAGAAGCAGGTTCCAGGAGACTGAACTGGGGCTGGCTCGAGCTTGACAAGTTTGAGTGGCCGTACAATCACCAAGTGGATTTGCAGATTTGAAGCTCAGGAACATTTCCAGACTGGAAAATTTTTAAAAGTGAGCCCTGAGGCCAGCAAATGGTGTGGTGGTTAAGGCACTGGATTCCACCTGGCCAATCAGTTTGAGTCCTGGACCCGGAGGCCTGGAAATCACACCAGGTGTATGTGCATGTGTGCCCAAAATCCTGAGAGGAGAATGGAGGAGAAGGGATTGTGGCGTGGCCATCCCCCCTGGAGGGTAACTTCTCACTTTCCCTCAGTCTGTCTCCGATGAACACATGTGCCCAAGGGCAAAAGCCTAAAAAAACAAAATAATAGAAGTTGAGTGCTAATCAGCACGGAGCACACAGTCACTGAGCCTGAGAGAATGTGACATGGCCTGGGGATAATGTGGCATGTAGAGCTTAGCAAGCCCGAGGAAGAAACAGTGGCACGGAGCTGTTTGAGGATGAGGAGATGGGAACCAAGAACACCTGAAGCCAGCTCTGCGGGGAGGGGAGGGGTGTTGGGACAGCCGGCACTGGATTCCCACATGCTGACCGTAGTTCGAGTCCCAGACCTGGCGGCTTGCTTTCTCCCTTTCTCTTTCTGGTCAAATTAACAATAATAAAAATAACAAATGAAAATAAATAATTCTTTTTTTAAAAAAAAGGAAGTCCAAGTTGTATTCTTATTTTAGCACCTAACAAGTTATAGTCAGTAACTTTTTCTAAAGAATTTATTTAACTTCATTTTTTTTTTCAGTTTGCTGCAGGGTATGTGTGTTCACTAGAGAGATGGAGAGATGGAGAGGGAGGATGGGAAAGTGAGAAAGTGAGCCACCAGGTCCAAGACTTGAACTGTGGTTGGCCATGTGGGAGTCCAGCACCTTAACCACCATACCATCTGCTGGCTCATAATAATTCTTTTTTTTTAAGAATTACTTTATTTAATTTTATTATAATTTGAACAGAGAAAGACAGAGAGAGAGGGGACATGAAAAAGCAAGCTGCCTGGTCCGGGACTCAAACCACAGCCATGAGGGAGTCCAATGCCCCAACCACCATGCTATTTGACAGCCCCAGTAATTTTTTAAGAGACATTTTTGCCTTAGGGCTCATGGCCAGAGAGAGAGACAGACAGACAGACAGTGAGAGGGGAAGTGAGAAATCACCCCCCAGGGAGGATAACCACGCTGCAGCCCCTTCTCCTCCATTCTCCTCGTGGGATTTTGGGCACACATGCACATCTGGTGTGATTTTTGAAGCCACTGGGTCCAGGACGCGAACTGCAGTTGGCCACGTGGGAATTCAGCAATATAACCACTAATGTAACCACTATGCCATCTACTGACCACCCAGTAATCCTTTTAAAACAAGAAAATCCACTATGTTTGAGTTTGCTGTGCACTAGAGCACAGACCTCCTTGTAGTCGTGGTTACCCATCATTTTCTGCCCTTGGACATTTCTCCTGACTCAGAGCAGACCTCAGTGATCCGCCTCTGTGGTTCCTTCACAGGTTTGTCCCGAGGTAAATTCCAAGTCATCACACACTGATGATCGAGGGACTGGGACTTCCACAGGCAACGAGACTGGACACCAGACAGCAGCTCACAAGAGTTCGAGTCTGCTTTCTGCTGGTTATCGCCCAGTTGAAGCTGCTGCTGCACCATTGCCAGTGTCACCCTCTCATGAGCGTGAAGTCACTCGGCTGCCAGCACCTAGAAGAGCTGCCCAGGCGGCTCTGTCAAAGCACAGCCCTGAGATGGATCAGAAACTACCTGCTCCTCCAGGACATGCTGCTCGTTCAAGCCAGTCTCCAAAAAAGTCATTCAACAGTATTATTGAGCACCTGTCAGCGGTATTCCCATGCCACAGCAGGTATGAGTACAAAATATCTGGATTCATTACATATTTCATTGAGCTGTGCTTTCTTGACCAGTTAAAATCACGGCCAGTTAGTTAGAGACTAAAGTGGAGAGGAGTACGTAGTTGTTTTGCTCAGAAAGTACATGCTACATTTCTTTCTTTTTGTAAACAAGAAGTAAACCTTTTCTGAACATGCATTGCTACAGTGTTAACACCGATCACTGGGTAATCAGCACTCATTAGAAACCTTGGCAGTTTGGTAGATTACTAAGATCGGGATGAGATCAGTGTCAGAAACCGGTTACGAATCAGTAAATGAACTGCAAAGCAATGGGGGAAACCACTTGTAGTAGAGAAGGCAGTAGCACGTTGTGCCTTGTTAGAGAAGATTTCTGATTTGTTAGAGGTGTGAAGTTGCAAAGATTAGATCAGATTCAATAATGAGTTGTGTGGACATATTTAAAAAGGTTCCAGTGAGTAAGGAGAAGAACTGCTGTTTCCTGGGTCAGCAGTTATAGTTAGGGTCTGGGTGGTTGCAGGTGCTCCAGGTGTTTCTGTCTCCACCTTTGGCCCTGCTCTCCAGGTTGGGGTGCCTTTGGGCTCAGTGGGTAAGTAGAGGCCATGTCTTTGGGGTGCAGCTGGGAGACAGAAAGCTGCACCTGGTGTGTTACTTCTGTCTCTAGGACAATGTTAATTACAGGCTTTGAAACTGAAATTTGGAAACAAAGTAGTTGTTAAAATGTGATTGGCCAGAATGGATGTTTCCTATCTATTGATGAAGTCCTGCCATTTGGAAATGAGTCTGTTCTGTCTGCACATGAGCATACTGCCCAGCCTAATTAGAGAAACATTGTAAGTTCTCGCAGTAGCAGTTATCCTGTCAGTTATAAAAATATGCTCATTGTAACTATGAGAAGTACCTATAAATAAAATTGTTTGTAATCCTGATTATATTTGCTAGCAGTTACAGTCAAATGGAAATGGCATCCTAATTTTCTGCAGATGAAAGCTGTGTGGGATATTGTAGTATAAACACGAAGTTCCTGTTGGCTAGGTATAACTCCCACCTGACATTAACTGTGAAACGTTTAGCCTTTGAACCTCATTGTTGGCTAGATTTTTCCAAAGGAAGTCGGCAAAACTTGGTTCCTCTTGGATAGAAGGGGTTTTGTTGATTTTGCACACCCAGTGGTGTGTCTGATGGTCCAGGGATTTCGCATAAAGGTTTGCTATAGCTAGGCTGTATGCAGTCAGTTTTCTAAATAGGACTGGATACCTCAAATGGATCTAGCAACTGTGCTGTTACTTTGAAATTCTATTGAAATAAATAATTTAGAAATACTGAAATTTTCTTAAATACTTGGAAAAAGCAGTTCTGCCTTAAAACTGTTTCGCTCTTCCTATACAATGAGTATTGTCATGTAGTCTTAACATTAATTCTGTGTGTGTGTGTGTGTGTGTGTGTGTGTGTGTGTGTGTGTGTGTGTTTTGGGTTGGGCTGGTGTGTTAATGCTGACATAGTATTTCTTAGTAGTAGAAAACTTGACTTTCTGTTTCATTTATCATCCTCTTTACCTTTCAGCACTGAGCTTGCTGGTTTCATTAAAAAAGTACGAAACAAAAACAAGAACTCACTCTCAGGATTGAGTATTGATGAAATTGTCCAAAGAGTGACAGAATACATTCTAGATGAACAGAAAAAGGAAAAGGTATTTTATCTGGAAAGAATAAAATGTTCCACTTCATCCTTACTTATTTATAAAATACAGGAATTTTTAAGAAATGCTTTAAATCAAGATGTAGAGAGCCGTTTACTAAAGATGAGATGGGTCAGGTAACTGAACCTCACTTCTCTCTTGTGTCCTCCACTCCCCAACCCCCATGTCTCTGCAGCCAAGTCCAGGAAAGGACAAGAGTACAGCTGCGCCCAGCTCTGCCGCTCCTGCGACCAGGCCCGCCTCCCAGGGCCCCCCCTTGTCAATAGTCAGACCTTCATCCAACACCAACGGCCAAAGGACAGAAGATGTTCCTGTGAGTGTTATATGTCTGGTTAGTTTTGTTTTTCATGAAGAAGAAATAACTTTTTAAAAATTTTCCTATAAAAGTTTCCTTGTGTGTTGACTAGAGAAAGAGATATAGAGGGAGGTTGGGAAAATGAGAAAGCAGCCCCCTGCCCTCTCCCCGACCCCCCGACCCCGGCCATGCTGCATTCTCCTCTCTTCCATTTCCATCTTGGAATTTGGGGCATACACACACATGTGCCAGCATGTTCCTTAAGCTGCCAGGTCTAGGACTTGAACCACATAGTCAGCCATATGGGATCCAGCTGCCTTAACTGCCACACCACTGTCTGTCCCTGAAGCAACATTTTTAATCCATGATTTAGTTTATTCTTTTCATTTCTAGATGTAATTTTTTGATTCTGACATTAGAAACCAATTTTTTAAAAAATTAAGTTTTTATTTTGTTTTGTTTTGAGGTTTTTGCTATAGGGCATGTGCACTTACCAGAAAGACAGAGAGAGACAGACAAAAAGTGGGGAGATGGCCACACTGCAATCCCTTCTACTCCCTTCCGTTGGGACCTTGGTCACGCACACACACGGGCCTAGCGTGAGTTTAAGCCACCGGATCTGAGACTCAAACTGTGGTCGACTACATGGGAGCCCGGTGACATAGCTATTACGCCAACTGCTGGTCCCGAGTTTATTTATTTATTTCTTCCCTGGCTGAGAGAAAGAGTCAGAGAAAACATACTCATCAAAGCCTTGACACCAAAGTCCACCCGCAGTCAGCCAACCCTGGGTCGTGGGTATTTGCATGCCCGGCATACCCAGGGTGTCTCTGGGTACAGACTGAGCCTTCCCATGTGGGTCAGCCTCACAAAACATTGCATTTTACCTCCGTGCCACCGTTCAGTCCCAGAAACCCAGTTTTGGTGTACTCAAACGTGTCTAGTTAAACCAGTCTGTGGATGGCTAAGGTGGTTGTATCTCTGCTCTGAGGAATGTCCCAGGGCCCAGCACAGCCACAGGCCCCTGCAGAGTAACAAGAGCTCTGACCACAGAGTTGCTGAGCCTTGCCTCCTGCCCTTGTTTTGTGGGAGATGGTCAGACGTGTTAATTTTTGTATGAAATGTGGCATTTTGAATGACTGGAGAGAATGATTTTTGAATAATGTTCTCCGTAGCCGTCGGTTGTGCAATCCCACAGACTTGGCTCCATCACACAGTAATGCTGAGCCTAGCCACTACCTGCTTGCCCGGCCACCAGCTGGTCAGTGCTGCAGTCCTGTGACAAGGATCCACACTGGACTTGAGAAAGGCTAGCTGCTGCCCTTTGCCTCTTCCAGCAAGTCCTGAGGAAGGCTTACCTGTCATTTGAAATGCTGATTTAAGTTGTGGGCTAGCCTTTTAGACTTAAGAGTGTTTTCATTTACATAGAACATTTTGTGAAATACTGTTATATCTTTTATCTGAATTGGTACAGCATTATAATTGTCTTTTTAGTAAGGAAATTGAGGCACAGATTGCTGTGAGCTTGCCAGCAGGCGTGGAAGTAGATCAGAGCAAACTCTTTTTTTTTTTTTTTTTTTAAGAGAGGTTTTCGCTATAGGGCATGTGCACTCACCAGACAGAGAGAGAGAGAGACAGAGAGACAGAAAGCAAGAAATCACCCCCCCAGGGGGGATGGCCATGCCACAATCCCTCCTCCTCCATTCTCCTCTTGGGATCTTGGGCACGCACATACACGTGCCCGGCGTGTTTTAAGCCACCGGGTCCGGGACGCAAACCGTGGTCAACTACGTGGGAGTCCAGCGACATAGCCATTACGCTAACTGCTGGTCCTAGAGCAAGCTCTTGACTTGTGGGTGGCACATCCTTCCCTCGTCTTCGCCATGAGAACCAGCTTGCTGGGGACCACGCAGTCAGTGTTACATGTGTGGTTAAAAGAGGGCCTGTCACCTGTGTGGCTCTAGCTGGGGTTTCCAGGTGGGATTCTGGTATAGGGCACATTTTCCTTTTTGTCCAGTCATGGTGTTCAAGTGTAGATGACATCAGTGTTACTGGGGCAGCAGGCCCTTAACACAGGTCCCCAATCCCCAGGTATGGAGTGGGTGCCAGTCCGTGGCCTGTTGGGGGCTTGGGCCATGCGGTGGTGGGTGGGCAGTCGGGGGTGAGGGAGGATTCATCTGTGTTTGTAGCCACTCCCATCACTCACATTGCCACTGGGTTCTGCCTCCTGTTAGATCAGTGGTGATATTGGATTCTCCTAGGAGCACGATCCCTATTGATCTGTCATTGTTTCATTGTACACTGCAGGGTGATAGTGGTGGAAATGGTGCACAGTGGATGTGGTGTGCTTGGGTCATCCCAAAATCAACCCTTCCCCCTGGACCGCTGGTCTGTGGCAGGATTTTCTTCTACCAGGCTAGTCCCCGGTGCCTGGAAGGTTGGGACCACTACATGACATTCTCAGCAGAGAGGTGGCAATATGAGATTCACATAGAGCACTAGTTTGCTTACCTGAGCTAGTGCTGAGTCTTTCCATGAGCTTAGATGTTAAATCATCCCATTCATTTTCACTTTCCCTTTGGAGCTTTTCCATGCCACATACTTTTAGCTCCCATAGGATCTCACTCTCTTCACGAAG
>NW_006159650.1:1288355-1300399 GCF_000334495.1 Tupaia belangeri chinensis
CATTCCTGTGAGACCCACCAGAGACTCCCCAGGGTGTCCAAATGGGGCATGTGCTCTGTGATCCTCCAGGTAGCAGAATTAGCAGGGCCTCCTCACTCATGTGTGTGGTCTTGGCCACCTCCATCCCAAGGAGACTGGAATCACCCGGAAGAAAGAAAAACTCTTTCTGCTTCACAATTGATCTTAATAATTCAAATGCAAAAGCCAATTTATTTAAACTTTACCAAATTATATGAGGAAGAAAAATAGGTATTTAAACTGGGACTTAATTTGAAAATCATGGGTGAGGTTTATAAAAAATTAAAAGTAGTAGGGACCAGCAGGTGGCATGGTGGTTAAGATGCTGGACACTCCCACATGGCTGACCACAGTTCAAGTCCCAGACCTGGCGCCTTATTCTCTCTCTCTCTCTCACTCTCTCTCTTTCTGTGTGTGCGTATATGTCTGTGTGTGTATATGTGTGTGTACATGTCTCTGGTCAAGTTAAAATAAATTCATGAATTGGGGGACTAGCAGTTGATGTAATGGCTATGTCACTGGACTCCCATGTAGTTGACCACAGTTCGAGTCCTGGACCCGGTCGCTTGCATTCATGCCGGGCACATGTGCGTGTGTGCCCAAGATCACGAGAGGAGAATGGAGGAGAAGGGATTGCGGCATGACCATTCCCCCCGGAAAATGATTTCTCACTTTCTGTCTCTCTGTCCCTCTCTGTCTTCTGGCAAGCGCACACACCCTATAGCAAAAACCTCCAAAAAATAAAAATAAAAAAATATAAATGAATGAATAAATAAAATTAAATTAAATAATCTTAAAAAAAATTAAAGGTAGTTTTATATAATTATATTACAAAAGTGGGGCCAACAGGTGGCATGGTGGTGAGGCACTGGACTCCCACATGGCGACCAAGGTTCAAGTCCTAGACCTGGTGACTTGCCTTCTCACTTTCTCCTCTCTTCTCTCTCTGTCTCTGACATCAAATTGAAAAATAATAATAATAATAAGTAAAATTAATTAAAATTAAATAATTCTTGGGGGCCAGTTGGTGGTGTGGTGGTTAAGGGTGCTGGGCTCCCACATGGCTGACTGCAGTTCAAGTCTTGGACCTGGCTGCTTTCTCACTTTCCCTCTCTCTCTCTCGCTCTGTCCCTCTAAACAAACAAACAAACAAATAAATTTAAATAAAATAGTTTGTTAAAAATATTAAATAATTTTTAAAAATTCAAAAATAAAATATATGATATATATTATAATATATAATATATTATAATATGTATATATAAAATATATTGTATAATGTTAATACATGCACATGACAGAAAATGTAAAATGGCATTTAAAAAAACTCATAAGTCCACTTGTTAACCGGTATAATTAGAGGATTGTGTATTTTTCTAAGCACCTTTGGTTACATATATGTGTGAATGTCTTAAAAACTAAATACTTTACCCATAATTTATGTCCTTTAGCAGTAGGTATCTGTTTTAAAGCTTATTTGTTTGTTCCATGAACAAGAGAGAGACAGAGAAACAGCAGCCCTGACAGGGCCTTAAGGCTACGACTGCCCCCAACCCCACCCAGCCCCAGAGCGTGAGCACGTGCATTTCTGATGTACTCAGGGCGGTCTCTAGACAGGAACCTGGAGCCTTCCCATGTGGGCCAGCCTTGGAGTACATCTTCTTTTATCACCACACCACTGTCTGGCCCCAGGATTTTTTGTTTCAGTTGTGATTGTCCTTTTATTTTTACTTAGAAATACACTGTGCCAGTCTTTCCATGCTAGGAAACAGTCAAGTTAACCACAGATTTCCTTTTTTATTTTTTTAAGGGAGATTTTTGATATAGAACACATGCACTCACTGGAGAGACAAGAGACCAGAAGCAGGAAGTCACCCCCCAGGGAGATGGCCATCCCACCATCCCTTCTCCTCCATCGTCCTCTCCGGATCTTGGGCCCGCACGCACATGAACCTAGTAGGGGTTTTAAGCCACCAGTAAAACATAGTAAATAAAAAGAAAAATTTAAAAAGGGACCAGCAGTTGCGTAATGGCTATGTCATTGAACTCCCATGTAGTTGACCACAGTTCAAGTCCCGGACTCGGTAGCTTAAACTCACACCGGGTGCGTGTGTGTGCGTGCCCAAGATCCCAAGAGGAGAATGGAGGAGGAGGGATTGCAGTGTGGCCATTCCCCCTGGGGGTTGATTTCTCGCTTTCTGTCTCTCTGTCTCTCTCTTTCTGGTGAGCGGACACGCCCTATAGCAAAACTAAAATCTCTCTCAAAAAAAAAAAAGTTAATAGTAAATCATAACACACCCATCCGTTAAGAGTCAAGGTTCACGGTACAACATGGGGTGAGTGCTGGGGGCCCTCGGCGTCTGCTGCACAGGGAAATCCTGTCTGTGCTCACCAGACTGTGAGCGC
Source organism: Tupaia belangeri chinensis (assembly GCF_000334495.1). NCBI lineage: Eukaryota > Metazoa > Chordata > Mammalia > Scandentia > Tupaiidae > Tupaia > Tupaia belangeri. The sequence continues at coordinate 1,290,780 of NW_006159650.1, forward strand.
TGGGCCGGAACCTCCCATTCTTCTCTGTACCCAGTGCCCCACACAGTCCCTGACTGCTGAGGTTTGCCAGATGAGCCATCAGTTTGTTTTGTTTTGATCTGCACAAGTCATCCATGTTCATAGAAACTTTAGAAAACAGTAAAGAAAAAAATTAAATCTTCTTTTACCGGAGGCAAACACTGTTAAGATTTTTGTACATATTTCCAGGCTCCTTTCTAGGCATCTATGTACATACATTCTCTTTATTTTTAAAAGTCTAAATTATATGATACAAACTATCGTGTAACCTGCTTTTTATTCAGCTTTCTGAGTCAGGGATTATGGGCTTCTTGCATAATTTTAAGCCATCACACGACAGCTCACTGAGTGGGTTAGTGATGATCTGCTCTCTCCAACTGTTAGATAAGTAGATGACTGACAGATGAGTAATACTGAGCTAGCACCAGACTTCAGGTCAGGTGTGGGAGAGAGAAGCATCTATGGAGTTTCACCTGGGAATCTGGAACCACGTGTAACAGTGTTTGCTCTGAGAACATTAGAACTTCGAAAGCATACTTTTTTGTATTTTTACATTTTTTTCTTAAATGCTGTTGAATTGTGGTCGACCACGGTTCGCGTCTCGGACCCGGTGACTTAAAACTCATGCTGGGAGCGTGTGCGTGTGTGCCCAAGATCCCGAGAGGAGAATGGAGAAGGGATTGCGGCGTGGCCATTCCCCGTGGGGGGTGATTTCTCGCTTTCTCTCTGTCTCTCCCTGTCTGTCTGGTGAGCGCACGCACCCTATAGCAAAAACCTCCTTAAAATAAATAAATAAATAAATAAATGTAGGGACCAGCAGTTAGTGTAATGGCTGCATCACTAGACTCCCATGAGTCAACTACGATTCAAGTCCCAGACCCAGTGGCTTAAACTAATGCTGGGCGCGTGCGCGTGCTTGCCCAAGATCCTGAGAGGAGAATGGAGAAGGGATTGCAGCGTGGCCATCCCCCCCCGGGGTGTAATTTCTCGCCTTCTGTCTCTCTGTTTCTTTCTGGAGAGCGCCCATGCCCTATGGTAAAACCTCTCCAAAAAATAAAAGAAATAAATGTAGTTATTCTATATTATTTATTTGTTATTACCTGTTTGTTTTCACAGGTTTCTAGTTCAAATTCCTGTGAAATATGCCATGAGGAATTCAAATCAAAAAATATGCGTGTGCTGAAATGTGGGCATAGGTTTCACAAAGGGGTAAGAATTCTCTCTGGCCCTCCTTCTATCATATATTGTGCCTATAAAGGCTTTTTGTTTGTTTGTTTTTAGGATTTTGCCATAGGATGTATGCACTCACTGGAGAGAGACAGAGAGAGGGAAAGTGAGAAATCACGCCACCCCCCCGCCCCCCTCCCCCAACGTGGGTGATGGCCATGCACAGCCCCAGCTCCTCTGTTCTCTCAGGATTTAGGGCACACACACACACACACACACACACACACACACATGTGCCCAGCATGATCTTCAAGCCACCGGATCTGGGACTTCAACTGCAGTCAGCTGGGATTCAAAGCAATATTAGTTCCTTGAGAGGTGTATTATTTTACACAGACTAAGGAGATAAACAGTGCAACAGTTTGTCAGTTCAGTGTAGTGCGTGAAGGTGGCTTAAAGGATAAAAACTAAACCTGATGGGTCCCTATGCCTGACCCTGGGAGATTCTGGCCTGCTCTTCTCCAGATTTGTGTGACAGCCATCCCGGTATGATAGGAACTGTGAGGATTTGCCCCACATACCTGATCTGCTGGGTTAGAACAGATCACAACTCTCCCACATCAGTTCAGTAAGGCAGGAATAGAGCCGCATCCACTCTAGAAGGCATCGAGACCGCCGGCAGTCTCTGGTGCACACGTACGTGTGTGTCCTGTGCCTGCGCTCTCCACCCTTCCAGCACTCACAAGCACGTGGGCAGCAGGAGGCCGGGTGGCCAGGAGTCGCAGAAATGTGGCATGCACACTGGTGGGATGTGCAAGGACCAGGGCCAGGGCAAAGCAGAGGGATGGGATAAGACCTGGGCGACTGAGTTCAGGTGACAAGCCAGTGCCACCATTAGAAGTCAGGGCAGCTGAAGCTACAGAGCTGAAACTGGAGCCCGGGACAGGGAATAACCGCCCATGGATCTAATTCTGAAGTGGATTATTTGCTCCTGGGGTTTTGTCCACACTCCTGGCCTAAGAGGGCATCAGTGACCCTGAGCATTGGGCAGGTCCTGATACACGTCGAGGGAATTTTAGTATGCCTTCCAAGGAGTCCAGTAGCATGGGAGACTTGATGGTCCCCACAACACTGACTGGTTTCATTTCTTCCTTTTCAGTGCTTTAAGCAATTGCTTAAAGGACAGAGTGCTTGCCCAGCCTGCCGTGGTGGTGAGCTCTTCTCAGAAGAGTAACCTGCGCTTCTGGAAAGGCCAGCCCAGCGAAAATGGGCCGCCTCCTACCTGCTATTCTAGGTCGTCTCACTTTCCTAAAGCGTCACCCACCAGCCTGTTGAATTGGAAGGACAATATACCACCTGTGCTACAAAAAGCAAACCTTTGAAGACTCGCGTTGTGTGTCCCAAAGCCAATAAGTGGAGATCTTTAACAGTCGATATAAGTAAACTCCCCACTCTGATTAGACACTTGAGTGACAAATAGCCAATAAAATGATGTGTGACCATGTTCTGACATTGTGGGGCTGCACAGGGTGGCTTGTGAGACCCTGAAAGCAGTCCCTGAATCATGAGAATTCTTAAGCCAGTCCAGTTCCCCACGCTCCCCTTTGGTGTTTGAAAAATTTGTTCTAGCAGCTTCGCAAGAGAGGATATTGACCATTCAGAATTTTTAAAAGTTTCGGTATTCTTGAAAATATGTCTACATTTTTCCTCAGAGATTTTGACCAAAAGATTCCAATCTCTTCATAAAACACTGTGTGCTTTTTTAAATTTCCATTTTCATTATTTTATTCGCCCCATAGACTGTTCAAGTGGTTATTTTTCACCTTCTAAAAGTGTGACCTGATTTTTGGAAATCAAGTACAGACTACTTTCTTATTAATATCAGCCATGGCTTTTTTGCCCCTTCAGTCAAGGCCATGTATTCATCATGCTGACCCCACATGGAAAGTGACCCTGAGAAACCGGCCGATGTCAGTCGCGTTTGTCCTTCTGCGAATCAGCTCAGCTGTGCTTACGGCGTAACATCTAGCGCCATGCTGAGCTCAGGCAGGCACTGCACACGGTGGCCACTCCCGCCGTCCTTCCTTATCCCAGCACCAAGAGAGAAACTTGTGTACTAGGTAACCCTGAGGTTCTGTGTTACCGTCGTCCTGTGTTTGACCCTTGTGTAAAGTAATGCATGCAATCTTGTACTGTGACCTGAGAACAAAACCCTAACTGCACTAGAAACTATTAAAATATTAGATATCTTTCAGCAACGTAGAGAGAGTGGTAAGCATAGAAACATGGGTCCTGATACATTCCATTTCTCTCAAACACGAAGGATCAAAAAATGTTTTTCAGTGTGTTCTTATTCCACTGGGAATTTCAAGTCACTAGCTTTTGAGTTGACTTGGTCGCTTTCTTATCCCTTAGTTTGATGTGAGTGTTGGTGTCTTTGTGATTTAGTCCACAGAAGTTCACTGCTTATTTTGAAACATCTTCGGTGATCTCTAAAACATTGAGTGCTCGTAATAATCAGAGAGTTTTAGATCTTCAAGTACAGAGGGGCCAGTTTGTAACACGGGTACAGAGGAGAGGATGAACAGCTGTCAAGTGTGAGAGTGCGTTTTGTGTGTAACTTCAGATACCTGTGAGTAGGCCTTATATTGTCCAGTAGCTGTCAGAATAAAGAGCATTCTAAAATAGTCACAGTTTACTGTCATTCTTGTCCATTCTTTCTCAGGTCAATTTTAAAAGGTATTGTACTTGGGGCCAACAAGTAGCAATGGTGGTTAAGGCACTAAACTCCCACGTGGCCAACCACAGTTCAAGTCCCAGACCTGGTAGCTTGCTTTCTCACTTTCCCTCTCTCTTTCTCTCTGTCTCTTTCTGATGATTGCACATATCTTACAGCAAATAAAAAAATAATAATGATAAATAATTCTTTTTTAAAAATGTACTTGAAAATTTCAGACATCTATGTTATGCTAACATTTGCAGAGTGACTTCGTTTAATAGCCAGGCTATGTCTGAGGAGTCTGACCAAGGATTTTAGGACATTTTAGGACCTGGATTAAACCATTCTTTTGTGCCTAAAAAAGATTGCAAACTCAAATTTCTAAGATTGACGGCTTAAATTTGTGAATGGAAAGTTTATATAGAGGTGGTAGAGAGTTTTAGGCTAAATTGTGGGATTTTTATTTGAATGTATCTAAGGAGGTTGAAGATAAATTGTATCCTCTGTCATTTGGAGGGCGAATTTGTGAATTCATGAACTGTCAAAGCTGATCGGTAGAATTTCTGTTTCAGAGGGCCTTCTTGGTATGCTGACAACTAAGGATTATTGAATTCAGATTTTTTTTTTCTTTTTTTTTTTTTGGAGAGATTTTCACTGTAGGGCGCGTGTGCTTGCCAGACAGACAGAGACATAGAGACAGAAAGCGAGAAATCACCCCCCGGGGGGATGGTCACGCCGCAATCCCTTCTCCATTCTCCTCTCGGGATCTTGGGCACACACGCACACGCGCCCGGCGTGAGTTTTAAGCCACCGGGTCCGGGACATGAACCGCGGTCGACTACGTGGGAATCCAGTGACATAGCCATTACGCTAACTGCTGGTTCCCTGAATTCAGATTTTAAAAAGCTGTCTTCTGTTTGTTCAACTGTATTCAAATTATTAGTAGTACCTATTTTTAATCTGATAGCATTTAATTCAGAATAATGTATAACTTAAAGCAATGACTCTTCCTTAAGAATTTAGATTATTCCCTGCTGAAATGATTAATCTGTCATGAATAATGATAAACCCATATAAAGTTGAAGTGGTGCCCTAATAATGCAAAATGTCCTACATTTTTAAGGTAATTTCAAAGATTATCTATTAGAAGTAGGTAATCACAGCAATTAATACATCTCAACAAGAAGCAATAAAACTATTTTGTAGTAGTTTTTCAATCAGATGATCCTCCCTTGAGAAGTGAATTAAAAGAAACAGAAGAGACAATAGCAAAGGTGAAAATTCCTTTCATCCACACGAGGTACTTTACTGATGAAACTGACAAAGGATGAACAGTAAAATGAATAATGTGGTTTGTCAGATGAGAGCCAGAAACTTCTCTATTCAGTATGACCCTTCGGGAAAAAAAATGACACAACAAACTCGATTGAAAAGAATAAGAAGAGCTAGTCACCAGCGATGCCTACCTAGCTCATTTTCGTTCTCTTCACACTGACACATTGACTGCTGAGATGTCCACGTTCGTGTTGCCCATAGACCCTCAGTGCTTTGCCGAGAAGGATGGGCAAGGCCTGCCATGAAAACCCTTGGAAACTGGGGGGCACCAGCAATTAGCGTAATGGCTATGCCACTGGACTCCCATGTAGTCAACCGCGGTTCACATCCTGGACCCGGTGGCTTAAAACTCATGCCGGACGCATGTACATGCGTGCCCAAGATCCTGAGAGGAGAATGGAGAAGGGATTGCGGCATGGCCATCCCCCCTGGGGGGTGATTTCTTGCTGTCTCTCTGTCTCTCTCTGTCTGTCGGGTGAGCGCATGTGCCCTATGGCAAACATAGCCATTACGCTAACTGCTGGTTCCCTGAATTCAGATTTTAAAAAGCTGTCTTCTGTTTGTTCAACTGTATTCAAATTATTAGTAGTACCTATTTTTAATCTGATAGCATTTAATTCAGAATAATGTATAACTTAAAGCAATGACTCTTCCTTAAGAATTTAGATTATTCCCTGCTGAAATGATTAATCTGTCATGAATAATGATAAACCCATATAAAGTTGAAGTGGTGCCCTAATAATGCAAAATGTCCTACATTTTTAAGGTAATTTCAAAGATTATCTATTAGAAGTAGGTAATCACAGCAATTAATACATCTCAACAAGAAGCAATAAAACTATTTTGTAGTAGTTTTTCAATCAGATGATCCTCCCTTGAGAAGTGAATTAAAAGAAACAGAAGAGACAATAGCAAAGGTGAAAATTCCTTTCATCCACACGAGGTACTTTACTGATGAAACTGACAAAGGATGAACAGTAAAATGAATAATGTGGTTTGTCAGATGAGAGCCAGAAACTTCTCTATTCAGTATGACCCTTCGGGAAAAAAAATGACACAACAAACTCGATTGAAAAGAATAAGAAGAGCTAGTCACCAGCGATGCCTACCTAGCTCATTTTCGTTCTCTTCACACTGACACATTGACTGCTGAGATGTCCACGTTCGTGTTGCCCATAGACCCTCAGTGCTTTGCCGAGAAGGATGGGCAAGGCCTGCCATGAAAACCCTTGGAAACTGGGGGGCACCAGCAATTAGCGTAATGGCTATGCCACTGGACTCCCATGTAGTCAACCGCGGTTCACATCCTGGACCCGGTGGCTTAAAACTCATGCCGGACGCATGTACATGCGTGCCCAAGATCCTGAGAGGAGAATGGAGAAGGGATTGCGGCATGGCCACCCCCCCTGGGGGGTGATTTCTTGCTGTCTCTCTGTCTCTCTCTGTCTGTCGGGTGAGCGCATGTGCCCTATGGCAAAAACCTCTCAAAAAAAATAAAAATAAAAAACCTTGGAAACTGGAACCCAGTCATTCTACAAGTATGTCCCTTGAGTACCTGCTGTGTGGTCGTGCCAGGCTAGAGGCTTTGATAGAGCAGTAAACAAGAGACAAGCACCCCTTGCCTTCCAGGTGAACAGGCAACAAACGTAATATTTCCGGTGGAGAGAAGGGCTTTGAAAGGGAAGCATGGACGGTACATAGATTAATAAAATTATTGGGACCAACAGATGGCATAATAGTTACATCACTGGACTCCCACGTGGTCGACCACGGTTCTGAACACAGTGGCTTAAAATTTATGCCAGGCATGTGCGTGCATGTGCCCAAAATCCCCAAGAGGTGACTAGAGGAGAAGGAATTGTGTGGCCATCTTCCCTTGGGGGGTTGACTTCTTGTTGTCTCTGGCAAGTACACACTCCCTATAGGAAGGAAAAAAAAAAAAAAAAAACTCAAAAAAATTCTTACAAAGTGCTTCACAGTTCCTAGCACACAAACTCTTGAAAAAAGGGAGCACGTAATTGATACTAAGATGAAGGGCCTACAAGCGGCCTAAGGTAAGTCCTATGGTTCCATCAGGAAGGCTTTATTAAATCAAAGTAGCCTTTCCTCAGGGCAGCCCAGACTGGACTGCGAACAGGTGGTTAAAAGACGAAGGAAAAGAGCAGCAGGTGGCATAGTGGCTGTAGCACTGGACTCTCATGGCCAACCACAGTTCAAGTTCTGGACCCAGCAGCTTGAAACTCACATCGGGTATATGTGTGTGAGGGCTCAAAATCCCTAGAAGAGAATGGAGGAGGGATTGCAGTGTGACCATGACCCCTAGAGGGTCATTTTTCACTGTTTTGTCTTTGGCAAACACACATGCCCTATAGCAAAAATGTCTCTGGGAAAAAAGAAAGTCAAGGAGAAATCAAATCACCTCAAAGACATTTGGAAAAGTAATAGCTTTGTTCCTGAAGTCTCTCCGAATTGACCTTGAAGTCTCCCTGGATTTTTGTGATTCCATAGCAAAGGGAAATTTCACCTGTGACTTTCCTAAATTCTCCAAACACACTTTGGATTCAGTCTTCCCTATCCAGTGTGGGTTTTGGATCACACCAGGGCACTATGATTGGCCTGTTCTGTGGGTATGGGGGCATTTGAGGATTTCAGCGGCTCTGTCGAGGCAGTCCTAGTGCGGACGGTGTGTGATCCCAACTCCCTGCGTTAGGACTCCATCATGGCTTCCACTGTGGTGTTTTCTTCCTACTCCCCCTTTAAAGGTAAAAAAAGATAAAATACTACTTAGCAAAAATGCAGAAATTACGGGGCCAGCAGTTGGCGTAATGGCTATGTCGTTGGACTCCCATGTAGTAGACCGTGGTTTGAGCCCTGGACCCGGTGGCTTAAACTCACACTGGGCACGCATGCGTGCGTGCCCAAGATCCCGAGAGGAGAATGGAGGAGAAGGGATTGCGGTGTGGCCATTCCCCCTGGCAGGTGATTTCTTCCTTTCTCTCTCTCTGTCTCTTTCTGGCGAGCACACGTGCCCTATAGCAAAAACATCTCAATAAAATACAGAAATTAATACTAGTAAACTACAAAGTTTTAACGAGTCATACATCAATCAAGTTAAATTGATTAAGTAAAAAAAATTCAGCTACCTTAATAATTTTGGATATTGAAAAAAAGTGAATCTTGACCTCTCACAGTGTACAAACATCAGTTCCAAAAAGATCATGGTCCTAAATCCAAAATATAAACTAATGCAGCCTGGACAAGAAAACAGACTATTTTTCTGCCCTGAGGATAGTCAAAGGTTTACTAGAAAACAAAAATTACCACATATTAAAAAGCTGATGAACTGAATTGCATTGCAGTTAGCTATCAAGTTATCATTGAGAGTAAAAACGTGCTACAAAGTGGGACTTTGTAATAGGTATGTCCAAAAAGACACCTCCAGAATATATAAAGAACTATTATAAATCAGTAATAAAAAATACAAATAAGCAAAAGATTTGAACAGGCAATTCACAGATATCCAGATGGTTCATAGGCATTTTGTTAACCAAACTGTCCAATATCATCGAAATAGAAATGAGAACCCAATAGGGAAGGTTTTATAAGATGTCTTGAAGTTGCCAGTATCGAAAGCAGGACCATCTGCTTTGCAAGGACTTACTTTGCAGTTCTCCACAGCACCAGTGCAGGCCTGGGGTGCTGGAGTCAGATCACACCAGCCTTGATAATAAGAGCCAATTGTTAAATTTTCAAGGAATTCTGTAAACTGGTTGTTAAACATAGCTGCTCTCAAAATTTGAATGATAAAAATAAGTAACAGTTTCCTGGCTACTGCAGCTTATTATCTCTTGAGGTTAGTATCCAAATGGCGGAAATGCCGTATAATGAGTGCTGTGCATCTCTTTCCAACTCTGTTCAGCGGTGTCACTTTAGTAGCTTAAAATTGGCTATGGTGGGGACCAGCAGATGGCGTAATGGCTATGTCACTGGACTCCCATGTAGTCAACTGTGGTTTGAGTCCTGGACCTGGTGTCTTAAACTCACGCAGGGTGCATGTGCATGTGTGCCCAGGATCCCGAGAAGAGAATAGAGAAGAAGGGACTGCGGCGTGGCCATCCCCCCTGGAGGGTGATTCCTTGCTTACTCTTTCTGTCTGTTTCTGATGAGTGCACATGCACTATAGCAAAAACCTCTTCCCCAAAAAAAAATTGCCAAATGCTACATGTCAGGATTTTTTTTTTCTTTTTTTAGAGAGGTTTTTGCTATAAGGCGCATGTGCTCACCAGAAAGACAGAAACAGAAACAGAAAGCGAGAAATCACCTTCCGGGGGAATGGCCATGCCGCAATCCCTTCTCCATCCTCCTCTTGGGATCTTGGGCA
>NW_006159650.1:1300447-1303798 GCF_000334495.1 Tupaia belangeri chinensis
GTGCTAAATCAACTACATGCGAATCCAGTGACATAGCTATTATGCTAACTGCTGATCCCCAGGATTTTTTTTTTTTAAGAGAGATTTTTTCCTATACAGCATGTGTGTTTGCCAGAGAAACAAAAAGTGAGAAATCACTTCCCAGGGGAATGACCATGCTGAAATCCCTTCTCCAGTCTCCTCTCAGGATCTCGGGCACGTGCACACATGTGCTGGCATGAGTTTTAAGCTGCCAAGTTTGGAATGCGAACCACAGTTGACTACATGGGAGTCCAGCAACAACCATTATACCATCTGCTGGTCCCATGTCAGGATTCTTAACCCCGTGAAGAACCTGGTGATGCTTGGAGTCCTCCCATGGTGCTAACGGTGCACTTGATGCATTTTCATCCACCTTGGACACGGTGACTAGGAGATTTGAACAGAGCCTTCCACGATGCTTTCTGCTGCATGGGGCTCCTCCCAAGTGTCCTGATCTCCTGGCCTTGGTGCCCCCCACACACACACACTGCCATCCTGGAAAGAGGACATTGGTCACCGCAGGGCTCTGGCCCAGAGGCAGAGACTAAGAGTCTGTCATTGCTCAGCTCTTTCTTAATGGTTTCTTGGGTGCCACTCCCAGCAGCACCTGTGCCTCCCTCCACACCTGGCCCTGCTGCAGGTCATTGCCAAATGCCCAGGAGGGCTCTCCCCTCCTGTGGGTAAATCCAAAGCAGGTGTGTTTCAGAGGTGCCACACAAGAACCCACCCTGAGGATGCCTCCAAGCCTGAGGTGGAGCGTCTTACCTCCCTGGAGGGAGGACAGAGCTTGAAATCGGACCAGTCCCTCGGCCTTGCCCACGGAGCCTTTGAGACAGAGCAGTCACTGTGAGTTACCAGGACACTTCAAAGAGAAAAACTTGCTCTTTCTAACATGTTTTTGTGTGGAACAGAGATGTCATTGTTTTCAGCAAGTACCTGGGGGCTCAAGTGAACAAATGCCATCCTGTTTTCTAACCTCCCCCCTCCATTTTTCAAGTGTTACGTATGAAGGCACATTGCCTAATCCCTTCCGTCCTCTATTTCAGCTTCTGTTTATTCGGCCTGGTAGAAAGGTCTTAATTTAGAGCTCCCTACCACCAGTTCCAAGCTTCGTGTCCTGAAGTGCCACCCCATTCCAGCGGGCTGGGCCAACCGTCCCTGCAAAGATGACCAGTGAACAGACCAGCCTTGTGCTTCCAGACACCGGCCGCCCTGAGCACCAGCAGCCCTCTGGCTTCCCTGGGGCCTCGGCTGAGACCATGGGCTTTTGCTTCAGTCTCAGAACTGCCACAGGCTCCAGACTGGCAGACATTTGGAGGCCAAGGCACACGGCACTTGCCACGTTCCTTCCTGTACCCAAACCTGGTGACTGGATCTTCCCGAGCTGGCCGAGACCACGGCCTCCTCCCACTTTGACCCCACTTTGGACCTCTCCTGTTGGACAGGGCCTGGTGACCTGGAACCGTCCTCACCCTCGTCCCCTTTGGCCTTCACTTCCCAGAGGCCTCCGTGCATCCTGGCCGTTCTCCTTGGGAGTGAACCCTGTGGCCCTGGCCATCTCCACAGGCTGCTAACTCCCAAGCTTTCACCTGTCCGTCTTCTCACTCATCCATTCACCAACTCCGCCGTGTGCAGGCCCTGTTCCAGGTGCTGGGGGCCAGCCAGGAACTGAAAAGACTGACGGTCCTAGCTCAGGTCAACCTTCCAGGAGAGGAGACTGTCGTCATCTCGCGGTAAAATACATGCTCTGTTGTTGGCAATCCGGAGAGAGCAGAGTGGGAAGGGGATGAGGGAGTGTTTAAGGGCTGGGTGGCAGCGACTGTAGACAGCCCAGAGAAGGCACCATTGAAGTGCAGCCTGCAGGGACGGGGGCAGGGGAAGGGAGAAGAGTGCAGCCAGGCTGTGGGAAAGCTGGAGCACAGCCTACTGGGCAGCCGGGCACGTTCCAGGGGCCAAGGAGCCAGTGCTGCCCTTCAGTTTGCTGGTTTGTGCAGAGGTGGGTTGTCTAACTGCCTGACAGCAGCAAGTGGCGTCATTGTGACATCTGGCAGGCAGTCCAGCGTACTGGTGAGGCCTCGTTAAATACTAGTTTTGCTTGTGTCCTTAGACTAGAGGGACTTGGTCCTGGGCCCTGGCAGGGGCATTTCTGGTGCAGTTTCACCTGTGTTGTCCCATCAGCCCTTAATGAGCCCCTGCCCCACCCTGACACCCATAGCCCCTTTCTCCTCCAGTAACTGGGAATCCTGGACCCAGTCAGCCCTGGCTCTGCCCTGGGCCAGGCCCCTACGCTCACTGCCATCCCCTCCACCCCCAGGTCATCAGCTTCATTCTCATTTTAACCCTCACACTGGTCTTAGCCTCACCCTAGAACCCCCCCCTTCCCTACCCATGTGCCCAGTGTGGGTGAAGACACTGAACTCCCCTTACCCGCCACACCCCTGCTCCTTTCCCTGCAGTGGTCTTTGGGAATACTTAACCTCTCTGGGTGTTGGTTTGTGCAGCCATACGGCAGGGATTAAGTGATCACACCTTGCTCATAGTAGCTGCTTAATAAATACTAGCCCCAGGCTCCTGGATGAAAGCCACAAAGTACCAACTGGTTGTGCAGGTCCTTGGGTGTGGCGCACCACCCCCACCTGGCCTTCCTCACAAGCTGCCCTTACTGTCTCCCAGCATGACTTTACCTAACAGCCGTTTGGGCTCATTGCGTGCATACGGACACAGACATTTCATTTCCCCATGTACCTGCAAAGCAGAGAATACTTTTACCTCCGTTTTGCAGAAGAGGAAACAAACCTAGGAGGTTAAACACCTTCCACAAAGTCACATGACTAAAACAACAGTCAGGATTTATACCTGCTAAGCCAGCACCTGGCCCAAGCCATGCATCTGTGGCCTGCTTCTCCCCGTCAGCCAGAGCCTACTCGTCCTCCGTGGTGTGGCTCAGGTTCCCATTGGCAACACACCCTGCTCAGGCTGTGGGCAGCAAAGGCCTTGGAAGGCCCAGCTCACTATTCCCTATATCCGCACCATGGCTGGGGTGGGCATCCCTTCACGTTAACTCCAGAGGCCACACAAGTGGTGTCTGATGGTGACATGGCCGCCTCCAGTCGCAGTGCTACCGCCATTGTGGAGAGAAATGGAATGCCTTGCTCACTGCATCCCTAATATCCGTCAACACCACCCTCATTTGAGGGCAGGAGCCCACGCTTATTCCTGGAGCCCACTGACTTCTGTCCTAATTTTGGGCCAGGCCGTGTTGCCTTTAGTTCTTCCTGGGGTTGAGACCACTGCCTTTCCGTTCCGCTTGCTTTCTTGGCCCCTCTTTCC
>NW_006159650.1:1304484-1308753 GCF_000334495.1 Tupaia belangeri chinensis
TTTCCCTTCCTTTGTGCCTTTAGCTTGTTCTCATGAATTCCTTCCAGAAAGAAGCCCAGCTTAGCATTACTTTCATTGCTGTCCTGGATTGGACCCACATCTTCCTCCAATTTATGCTTTTTCTCTTGTTCTATAACCCTGAATTACTGGAGCACATATTCCGGAGGCTCCAGGAAATACCAACACTGTTTAGGACAGTGGAGGTCCAGGTTCAGGAAGCGCACTGAAAGGTGGGCAATGGCACTAAGCAGTGAGTACTGAGTCAGAGAGCAGACCGACGGTCGGCCTTTCAAAACTGTGACCATGCCACTGGTCCTGCAGTCGCAAGTTATTGGGGTTCGGGTTTACATTTCCTTAAGGTGCTTAATGAGCTTAAGCACCTTTTCCTGTATGTATTTGTAGTCCATATTATTTTAACTGAAATGTCTGTTTAAATCTTTTATTTGTTTTCAAAACTGGGTTCTTTTTTTGGCTCTTTATCATATATTCTTTTTTCTATTTTTGTTTATTGAGTCATTTTTCACATTTTATTGATTCACAAAAGATCTTAATTAATCTAAATACTTTCGATAACAAGTGCAGCTGATAAATACAAACCTGTGAACACATGTCTGACTTTAGGCATAAAACTCAGTGAGAGAAATGAACAAACTATAAAGTAGCACCTAGCTGTGGCTACATAGCTTATTGTGGTCATTAAATAGAAATTTTATTTTTTATGTATTTTTTAATGTCAAGAAAAGCTATTTTAGCTTTAATAAATCAAAATCAAAAAGTGTTAAGAGAAATCTGAAGACTTAAAGCTAGGAAGAAGGTTAGGATTGTTCAAACGGTAGGTAGATACTAAAAACTAGAAACAGATATGGACAGAGCTAAAATCTAGTCATAAGTGAGCTGTAATTTTCTTCGGAAGCATTTTTTTCTCTCTCCATTCCTCTTTTTACCAAAGAGAGGCATAAACCAACTTATTTGCAAAAAATATTTAAAAATAAAAATGAATAAATTTAGTCTCAATTTAGTCTGTTATTTGCACAAAGCCCCACAAATATACTAATTGATTAGGGTTGGCAGATGGTGTGGTGGTTAAGGGTTCTGGACTCCCACATGAAGTTTTGATTAAAAGTTTTTAAAATTCAGAAGAATTTGCCAGAGGGCACATGCACATGCACTTGAAAAAGAGAGGGGGGAGAAGAAAGCACTAACTGAGGGTATGGCCATGCCACAATCCCATCTCACCCAGTTCTACATCTTCTCAGGATTTGGGGCATGCATGCACACATGCCTGCTGTGTTTCCAAGCCACCAGGTCTAGGACTTAAACCACATGGTTGGCCATACAAGATCTGGGGCCCCTTGGGACCAGCAGTTAGTGTAATGGCTATGTCGCTGAACTCCCATGTAGTCGACCGCAGTTCAAGTCCCGGACTCGGTGGCTTAAACTCATGCCGGGCATGTGTGCATGTGTGCCCAAGAGATCCCAAAGAGAAGGAAGGAGAAGGGATGGAGGCATGGCCATCCCCCCGAGGGGTGATTTCTCGCTTTCTGTCTCTGTCTCTCTCTTTCTGTAGCAAAAAACCTCTCCAAAAAATAAATAAATAAAATAAAATTAAAAAGATCTGGGGCCCCTTAAGCACTATGCCAAAAAACTGGACTTTGATGAAATTCAATTTATTAATATTAATTTTTTATTTATACTTTGTGCCTTTTTCTTTTAAAAGAAATCTGCCAAACCACACAAGGTCACTAAGATACTCTTCTATAAGATTTAGTTTCAGCTCTTACATGTAGGTCTGTGATGATTTTCTTGTTGATGTTCATATATGGCGCGGTGGGTTTTAATTATTTATTTAATTTTATTTGTTTTTATTATTATTATTTTTAATTTGACCAGAGAAAAAAGGAAAGTGAGAAAGCAAGCTGCCAGGTCCGGAACTTGAACCATAGTTGGCCATGTGGGAGTCCAGTGCCCTTAACTGCCATGCCACCTGCAGGATTCCAAGGGTCACTTTACTTTTATATACAATTTTTTTAATATAGGATCAATTATTTAATTAGGTTCTTGGGAAAAAAATTAGAACACCAATTTGTGAGGATAAACTCCGTTTGTAAGGGCAAACAAAAAAAGCAGGCAGCCCTGGAGCTGAAGAACAGCTTTGATTTTTGGTAAAATCTGTGAGTCCACAGCTTTCTGATCAACCTTGCGCTGCCCTGAAATCTCGTTTTTCTCCTTATTTATTTATTTATTTATTTACAGATTCAATCATAGATTTAATTTTTAAAAACGGAATGTATTTTATATAAGGATTCTGTAAGTTAGAAATGTTATACCTATCTGGACACTACAGAAGATTCATAGAACAGCTTGTAAAGGAACAAGTGTACAGACAACTGTGTTAAGGAACAAGTCAAAAATAGTTCACAAAGAGAAAATCAAGAGGCAGAAAATGCTTCAAGAGGCAGAGTCCTCAGAAATTGTTCTGGAATGCTGGTTCACTTGTATCAACACCATGTTCCTGGTTCAACTTCTTGAACTCCACCACTTGGAAGAAGATATGCTCAAGGATATGTTTCGCATCTTTTGGTCCTTTGGTAGTTTACTGGTGACACCAAGAATGTCGCCACATTTCCTGGCATAGAGTTCCAGGCCTTCTTCAGTACAGTAGTTGGTGATCTGAGCAAGCCATGCCTTCTCAGAGAACGACTCATCTAGGTCAAACAGCTCCAGAGGAGGAGGTGGCAATTCCCCAAACTAGGAGGGAAAACCGTGGGCTGCGGGGCTGGCCGCGGCGTCTCTGAGGCTGGATGAACTGGAGCCGTTCGCGTTTCACGTGGAGCTGCTCCTGAGCCTTGATGACCTTGGGGAGGGAGGCAGAATCAGCTGGTAAATGGCAGATTGAAGAGGGTGGCAAAGTCCCGTGGGTTCTCATCATGCCCTGGAGACACAGGGTGGTGGTATCAGGCAGCATCACAGAGTCGGAAATCTCTGGGTCCTCAGCATCAGTCTGGTTTAGGTGGATGCCCTCTGCTGTGAGTCACTGGAAAAGATCCATGATTTTGCTGTTTTCTTCTTTATCCAAATATTGGTCACTGAACATGTGACAGGAGCCAAGCACTGCCAGCTTCCCGCCTTGGCTCTGAGTGGTAGAAAGCCAGAATGGGTCTGTTAAGTGGGGAACAGACAGAACCTGTAGACAGAACAGCCACTGCTGGTTCCATGACACTCATGTGGCACCAACAGGATCAACGCAGGTGAGAGCCTGGGCATTGTTTCCGCTGCTCTCCTCATCGATGATTCCAGGCACAGCCTTCCCTGCAGCTCGGCTCATTCCGTTTAAGACTCCATTGGAAACCAGAGCTTCTTTAGGATGGAAATAGTTGTAATGCACTTTTCTAACCACAGCATCATCATCAACCGTGATTCCATATTCTTCTAGTAGAAAGTATTAAAGTCAAATCTGGATTCCCCTCCTCCCAGCATCACAAGGATATCTCCTCCACTGTCAAAGCACTTCTTCAGGACTTCAAACTCAGCTACAGTAAAGTTTTCCCGGGACCAGCAGTTAGTGTAATGGCTATGTCGCTGGACTCCCACGTAGTTGACCGCAGTTCGCGTCCCAGACCAGGTGGCTTAAAACTCACGCCGGGCGCGTGTGCGTGCGTGCCCAAGATCCCAAGAGGAGAACAAAGGAGAAGGGATTGCAGTGTGGCCATGCCCCTGGGGGTTGATTTCTCACTTTCTATCTCTCTGTCTCTCTCTGTCTGTCTGGTGAGCGCACACGCCCTATAGCGAAAACCTCTCCAAAAAAAAAAAAAGTTCTCCCTTGGCCCATCTGTAATCTATAGCTTCACCCCAATTAGCTTCTCAGATGTGATTTCCTCTTTTAAGCTCTGAATCTTCCAATTACCCTGAAGTCTTTTCTGCATGGATTTATGGCCATTATTGGTGGGAAATACCTCCTTTTTGTAGGCATTAAAAAGAATGGTACTCCGAAGCTCTTTCTCTGTGGTTACCTGAGGCCCAGTGACCATAATCTTCACCTGATGCTGCCCAGCATCCTGCGGCCAGGTATCCAAGGCCACTTGGCAACAGTGGAGGCGTCCTCCCACATGGCCGGAAGGCATGCCCCCGCCCCCCACCCCCCACGCCTCCATATTTCTCCCTCTCTCTGTGGAAGATCTCACCTTCCTGTCTGGGTTTCCGCAGTTTCTTTTTCTTGAAGTAAGCATCGGTAAGGTGCTTTGGGATTTTTACTTTGCTAATATCAATTTT
>NW_006159650.1:1308896-1309960 GCF_000334495.1 Tupaia belangeri chinensis
GTCAGTGGGATAATACCTAGGCATTTTGCGCAGTTTAACCACCCGGGTACCACCATTCTTGTCTCCACCAACTGGTTTTGTGACAGTCGCAAGAACCTTCTCCTTTTTCTTTTCGATCCTGGATTTAGTGGCCGAGTATTTCCCCTTGTCCATGGCCTTCCTGGAATACATGGCAGACCGGGAGTATCTGCCAATGCCTGGTATGGGGTTTCGGCTGCAAGGGGGCTTCCCCTTCTTGGGCTTTTTAGCCTTAGGATCACCTTTTTAACCTTGTTACTGACATCAGCCTTCTTGGCTTCAGGGTTCTTCTCCTTAGTATCCTGCTTTGCAGCTTTTTATATAATTAACTGATTACTTCACATCATTTTTCTGGAAAAGAAAATTCTTTCGTTACTGAATTGCCTAGCACTGCTGTTGAAAATCAGCTGACCATGTAACTGTAGATCTATTCCTAGACTCTACTCTGTTCCATCGACATGTTTGCCTGTCTTTATGCCGGTACGACACTGTCTTGATTACTGTTTCTTTATAACAGATCTTGAAATCATGTAGTGTAAGTCCTCCAACTTTCACTTTTCCAGGTTTGCTTTTCACTATTCTGTTTTTTTCCATATGACTTTTAGGATCAACTTGTCATTTTTTATTAAGAAAGCCTGCTAAGATTTTGATATGAATTTCATTAAATCTGTATATCAGAATGGAAAGACTTGACATTATTGAATTTTTCTACTCCATGAATGTAGTTTATCTCTCGATTTGTTCAGGTCTTCTTTCTTTCTTTCTTTCTTTCTTTCTTTCTTTTTAAGAATTATACTTTGGGACCAGCAGTTAGCATAATGGCTATGTCGCTGGACTCCCATGTAGTCGACTGTGGTTCACGTCCTGGACCTGGTGGCTTAAACTCACACAGGGAGCGTGTGCGTGCATGCCCAAAATCCCAAGAGGAAAGTGAAGGAGAAGGGATTGCGGTGTGGCCATCCCCCGTGGGGGATGATTTCTCGCTTCCTGTCTCTGTCTCTCTCTGTCTGTCTGGCAAGCACACGCGCCCTATAGCAAAAACTTCT
>NW_006159650.1:1310506-1372426 GCF_000334495.1 Tupaia belangeri chinensis
AGCAAAAACTTCTCCAAAAAAAAAAAAAAAAAAAAAAGAGGAAATGAAAAGCTCTCTTACGTTTTCAGACATTTCCAATACTCTTTTATCCTTTATGTTGATACGTATTTCCATCTGGTATTTTCTTCTCCCTGAAGGGCTTCCTTTAACATTTCTATGACTCTGGTCTGCTAGTACGAGATTCTTTCAGGTTTCAAATGTCTGATTATCTCACTTTTCATGGAAGGTATTTCCAAGGAGTTCGGAAGTCCAGGTTGACTTCTGTGCTGTTTCCTCTCAGGACTCTGAACATACTTGCTCCTCTGTCTTTGCGCTCACATTGTTCCAATGTAAGTCTCATGCCATCCTTATCTCCGTATCCATGTAACGTCCCTTTTCCTCTGACTGACTTTTTTCCCCAAAGACTTATTTATTTAATTCCATTTATTATTATTGTTTTTTCATTTGACTAGAGAGAGAGAGAGAGAGAGAAAGGGAAAGCAAGAAAGCAAGCCACCAGGTCTAGGACTCAAACCGTGGTTGGCCATGTGGGAATCCAGTGCCTCTAACCACCATGCCACCTGCTGGCCCCTCTGACTGCTTTTTACGGGTTTTCTTCTTATCAATGGTTTTTAGCAATTTTAGGGTGGGGGGGTGAGATCCATGGCGCAGTAGTTAAGCACTGTGAATAGAGTGAAGTTCAAATCCCAGCCCAGCACCTTGAAAAGCACATCAGATGCATGTGCATGAGTGCTCCAAATCCTGATGGGATTGCGGCACGACCACATGCCATTAGAGATGATCTCTCTCTGAGAGAGAAAGGAAAGTGTGGTTGGCAGTTAGAGTGGTAGGCATGAGCGAGCAGCCCTAAGAGAAAAGTGAAAGGGCATTTTGGTCAACGCCCTAATTCCCACTAGGGCAATAAACTAATTAGGCAGCCTAATTAAAACAACCTGGCTCACACTGGGTGTGCGCAATTAGGTAATCAAATTCCTCATTCTTTACCTGTGAGAAAAGTACGTACGTGCAGGAGAAAATGCACGGATTCAAATTCAACTGAAGGACATAGGTAGTGTAACAGACCTCCCACCAATGAGAATTTATGACCTCTAAGTAAAAAAAATAACAATTAACCAATACCAAATGCAGTTGCCACCTGGCAGTCTGCCCGCCCAAGAGCCTTTTGGGTGTACTTCCTTTCTTTCCTATTAAACCTTCTTTTCTACCTATTTCATTCGTGGCTGTGGTTTCATGTTGTGCCTAGGGACAGGTCTCTAATTTTAGTGATCTGGACCCAAAGGACCAAGGACTTCACAATGTAGCTCGACACTCACCCACCCGCTGACAAAAGGAGGGATCCATGCGTGGGGGAGCCAACCTGGGTCTTCTTGTGGTTTCCTTCTCCCTTGATGCTCTGCCTTTGCTCAGCTCCTTGGTCCCTCCCACCCTCCTGTCTCTTCTCCCGGATGTCAGACGGGAGCCATCCTCGTGACAGCAGTGCCATGAGGGGCAGCCAGAGCCTGCTGGGACACTTTCCGGGGGCAGGAGGAGAGAGGCTGCAAAGGATGGCCTCCTGAGCCAAAGGACGCAGCCTGGGGCTCAAAGTAGATCCAGCGCTACAAACTCCTCCCGTGCCTCAGGCCATGTCACCACACCAGTCCTAAAATAGTCATTCCTGAGGAAGCAACTGGAGCAGGAAGTGCCTGCGTGTGTTTTTCAGCTCTCCCGCATGTGTTAGATCGCCCATGGACACCTGCCGTTCTCCCCAGCAGGTCTTCCCGAGCTGTCCGACGTGAAGGAAGGACAGGTGGTCACCACATGGCCCAAGGTTGATAATACCCTGAAAGCAGACAACACGCAACACAGGGCTTGAAATCAATTGAAAGAAGCAGGAGGTGAGGTGGTTAAAGCACTGGGCTCCCACACGGCCAAGTACAGTTCAAGCCCTGGACCATCAGCCTGAAAATCATGCCGGGCACATGTGCATGTCCGAAATCTCAAGAGGAGATTGGAGGAGATGGGACTGCAACGTGGCCATCCTCCTTGGGGGTGATTTCTCACTTTTTTTATGTCTCTCTCTGGCAAGGGCATACACACTATGGCAAAAACCTTAAAAAAAAAAAAAAAAAAGAAAGAAAGAAAGAAAGAAAGAAAGAAAGAAAGAAAGAAAGAAAGAAATCAGAACCACCAGTGTTCAAATGAGGGTCCTGGCTAAATCATACTAGACTTACTCTTCTCTTACTGCTGTTTCTTCACATCCGGAAAAGTCACATCGGTTAATGAGAAGAGCCAGAATCACAGTGAAGCAGACGTGAATGCGATCTCTGACTCATGGCTTCTAGCGGGTTGTCGGAAAAGTCATGGTGGAATTTTTGCATAGAAAAACATGGAAAAAATACATGATGGCTTTTCTGACAGACCGATAGTGACTTTGCTTTGGGTTCACGATCTAATGGTTAACCAGGTTTGAATCCTGGCTCTGGTGGCTTGAAAAATGCCGGGCGTGTATGTGTGCATGTATTCCCAAAATTCAGAAAGGAGGGAGAGATGGAGAAGGGATTAGAGAGCGGCCACGCTCCACTAAGGGTTTCTTGCTCCCTCTGTCTCTCTTTGGTGAAAGCATGTAAAGCAAGTACCTTCCGGCAACTGAAAAAAATTCAAACATGGGAGCCAGAAGATGGCATAACAATTACATCACTGGACTCTCACATGGTCGACTGTGGTTTGAATCCCAGACCCAGTGGCTTGAAAATCACGCCAGATGTGTGTGTACGTGCCCAAGATCCCAGGAGGAGAATGGAGGAAAAGGGACTTCTGTGTGGCCATCCCCCTAGGGGGTGATTCTTTATTTTTCCTTTCATAGCCTCTGTCTCTCTCCAGTGAGCACACATGCCATAAGACTAAAACCTAAAAAATAAAAAAAAAAGTCAAACGCCAAAATGGTGATGAACAGCCTTGTAAAAAGATATTATTTGAACATAAAGTCAACACTAAAACCACTAATAGCCTAATTAAAACAACCTGGCTCACACTGGGTGTGCGCAATTAGGTAATCAAATTCCTCATTCTTTACCTGTGAGAAAAGTACGTACGTGCAGGAGAAAATGCACGGATTCAAATTCAACTGAAGGACATAGGTAGTGTAACAGACCTCCCACCAATGAGAATTTATGACCTCTAAGTAAAAAAAATAACAATTAACCAATACCAAATGCAGTTGCCACCTGGCAGTCTGCCCGCCCAAGAGCCTTTTGGGTGTACTTCCTTTCTTTCCTATTAAACCTTCTTTTCTACCTATTTCATTCGTGGCTGTGGTTTCATGTTGTGCCTAGGGACAGGTCTCTAATTTTAGTGATCTGGACCCAAAGGACCAAGGACTTCACAATGTAGCTCGACACTCACCCACCCGCTGACAAAAGGAGGGATCCATGCGTGGGGGAGCCAACCTGGGTCTTCTTGTGGTTTCCTTCTCCCTTGATGCTCTGCCTTTGCTCAGCTCCTTGGTCCCTCCCACCCTCCTGTCTCTTCTCCCGGATGTCAGACGGGAGCCATCCTCGTGACAGCAGTGCCATGAGGGGCAGCCAGAGCCTGCTGGGACACTTTCCGGGGGCAGGAGGAGAGAGGCTGCAAAGGATGGCCTCCTGAGCCAAAGGACGCAGCCTGGGGCTCAAAGTAGATCCAGCGCTACAAACTCCTCCCGTGCCTCAGGCCATGTCACCACACCAGTCCTAAAATAGTCATTCCTGAGGAAGCAACTGGAGCAGGAAGTGCCTGCGTGTGTTTTTCAGCTCTCCCGCATGTGTTAGATCGCCCATGGACACCTGCCGTTCTCCCCAGCAGGTCTTCCCGAGCTGTCCGACGTGAAGGAAGGACAGGTGGTCACCACATGGCCCAAGGTTGATAATACCCTGAAAGCAGACAACACGCAACACAGGGCTTGAAATCAATTGAAAGAAGCAGGAGGTGAGGTGGTTAAAGCACTGGGCTCCCACACGGCCAAGTACAGTTCAAGCCCTGGACCATCAGCCTGAAAATCATGCCGGGCACATGTGCATGTCCGAAATCTCAAGAGGAGATTGGAGGAGATGGGACTGCAACGTGGCCATCCTCCTTGGGGGTGATTTCTCACTTTTTTTATGTCTCTCTCTGGCAAGGGCATACACACTATGGCAAAAACCTTAAAAAAAAAAAAAAAAAAGAAAGAAAGAAAGAAAGAAAGAAAGAAAGAAAGAAAGAAAGAAAGAAAGAAATCAGAACCACCAGTGTTCAAATGAGGGTCCTGGCTAAATCATACTAGACTTACTCTTCTCTTACTGCTGTTTCTTCACATCCGGAAAAGTCACATCGGTTAATGAGAAGAGCCAGAATCACAGTGAAGCAGACGTGAATGCGATCTCTGACTCATGGCTTCTAGCGGGTTGTCGGAAAAGTCATGGTGGAATTTTTGCATAGAAAAACATGGAAAAAATACATGATGGCTTTTCTGACAGACCGATAGTGACTGTTGCTTTGGGTTCACGATCTAATGGTTAACCAGGTTTGAATCCTGGCTCTGGTGGCTTGAAAAATGCCGGGCGTGTATGTGTGCATGTATTCCCAAAATTCAGAAAGGAGGGAGAGATGGAGAAGGGATTAGAGAGCGGCCACGCTCCACTAAGGGTTTCTTGCTCCCTCTGTCTCTCTTTGGTGAAAGCATGTAAAGCAAGTACCTTCCGGCAACTGAAAAAAATTCAAACATGGGAGCCAGAAGATGGCATAACAATTACATCACTGGACTCTCACATGGTCGACTGTGGTTTGAATCCCAGACCCAGTGGCTTGAAAATCACGCCAGATGTGTGTATACGTGCCCAAGATCCCAGGAGGAGAATGGAGGAAAAGGGACTTCTGTGTGGCCATCCCCCTAGGGGGTGATTCTTTATTTTTCCTTTCATAGTCTCTGTCTCTCTCCAGTGAGCACACATGCCATAAGACTAAAACCTAAAAAATAAAAAAAAAAGTCAAACGCCAAAATGGTGATGAACAGCCTTGTAAAAAGATATTATTTGAACATAAAGTCAACACAAAAACCACTAATGAGGTAGATTACATCCTTATTTTTCCATCCCAGGTCGACAACCTCCACAGTAGCCACATTTCAAGCACTCAGTAGCCACAGGTGGCTGGTGGCCCACAGTGACTGTACAGGATAGTCTAGGTTGAGACCCTCACTTCATTTTACACATAAAGGCCATGTATCTTTTTTCTAATAAAAAAATTATTTTACTTTTTAAAAAGAATTATTTAATTTTATTAGTTATTATTTTTTAAATTTGACCGGAGAGACACAGAAAGAGAGAGAAAGGAGAAGTGAGAAAGCAAGCTGTCAGGTCTGGAACTCGAACTATGGTCGGCCATTTGAGAATCCAGCGCCTTAACCACCCTGCCACCTGCTGGCTCCCAAAAATTATTAACTTTATTTATTCATTCATTTATTTTAGAGACACACACATACAGAGAAGGAAAGTGAGAAAGCAAACCACCAGGTCTGGGAATTGAACCGTGGTCACCCAGGTGGTGACCTTAACCACAGGCCACCTGCTGTTACTCTGAGGTTTGTGCTTTTTCCCCCTAAGCTTTACCAGGAGTTGTTCACTGTGCTGGAAGCACGGCAGCCCACAGCCCTCCCGTCTGGGTGTCTGAGTTCCTGCACAACACGCCTCTGAATGGCTGTGTCCGTAGCTGTCACATCCAGGGAGGTTCCTTCTGTGAGTCCTTCAGGCTGAATTCTTCGGTATCGTGTCTTGATGCCCCTGTTTTATCTGTGCCTGGGCATCTGCTTTACTGGAAAACAGATTACTTTATAATATAGTTCTTTCATTTATTTTTTACATCACAGTTGGGCATTATGTTGATTTTTTTTAAATTATGGTGAAGGTAGCTTATACATGTTCACATTGTAAACTGATACTAAACTATTGTTAATCATGAAAGTACTTGTTATAAATGAAAACATAAAAAGTGCGTTATACAGGGGCCGGCAGGTGGCGTGGTGGTTAAGGGCACTGGACTCCCACATGGCCGACCACTCGAGTTCCAGACCTGGAGGCTTGCTTTCTCACTTTTTCACTTTCACTCTCCCTCTCTGGTCAAATTAAAATAAGTAAATAAATAGAATAAAGTTAAATAAAATAATTTGTAAAAAAAAAAAAAAGTGCCAGTTATAAAGAGGAATACGGGTTCCCAAGGCTGGAGTCAGGCTGGTTTCCAGAGGATGCTGAGCAGAGAAGGGGACCCTGCATTTGGGTTTCAAGTCTCTCCCTCCCTGGAAGTGGAACAGCAACCACACTGGTTCCTTGTAGGAAAAGGGGGAACACACAGTTTGCTTTATTTAGTTTTTTATGTGCAAGCCGCACCAAATGTTCTCTGAGCATAGAAAACTTGATGCCCTCAAATATTACAAAGGAAAGATTTCCTACCATGTGAGATGACTTTTTAATGCCATTTTTTTCTTACTAAACCAAATAATGTTCTTTATAGTATCAGGTTCGGGGTTGGCCTCATAGCCTAGTGTTTAGGGAAGCCAGCTCCCACGTGGCCAAGCGCAGTTCAAGTCCTTGCCCTGGCATCTTTCACCTGTTGCACGTGCACGTGTGCCCCAAACCCTGTCAGGAGAGACCACACCACGCCGGTCCCTCCCTAGCGCTGTTAATAGCCAGGCCCTGTGCCAGGTGCTTGCATCCTTACAGAGCCTGTCAAGATGGCAGCTGTCCATATTTTACAGCCAGGGAGAGGGTGTTCTAACTACCACAGAGGCAGACCTGGCAATTTCCATGCAACCACCGACTAAATACGGGTTGAGCTAATTTAGGTTTCAGCCTCATCTGTTTATCAAAACAATGGCCAATTCAACTGTCCTTGGGACGGTGATCGCATTAGGTGTTCTCCAACCCTACTGCTTATTCTGCTTACTCAGCAAATGCTTGGTGACAGTCCAGAGGAAGGAAACATACTAGGAATCTTTGAAAAGTTCATGAAAAATACATATTATGAAAAAATTATGCATGGATATCAAAGAAATTTTGCACAAAATAAACATACTTTAATTCCATTTTCCCACAAACTTACTTATTTTTATTCACTTATTTTAGTTTTACAATAGGCCACATGTACTTGCCAGAGAAAGACACAGAGAAAGAGAGAGGAAGAGGGAAAATGAAAACTTACCCCCTTGGGGTGTTGACCACACCACAGTCTCTTTTCTTCCATTCTTCTCTTGGGATCTGAGGCAAATGCACACATGCTCCGTGTGATTTTCAAGCCACTGGGTTCAGGACTCGAACCATTAGGCCAGCCAGGTGGGATCCAGTCACCTTAACCTCCGTGCCACCTGCTGGCCCACAAGCTTATTTTTAATTGCCAGAGCATGCATTTCCTTGTCAGAGAGGGGGAGAGAGAGGAAAGTCCCCCCTAACAGGGGATAATCACACCGTGATCCTTTTCCCTTCATTTTTCCATCCTGTCAGGATTGGGGCACATCACACATGTTGGGTTTTTCAAAGCTGCTGGGGCCAGCATTGGAACTGTGGTCAACGAGATGGAATCCAGCTCCTGATGCTCGGCACTTAACCGCTGCAGGCGGCCAGGCCAGGCCAGCCCTTGTCCACGTACTTGTGAAGTCTCCTCATAGAGGCCACTCGTGCTCTGCGATGTGAGGCGGGGCCGGGTGTGGCAGGGAAACCTTGTTCACCCAAATCCTGGCTCCGTATCTGAGTGTGATGGGGCAGAGCTGGTCGGAAAGCACCTCCTCCTCAGTGCTTGTCAGCCCTCAGCTGGCTACGCATCAGGACACCTGCGGGTGCAGGAGGGGTGCGGCTGGGACACTGGGTCCCAGCCTCAGTGATGCTGCAATGGGTCAGACAGTGCACAACCACCCCCACCCCACCCCCCGCACACACCAGGCTTTTAGAAGCTTCAGAGGTTGAGGACTAAGACACCTGGGGGCTAAGTTGCTGCAGCTGTTGACCACTTGGACACCCAAAGAGATCATGCAAATGGGACCTGGGAGGAGCTTCCCTGAGAAGTGACCTGCTTACCTTCCCCGCGCTTGGGCTCAGGGACCCATCTGGGGAGCAGCAGTTGAGAGCACGAGCTCAAACATACTGCTGGGTAAGCGTGAGCAAGTTCTGCTGGCCACTCCGTGCCTCCGTTTCCTCATCCGTAAGATGGAGACACAGCAGTGCTACCCTCACAGGGCGGTCGTCAGATTAGTCTTATTATTACTTTATAACAGGGCACTGTGTTCACTGGAGAGGAACAGACAAGACAGCGAGAGGGAAAGTGAGAATCACCCCTGGGAAGATGGCCCTGTCTCACTCCCCTCCCCTCCATTCTCCTCCCGGGATTTTGGGCATGCACACACACACCCTTCGTGATTCTCACATTGCTGGTCCAGGCTCTATCCGCGGTCAGCCATGTGGGAGTCCAGAGCCATAACCACTGCACCACCCGCTGGCCCGGTTGTGAGATTTAAATGAGAGAACGCACATAACATACTGAGAAGGATGCCTGGCACGCGGCAAGCTGTAGATAGGGTTAGCTGTTATTGTGAGAGATGAAAGGCTAACTTCTACCTTAAGAGACTTGCAAGCAAAACAAAAAGGAATTTGACAGCTGCCGTGGTTCGTGTTCGAATGCGGCCACTCCGAAATGCAGGTGTTGAAACATAATAGCCGGGTGACGGCGGGCGGTTAAGTCACAGGGAGCACGACAGGCTCTGGGCAGCGGCCGTCACTCGCTCTCCCGGCTGTGGCTGTGTGAGGACACAGTGCTCCACCTGGAGGCCATCTAGGAAGCAGAGAGCAGCTCTCACCAGACCACCGAACCTGCCCACATCTTGGTCTTAGACTTCGCAGCCTCCAGAACAATGAGGTAACACACTTGTTCTTGATTTAATTTTTCTTTTTTTTGGAGAGGTTTTTGCTATAGGGCACATGTGCTCGCCAGAAAGACAGAGAGACATAGAGACAGAAAGCGAGAAATCACCCCCCAGGGGGTATGGCCACACCACAATCCCTTCTCCACCATTCTCCTCTCAGGATCTTGGGCACGCACACACACGTGCCCAGGGTGAGTTTAAGCCACCGGGTCTGGGATGCGAACTGCGGTCGACTACATGGGAGTCCAGCTACATAGCCATTACGCTAACTGCTGGTCCCCACACTTGTTCTTTATGAATAACTCCGTCTCAGGTATTGTGTCATGGCAGCACAAACAGACTAAGACAGCAGCCTTCCTCCCTCATCCTTTCTCCAAGTCTGGGCAGCTTCATCTGGACAGACTGTCCTGCCCAGTGTGGACATGGACTTAGGTGTGAATGGGAGGGATCGCAGTTTTGCACTCATTAGTCCAATGTCTAGTCACAGGTATTTTAGGTTTTTTTTTCATCTAATTTTCTATTTTTTTTTTTTTAAGAGAGATTTCTTCTATAGGGAACATGCGCTTGCCAGGGAGACAGAGAGAAAGCGAGAAATCACCCCCTGGGGGGTGGGAGGGGGATGGCCACACGCCACATCGGAATCCCTTCTCCATTCTCCCCTCAGGATTTTGGGCAGGCACCCACACGCACCCAACGTGAATTTTAAGACGCCACGTCCAGGACAAACCACGGTTGACTACGAGAGAGTCCAGCGATGTAACCATTATGCCATCTGCTGGTCCCAAGTTTTGTAGTTGTTCATAAGAAAGCAAGTCTGGGGACCAGCAGATGGCATAATGGTTTCATTGGTGGACTCCCACATAGTCCACTGTGGTTCAAATCCCAGACCCGGCAGCTTATAACTCATGCTGGCTGTGTGTATGTGTGCATGCTCAAAATCCTGAGAGGTGAATGGAGGAGAAGGAATTGCTAGTGGCCATATCCCTGAGGGAAGATTTCTCTCTTTCTGTCTCTTTGGCAAGTGCATGTGCCCTATAGCAAAAATCTGTCTAAAAAAAAAAAAAAGAAAGAAAAGAAAAAGACAAAGAAAGAAAGTCTGGTACCAGTTACTCCTTCATGGGTGTAAGCAGAGGTCCTAAACACTACTTTTTTTGTTTGTAGCTTTCAGTATCTGCAATTAAAGACCCCAGGTAGACATAAATGTTGATCTATAAACAAAGAAATGGGTTGTGCTTAGGGCTGGAAAATGTAGAAAAATTTAAAATAATATATTTAGTTCACCTTTATAAAAGGGCAACAAATCATGAAAAGCTCTCAAAAACTAGAAGTTTAATGGAGAACAACAAAAAAAGGCAAAAGAAAAGAGATCATCTCATTTATAACTTGGTACAATAACAGCCATATATTTCATGGATGAACACTATTTTACCTAAAAATTTTAACTTAAAACATGAAAGCATGTTTCATTACTTCAAGCGATTCATTCAAACCAAGCAAGTAGATGAATAATACACTGCAGGTATTTAAAGGTTATCTACATTAAAACATTTGAAAATAGGTCTGGCAGGTGGAGTGGTGGTTAAAGGCACTGGATTTTCACATGGTCAACCACAGTTCGAGTCCCAGACCTGGCAGCTTGCTTTCTCGCATTCCCTTTCTCTCTTTGGTCAAATTAAAAAAAAATAACAAATAAAATTAAGTAAATAAATAATTGTTTTTTTAAAACATAAAAATACTTATCTTTCTTTTGTATAATTAGTTAATTCACCTTTTTATTGTGTACTATTAATTAGCAAAAAGATACACCACAGAGAATCTGAGGTTTGGAATGCAGCAGAGCCAGAGTCTCAATATGATTCACTGGCAACAGGAACTTCCTTTATCACCCTGAGTCATAAATATTTTGGCTCCTTTGGTTTCTATTGTGAGCTGAGAGCAGAAATTTGTTATATACAGCCTGAACAAACAGGGGATTATTAGTCCATGTCATTCGCGTTCTTTTTTCCTACAAAGGCTCAAGCATTTATTTATGCATACATATAGACATACACACATGCATATGTACTATAGGGAGTGTGCACTCGCCAGAGACAGAAAGAGGGAGGGAAAGCAAGAGATCATCCCCGGGAAGGATGCCACGCCACAGACCCGTCTCCTTCATTCTTCTGTCAGGAGTTTGGGCACACATGCACCCACACCTGGTGTGATTTTAAAGCTGCTGGATCCAGGACTCGAACTGCACAATCGGCCAACTGGGATCCAGCCTCATTAACTTCCATGCCACTTGGTGGCCCAATTTTACATTTATGATTCATTCATTTCTGAATCAAAGAAAAGGCTTATTATTTTGTTCCCACACTTCCCTAAATAAATAGAACTTGCATACTTGTGAATTTCATAGAAACCCTGGTACAAATCATTTTACCTCTGTCACTTGGTATCAGAGAGCAGTTGTAGAAAAATAGTATTGCTTAATAAGCATGTTTGTATACAAGCATGCAAAAATGAATAAGAACCTTTATTTCATGTGTTTGTTGACTCCAGGCTTTTTTTTTTCTTTTGTGAATTTTGAGAATTGCCTAGTGACATCTTGACCTACTTTTCTTTTGTGTTGTTCATATTCTGATTTCTAAGAGTATTCTCATATTTTAATAATATTAATACTTTACAGGTTTTACATTTTTCCAAATTTCTCTTTCATTTCTTTTTTTTTTTTTTTTTAGAGGTTTTTTGTTATAGGGAGCGTTCTTAAGCTAGAAGCTATTAGGGATATCAAAAGAATAGGGTTTTATCAGCTCCGTGTCTCTAGGACACAAAAGGGACTCCAAGGGGGTGCCTGTTAACAAATTCAAGTCATAAAATCAGAGCAGGCCCATTTGGATGGATGTACAGTTGCAGAGAGGAAAAAGAAATGCCTCTATGTGGGAGTCCAGCGACATAGCCATTATGCTAACTGCTGGTTCCCTCTTTCATTTCTAAGTACAGGAATTTTTTTTTTTTTTTTGAGAGGTTTTTGCTGTAGGGCACGTGCGCTCACTAGAAAGACAGAGAGAGTCAGGAAGAGAAAGAGAAATCACCTCGCAGGGGCGATGGTCACGCCGCAATCCCTTCTCCATTCTCCTCTCAGGATCTTGGGCACTCATGCACACAATGCCCGGCATGAGTTTAAGCCACCGGGTCCGGGACTCAAACCACAGTCGACTACATGGGAGTCTAGCGACATAGCCAACTGCTAGTCCCTCATGCACAATTTTATGGAGTGGCCGGTTTGGATATGAAAACTCCACAGTCAGAACCCTGCCGACCTGAATAGGGTTCCAAGGCAGTCCCAATTTTACTAGCTACATTCACAGAAGGGCGAAGTCAGGCATCAGGGATTTTCTCTGCTTTATTTCTTCAGTTTGCCTTTCCCCCTTTCTTTCTAACGACATACTCTAGTAATTTGTATTTTGTGTGAGTATAGCTATATCAGCTTTGATTCTGTAAGTGCCCTTCTGTGTCTAAGTAAAGTGACATTCTCTGCATACACTAGCCACAAATGCAAATAGCTTTCCGTGGTCACAGAGGAGAGAACACAGACCCAGGGGACTTACTCTCACCTCCACCTCTTAGACCACATCTATGCTTTTCCCCTAAAGTGGCTAGTTTACCAGCTCAGTTATTTATGTTCAAAAGAAGGCCTTAGCTCCAGAGTTTTCTCACAGTGTTCTGCTTTGTAATTTTTTTCATCTCTAGTCTTATTGAGAACCACCCAAATCAGCTCTATCTTGGTTAAATTTCACCATGAAAATAGATTTCATGTAAAACTTCATTCTACCTTTCGGAAAGCCAGCTTGAAATTAGGATGAGTGGTTTCAGTAATAGTGGTTTGTGAAGAGACTGTGTTCCTGAGGTCACGTCTAAGCTACGGAGATGATAATCTACTCTAATTCTTTCTTGACTGTAGTAGCTGGGGAGGTTTGAGGGGAACGTGAGGCCAGGGATCCGCACGGCTGTGTGACGCAGGTCACAGCTTATCTGTGCTCGGCTGTGAAGGGGGAATAAAAAAGCCTCCTCAGAAGCTACTGTGACGTAATTTACTGAAAGACTTTTTACCCTTTAACTGGGTCTAGGACACACCCTGACATTTTTACCCTGCTTAGGAAAGGGACCAAAATGTGATTAAGCCTGGACTTCCTGGTCATTTAATCACGCTCCTCAGTCCTACACTGGATCCAGGTGAACGTGACTTAGTCCTAAGGAGTTCACTGTCCTTTGACACAGCAGATAAAAACGGAGGCCATGAGAACCATGAACATGGGTAACAGAGCCCTTGGCTCCTTCCACAGATGCGGTGACACAGCCCACAGGGTGATGCGCAAACAGACGACAACATGTAGAAAAGCATGCCAGGACGCGGCGAGGTGAAACCCACACGAGCAAGATGATGTTAAGTAGCTGCTCCCTGGGATGGGGAGAACATGCGGGAACATGGATGAAGCCCTGCCAAAACAGTCCTGTCCCTAGGCTAAATCCATCATGTGAGTCGGGGACAACAGCTCCATCCTCCCAGGGCTGTGACAGGAAGACAACACGCGTAGACTTGCCAGAGTTCCTGACCCAAGGTAACGCTGGACGTTCACGAAGCGGTGACTCTCATTAGACCCAAATCTACAGGTGGGAGCTGCGGACACCGCAGCAACGTCAGCCCGGTGCTGAGCTCCCCAGAGCAGGGCGGGCCTCACGGCTGCGGCTTGAGACGGCACTTCCACTTCGCAGGTTCAGGACGGCAGCGCGGCCGCCTCGCACAGGCTCTCCTGCCGCCGCGCGGGAAGGAAGGGTAGGCCTGGTTGGTTCGATCCTAGGCAGGCCCATACTGGCCCACTCCTGTCCCAGCAGGGAGTGACAGTGGAGTCGCCCTCTCTTCTGTCTGGGGGCAGAGCGGGCGCTGGCTCCCAGGATGGCAGGCCACCGGCTCCCAGCCCTCCCGACTGCACCTGTCCAGCAGACGCCGCCGCGCCCTCCGTCCTGCGCTCACGCCTCGCTGCTGCAGGGCCCGGCCGCCAGTCCCAGCCAGGGAGGATATCGCCTCGCAAAGGGGTGGGGAGGCTGCAGGTTCCCTACCCCTCGACCACCGTTGGCTTGTGCGGGGACCCTCAGCCGCCAACGTGATTCTGATGGAGACCGGCGTGGGTGGACAGCCTGGACGAAGCCGGCCGCGCCGAGGCCCCGCGCGTGTGACCGTGTATCCGCCCCGCCCTGCACGTGCTCTCAACGCCAGTGTAGCTCGGAGCTGAGCGCGCCGTGTCCCTGCCTAGACAGAGCACGGGCGTTTCCTGTTCGCCGTCCACAGCCTCGCCTTCCTCTAACACAGCTTGGTAACTGCGCTGACAACGGACGGCAGTGGGAGGGCGCTGTCCAGGATGGCCGCCCGCCTGAGTTTTAATGACCCATCATGGAGGCGTGCGGCCGGGAAGTGCAAGGCGATGGCCAGCTGAGGCCTGACCTGGCCTCGGGGTGAACGGAATGAGAAAGGTAGCAGAGCTGGCTGGGGGCTAACCCTTGTCACGTCATACTTGTTTTCCAGGGAGAGCACTCATATCTTATATCCATAAAATCAGTTTACTAAACGAATTATGCAATATACAGCCCAAACTTGTCATTCAGCTTTTTTTAATGAAATTTTTTCATTAAAAATGATCTCTTTTAAAATTTACCATAAAGTATGGTTTATTTTCTACACCTCAGTTTAAACACATCATCAAAGACATAATTATTAATGTCACGTGAGCATAAAAGGAGATTTATAAACCAGAACTGTTTTCTCTGGGAACAAACTTTCAAATGACTCACAATAAACCATAAATTTCACTGGTGAATTCCTAGAATAGAGCAGTTGGCTAACCCAGGTCTGTTCACCTCAAACAGGTAACAGGACAGAGGCCCGCAGTCTGAGCTTGCCACCCAGGCCAGCTGGGAGGACCCAAAAAAAGAATGACAGGATTTGCAGGAAGAGATGTATTGCAACAGACTCACCATTCACTGTGAACCATAATGGGGGAATAAGATAAAAACTGGCTCAGGTCAAAAGGTCAGAGGCAGGCCAAGGGGAAGTCCCGGACATTTTCCTGGCACCCCCCAGAGGGAGGGGGTTTACCAACCTGCCCTAGGCATGGTCTCTTGATATTCAGAACCTGCCCCACAACAACAGGAGCAAACACACACTTCTCCCTTACCTAGCCTTGCATTTACGTATATTCTGGGAATATGGCAGCATGGGATTTCAGGCCAGTTCTTGAGACTTCAGAAACTCCAGCACTAGCCACTGTTATCAAATCCTCTTTCTTACTCCTATGAGAACCTGAGATGCTTTTTTCGGTATCTAAAAATTTTGAAGTTATAGTGAAAATGTTATAAAAACTACAGATAAAGTGGGAAAAAAGCTACCCATTCCTCGTTCATGTCGCTCTGTCCTCCTCGGAGAGCATCTATAAACCATAAGCAGCCAGGACACTTGGAGCCCTCCTGGGCAGTGCCTGGCCATGGACGCTGGGCAGTGCCTGGCCATGGACGCTGGGCAGTTGGGCCTCGCCAGCCACACCCTCTAATAAGCCAGAGGGGTTTCCTTTTGTCCCCACGATCTCACTTTCAGCAAAGTTCGACATGCTATTGTGGCTGTTTTACTGTACCCAACAAGGAACAGGAAAGTCAAGAACCAAAGGAAATGTTTTCTGTGAAATGATCTTGCAATAGGCATTAAGAAGCCCCGCTGAATTTCAAAGAAAAGGTCTGAGAAGTGTTGCCTGCTAGAAGCCTAAGCCAGGAGGAACGAGGAGGAACTGTAATTTGAGGAGTCAGGCTCATTTCTGATACAGAATGATTACAAATACAAACACTGCCCATTTGGGCTCCCAGTCAGTAACCGGCTGGATTTCCATGTGGCCACTCCTACTTCTCACGCTCCCCTCCTGGGCTATACCCTGCAGAGCTTCAGTGGGAAGTTCTCGGTGATGAGGTGATCAGCATGAAGCAGCACGACAATGTTGACCTCAAACTCTGAGAAAAGAGCAGACAGAGAGGATTTGTGTTTGCTTGCACTGAAAAGCAGAAACCAGTGCCAACTCCACTTCAGATGCAGCAAGCTCCAGCAGTGAGGGCATGTCCAGGTGCCATGTGGAGTTCTGCATTTCTGTCCCATGCAGTGTCACCTTGAACTTCAGCAAAGGCTAGTTTTGTAACCGGTTTATCTTTGTAAGTTTCTCTAAGTTAATTTCTATCTTCTTACCTTGGAACGTAAGTCAAAAGCCTTTCCCAACCACACTCTCCTTGTCCTCTTTACTGAAGAGAATACTCTAGAATCCCCTCAACTCATTTGCATTCTTTTGCTCTATTTTTACATTTCCTACAGTTCTTAATGGCATGGAAAACTCTGAACTGGCCCACAGCTGTCTGGGTACCTGTCTCCAATCCCCAAGGGAGAAACAACCTTCAGAAAGAGCAGACAGTTAATTGCTGTTCCTTTGGATACTAGATAATTTATCTAAAACAAGGAAGAGGCAGAGGCGCCATAGCACATGCCATGTGGGCGCTGCGTTCGAGCCGCTTCCTCAGCAGCCTTCCGATGACTGTCATAAAATAGCATGCAAAACACTCCGGTGCTTAATGCACAGCATGGCAGGAAGAAATCATTTTTGTACCTCTTTGAGGCGTATGGAGCAAAACCAAGCTGAGACATCAACAGACAAGATACCCCCTCCAACTCTAAATTGAGGTATGCTGAAACATAAAAAACGCAAACCAGAATACCATGTGTAATGTGCCCGGGGCTTTAAAGGAAACCCATGTGGTGCTGGCCACAGACGGAGCAGCACCAGGACAGCAGAGGGGCTGGTGAGGGAGGCAGTGGTTTGAGTGAAGAAAGTAGGTCAGGCGGGAGGGAACTCCCTCTGCACTTGAGGCCCCTGGGACCTCTGCATTTATACTGTCAGCGCACACTCCCTATTTGATCACAACTGCCAATAGGTTTTTCGAAGTTCCCATTTCTCAGCGAAGCAGTACGATTAAGCAGAAGCAAGGACCAAACCCCCTCCCCACTACCTGTTCCTGCCAGTGAGCCTCAGGTCCAGCCCAGCAGGCTGTCCCAGCAGAGCCTGGGGGCCCTCTGTTCAGATCAACCTTGGCCCTACACAGCTGGGACTGCAGTCACAGTCCCTTCCTACTGGGGCTTTGTTCAGATCCTTGTTAAGGGGGTGACCTCCCAACTGAGTTTCATTAACATGATGGTACTTGTTATTAGAAAATCATGGTAACCTCCCTTGGGGAAGTTTGTCTCTCCCAGGTGTCTCCGGGCAGACACTGCTGTCTTTTCATGTGTTTGGTGAACACCTGAGTCTGCTGCCCTTTTTGGTCCTGACACAAGTGTCCTGACCTGTTATGCTCTTGCTACAAAGGGCCCAAAGAATTCCACACATATTACACTGTGTGTCTAACCCCACCAGTCACCTGTGCTCCAGGATATGCTCTACAGCAGGCACAAAAAGCCAAACAAGTACTCAGTGATTTGGAAGCAGGTATCATGAACATTCCCGCATGTAAAACGAACTTTGGTGATGAAACTGAACTTGGTGTGTGTGTGTATCTGTGTGTGTGTGTGTATTTTTTAAGTGTATTTATTTTTCTCCATGAGACAGACAGACACCCCCAACAGGGTCTCCACACTGTGACCCACCCGTGGTCTCGGCTGGCCCACATCATGGACACGTGTGTGCCCTGTGTGCCCAGGGAGGGTCTGGGTATAAACCTTCCCCATACGGGTCCACTTGAGTTACCACTGTGCCACTGCCTGGCCCTCTTACTTAGATTTTAAATTACACTATTTGGAAATTTTAAAGTAAAATCATAGCATACATTAAAAAAAAATGATTCCCACTGAACTAATAATGCACATTCAAAGATTTAGAGAAAATACACTATTAATAAAAAAAAAAAAACCTTACAATCTCAGGGATAAGTTCCCACTTCTCAGGGAAGCAGTACAATTAAACAGAAGTAATGCAAACCCCGGACTACATGTGACTGCCAGTGAGCCTCAGGCACACTCAGCAGGCTGTCCCAGCAAAGCCTGGGGGCCCCACAGCAAGGTTGTGTCAGCTGGGGCTGCAGTCACAGTTCCATCCTTCTGGAGCTTTGTTCCCGTCCTTGTAAGGGGGTGACCTCCCAACTGAGTTTCATTAACATGATGATACTTGTTAGAAGGGATGTACCATCAAAATATCTGTTTATTTTTTCTTCAGTAATTTGCATGCGGGATTCTGGTATGCATGAACAAGTGCCCAGTATGTTTTTCCAAGCCGCTGGGTCTGGAACTCAAACCATGCAGTCAGCCATGTGGGATCCAGCTGCCTTAATCACCAGGCCATGGGTTGCCCCCATCGAAATATCTTCTGTGAATATCTGAAGCCACAGAAATGCTTATGATACAACGATAAAGGAAAAACAACAGGATATAAAACTGTATCCTGTGACAGGATTCCAATCTTGTGGTCAAAATATTTACACATCTATTCATGGAAAACACCCAGAGACACGACCAGCTGGTGGGGCCCCAAGCCTGAGGAATGGTTAGTGTACACTCTGGGATTTTCACATGTTCTGGGTCTCCACTCAAAGCCACTCTGTCAGACAAGTGACCTGACCTCTCCATTCATAGTGCCCCCTCCACTCACTTGTTCCTTACTCAAGTTCATTTTCATCAGAGCCCAGCATCACCTGCCCTGGTCTACACTGGCAGGGTTACCATCTGTGTCCCTGCATGACAGTGAGGTCCACAGAGCCAGGATTGCTCCCTGCCATGTCCACACTGCAGTACAGCAGCTTCTCCGTGGGGTGTTGCTGAATGACCGAGGGAGAACATGCTGAGCTCTATGACCCAACTGACCTTCCTGTGGGCCCTACCCTTCACAGAACCCCCTCAGGCTCCTGAGGGCAGAGTGGGCGTGCTTACCGACTTTGAAGTTGGTGGTCTCCAGCGTAGGGCAGGTGAACAGCCTGGGAAAGACCATGTATATGGGGACAGAGAGGCTCCTGCAGACATCTCCGTCGGCGATCTGAATGTTCTGAATCTCTGTGGCATCACGGGCATAGCCTTCTGCACACCCTGGAGAAGGGAGGGACTGTTATGTGGTCGGGAATCAGCAAGCGTTAAAAACACTGAAAACTGCAGCAACATGCTCACCTCCTTCTCTGGTTTGCTCTATAGGATTCGAGACTTTCTCCCTGTCCACATCTCACTTCCCTCAAACATACGCTGATTGCAAGGAAGAGCCCCACTCTTACACTTGCTCCCCCTACGTCACCCTGACCACTGAGCACATGCAGCCCTTACCGCAGGTCTCCACACGGACCAGCTGCAGCTCTATGCTCCGGATGGCGGCCTCCGAGCTCTCTACCACTAGCTCTCCTGTGAGCGGCTGTGTGATGATGCAGTTAGTTGAGTTGAGGTGTCCTCTGATGAGAAATTTGGGGAGCAAAGCTCTCTAAAACAAAATGAAAACAAATGTATCCAGATCAAAGGAAAAATACTTGATAGCTGCTTTGGTTCAAATAAAAACTAGAAACAGGGTCGGCCAGTGGTGTGAAGGTTAAGGCAGCTGGATCCCACAAGGCCAACTGCGCAGTTTGATTCCCGGACCTAGTCAGTGGTTTGAAAACCATGCTAGGTGTGCTTGCGTTTGTGTCCAAGATCCCAAGAGGAAAAAGGAGGAGAAGGGATTGTGGTGTGGCCATCCATCCGGGGGGGGATTTCTCACTTTTCCTCTCTCTGTCCCTGTCTGGCAAGAACATGTACACTATAGCAAAAATAAAAAACCAGGTATCAAAGCTGAATAACTCTTATGCACTCCATCAGAACACTGTTTTAGAAAATGGGGGGAAAGGAACACTAGTACTTGCATATTCTGTCAAATTGGACAGACTGAATTATTCAACAACTGTTTTTATATGGAGGCACCTAACAGACCCCACCTGTACAGAATGACCACCTAGCCCAGAAAAACATCCTAAATGCCTAGAAAGTGACTTTTCACCAAGTGATCCATATAAAAAAGTCCAAGGAAGTTGCTAAGGGTGTTACCAAATAAGGCAAAGGCTTTTTTTTCTTCTGGATAATCTCGAGAATAGTTATTATTTATTTAGTTAGTTTTAGGTTTTTGCCATAGGGCACATGTGCTCACTGGAGAGAGACAGTGAGAGGAAAAGTAGAAAATCACCCCCTGGGGGGAGGGGATGACTGCAATCCCTCCTTCTCGCTTCTCCTTCTGGAATTGAGCATGCATGCCATGTGCCTGGCATGAATTTCAAGCCACCAGGTCTGGACTCAAACCACAGTCAGCCATTTTGGCGTTCAGCCCCTTAACTACCACGCCACCTGCTGGCCCCTAGAACAGTTATTTAATGAGAGAATTTACTGGCACTTATTTGGGAAAATAAAAAGTATTTACATTTGATTTACGACTTCCAATTTACAAAGCATAAAATAGTGACATAAGTTTTTGTAATAAGGTATTGAGCAGGAATTGATCTCATTGTCCCACACTGGTTTCTGGACTCAAGCAGGCCCCCATCATGGGCATATGTGTGCCCAGCACACTCAGGGAGGTCTCTAGATGCTAAGCTGGAACCCTCCCACGTCGGTCAGCCTCACAGAGCACTGATTTTACTGATGGCCATCATCTGGCTCCCCAGTTATGCAACTTAGAAAAGTCATGGCGTTAATTTTATCTCAGGGAAATTTAAAGAGAAGAACTTTCTCCAATGCTTAATGAAAAGTTTATGAACCTTTATGCTGTACATGTTGGAAACTGGCCAAGGGTGACTGGTGATAGTCTTTGTGGGAAAAATAGACCTAGAGGGCCAGGTGGTGGTGCAGTGGCAATGCAGCTGGACCCACACAGGAAAGGGTCCGGGTTCATGTCCCGGGAACAACCTGAGCACACCAGGAGGCATGAGCATGCCTGTGATCCAGGCTGGTTGAGACTGGAAGGGGATCAGTGTCAAGGCCCTGTGGGAGGTGCCTGTCCACCTGTGTCTATCTGTGTGTCTCTCTTTCTCTGTGAAGAAAAAAATAAATAAACTGAATAAGAAAAACAGGCCCAGAGAGTTAGAGACAATGTTCCCAGCAGTCTTTACCTCTGGCTGTGCCCCAATTCAGTTTAGTGCACTGCTGTCCAAGAGAAACAATGCAAACCACAACGTGAACCACACATGTACGGTTTTCTAGCGGCTACTATAAACACAAAAGAAAGAAAGAAAGAAAGAGAGAAAGAGAGAGAGAGAGGAAGGAAGGAAGGAAGGAAGGAAGGAAGGAAGGAAAGAAACAAGTAAAATTAACCAATATATATCCAACCAATATATATCCAAAATGTTTTCACTCCCACTATACGCAGTATAAAGCAATGAAGAAGCTGCCCCGGCCCAGCCCAGCCCGAGGCTTAGAAGTTAAGGCAGCTGGATCCCACAGTTAGCTGACGGTCTGAGTCCTAAACTCAGAAGCTTAAAAAACACACTAGGAACCATATGTGTGTTCCCGAAATCCTGACAGACGGAGAAGAGGAGAAAGGGCAGTGGCATAACCATGCCCCACTGGAGAGCCCTTCTCCCCTTCTCTACCCTCTCTGTGTGTGGTGAGTGCCTGCACCCTCTGGCAGATAAAAGACGATCATGGATGATGTCTTACACTCTCTTTTTCACAGTGAGTCTTTGATATCTGGTGAGTATTTCACACGTACAGCTCCTCTCACCGTGGCCCAGCCTCCTAGTCACATGGCTGGTGGCCACTGAGTAGGACAGCACAGCCTGAGCACTGAGGAGCGGGCCCTTTCATCTGGTGGCCCCAAAGATACAGACCTCTATAAAAGTCTGGATTCAAAACTGAGTTTTTTAAATGACTGAAAATAAAAGAAATTGTATTTTTAGAAAAATAGGAGCAATAGCAATTCATGTGAAAATTTAGACCAGCCTGGCCACTGCAGCGCTGACTGGCTGATGCGGCTGCTGGGCAGGCTAAGGCCACATGGGAGGCCTGGGTTCAATTCCCAGCCCACCCTAAAATGCTAGGAATGGCAGTGCAGGCCTATGGTCCCGACTACTTGGGAGGGTGAAGCAGCAGGAAGACAACAGAGAGTCCTATGTAAATACCACACACACACACACACACAAACACACACACACAATTCTTTTGGGCGACTGATGAAAAAAAAGAACTCTTTCAACATCCAGCTGATGATAGTGACTAAATACTTGCTTTCCCTCCTCTGATCTTATATTAACACACACAAATGGAAATAAACAGACACTGCTTCCCAGTCTGATCTCCAGCCTTTCAGCAGTTCCTGTAAGTCATCTTACATCCTTCCAATGGGTCTCTTCTCTTCTTATAAGACAAACAAAAAAATCGCCAGTGGTATTTTGTGACTAAGCATTTTGTTTGCTCTATGTGTGATTTTCTCATTTTCCAACAATGACCATGAGTGGTTCTGTCATAATAAAAGAACAAGTTCTTTTTCTTTATAAATAAACCAAACACCTAGGAGAGCTGTAAGGAACACCCTGGGGGATGACCCCAGTGAAGCAGTTATGTCTGATAAAAAACAGACTGACAGAAACTGCAGAGATCCAGAAAGCGCAGGCCTATGAGGCCCAGGGAGAATGGTGAGGCAAACTTGCTCGACGGGGCCATGTGGACAGTCTACGGGCAGAGGCCCTG
Organism: Tupaia belangeri chinensis; assembly: GCF_000334495.1. Lineage (NCBI taxonomy): Eukaryota > Metazoa > Chordata > Mammalia > Scandentia > Tupaiidae > Tupaia > Tupaia belangeri. The sequence goes on from NW_006159650.1 coordinate 1,333,144, forward strand.
AGGTGGGGGTGGGCGTGGGTACAGTCCCATCAGAGGGCAGGGAAGCTAAAGAGGCCAGTGCCATAGCTCCCCTCAAGGGGCCTTTCCACATTGGAAACACCAAAGCAGTCTCAGCTGGATAAGATAAGCACAGAGTCACCAATGGCCACAGTCACCAATGGCCACAGCGCAGGACAGCACGTCCCTAGACCCAGAAGACAGACCTGCACACACCTCCCTCCTAACGCACCATGTCAGGGAGAGCTTCTTGGTCAGGGTGTGCTGTGGCAAGGAAAATAGTTTTCCCCGGACTACCACAATACCATCCGTGGTGAGTGCCTGCACCCTCTGGCAAATAAAAGTTGATCATGGATGATGTTTTACACTCTCTTTTTCACAGGTCCTCATCTGAAAGTGTAAGCTGACAACCAAGAATCAATGAGCAAAACAATCAATGAGGAAAATAAAAACGAGAAGGGACAAACACTCAACAAACAGAAGAACCAATCCCTGAGAGTTAGAATCAACACAAGTGGAGAATCAACACAAGTGGAGATTTAAAGAGACTCCTGAGGGGCTGGCAGGTGGCATGGTGGTTAAGGCGTGAGACTGCCACATGCTGGCTGTGGTTTAGTCCCAGACCCGGTGCTTTAAAATCATGATAGGTACATGTGCGTGCGTGCCCAAAATCCCGAGAGGAGAAGGGGTCATGGCATGGCCAGATCCATGATGGGGTGATTTCTCACCTTCCCTCTTTCTGTCTGTCCGTCTCTCTCTCTCTCTTTCTCTAGCAAGCACATACACCCTATGGCGAACACCTCGCGGTTCAGGACGCAAGAGGGCGAAATCTAACTGGCTCTCTGGCCTATGTGCTCTCAGAAGCTGAAGGAGATGGAAATGGACAGAGTGGCTGTTTCCTGCTCAAGCCTTCCAAAAGGCTCCTGTGACATGCCCCTTGCTTCAGCTGTACCTCCCAAAGTACGAGGTCCACAACTGCTCTGGTACCCCAGTGCTCCCAGACTCGCCCTTACCCCTCATCTAGAAAGAATGATTCAGAAAACAAAATGCAGAATTTGAGTACAAAAGAAAAGTTACATCCAGAAAGAACTGAGGGGAGTCACTGCTTTCTTTGAGACAGGTTACCACTTGTTAAAAACCTGGGGAAGGTTAAAAACCTAAGAAATGGGGGCTGGCAGGTGGCATGGTCGTTAAAAGCACTGGATTCCCACATGGAACTGCAGTTTGAGTTCCAGACCTGGCAGCTTATTTTCTTGCTTTCCCTTTCTCTCTGGCTCTGGTCAAATTTTAAAAAATAATAACAAATGGAATTAAATAAATGAAAAATTCTTTTTTAAAAAAGTAAACAAAGGGACCAGCAGTTAGTGTAATGGCTATGTTGCTAGACTCCCATGTAGTCGACCGTGGTTCGAAGTCCCGGACCTGGTAGCTTAAACTCACGCCAGGCGCATGTGCGTGCGTGCCCAAGATCCCAAGAGGAGAATGGAAGAAAAGGTGCTGTGGCGTGGCCATCCCCCCCAGGGGGGGTGTGATTTCTCGCTTTCTGTCTCTCTGTCTCTCTCGGTCTCTCTGGTGAGTGCATGCACACTATAGAAAAAAAAAAAAAAAAACTAGGAAAGTGCTGACCCCATGGTGTAGCGATTGGGCCTTGTGGATGGGGAGTCAGACATGGCTGACTGTGATTCAAATCCTGGCCCCAATAACTTGAAAAACATAATAGGTGAGTGCGCATGCATGCCCCAAATCCCAATACAACAAAGAAATGGAGAAGGGATTGTGGTGTCAACACACCCCATTGAGGGGTGCTTTCTTTCTCTCTCTTTCTAAAAACAAATATACAAAAACATGTAGGGCAAACGTAGGGCCCTGGATAAGACTACTAGACCTAAGAGCAGAAGGAGCTGTGGTCTAGGCCAAAGCAACTGCTCAGTCTCCACAGTTCAGGCAGCTGTGGAGGCTGGAGCAGGGGTTGCCATGGAGGGCCAGCCAGCCCTTCTCCTACACAGGACCCAGGACACAGGGAAGGTAGGGCTGGCTTTGCTGGGACTCCTGTGTCCCCATCACACCAGCCCCTGCATGAGGAACTGCTGGAATCTTTACAAGCACTTTGCTGACCATTTTCTGTCAGATGGGAATGGTGATGGGAGAAACTGCAAGCTGGATATGAATAGAAAATACCAAGCAGCCAGGCAGCCAAGTGCAGGCTGTGGCTACTACGACGGACAGCTGGGCAGTGGTGCAGCTTGGGCCTGGGCCCACCATGCAGTAAACTAAAGAGAAAACAGTGAAAAATCACCAGCGCACACCTTCCTGTTAAAAAGTGTTCTTCTAAATCACTGTTAAGCATGAAAAGCAATCAAACAGAAAATACAGACTAACAGGGTCCAGAGAACACTTGAACATCCTCTTCCTGAAGACCTGATCCCTGAATAAAGACCAACCTGACAGCAGTGGGTGAGTGGGGGCTGGTGACTAGGGGCTACTGCGGCATCTCTGTGCACATCTTGTTACCTCTTTGACATTCTGCAAGGTCTCAGGTGTGATTGTGAAGTCCACGGGACTCGGAGTCAGCTTCCCCTTATGAGGCTAGAACAGGAGGTAAAAATGCAATTAGTGGGGTGAGGCCCAAAAGCTCAAGGGGTCACACAGCTTTTGTGTGACCTTTTACGAAAATGAATGGCAGCGTGATGAGCCAGCAAGGACCAGCTCCTAAGGGGCAGAGCACTTGGCCTGTAAACACTTCTGCAAAATATAACGTGTCCTCTATAGAATGTCTCTACCCTGAGACTCAGCGTCCTCATCTGTAAAATTCAGGGAAAGACATCTTAATCCCCAAGCTAACTTCCGGGTTAAGAATTGTATAATTAGGTCTCAGAACCAGAGTAGCATTACTGGGAGGTGTTGATGGAAGCCTTTCTTCCTAGAAGCGCTAACACTGGGGTGTCCAGCATGTGCTAATGAACCCATATGGTGACCCCTCGAGGTGCTGTTTACACCCCACAGATGCAGTCCCACTTCACAGATGAGGAAAGTGCAGCACAGAGAGCTCAATGACCCGCTCAACTAAGTGGCGGAGCTAAAAGCCACATGTCTCCTCAGAGGATCATACCTGTCCCATGAGTCTGCAATGTCACCAAGGTTAGTCGACAATGACCATCTTCCCATCACATTATGTCAGAAGTGAACAACAGCCAAGCTCCACGGTTCCTGCCTGGTGTCTTTTACTCAGGGACCAGGATCCAAAGGCAGCCAGTGCCCAGGGAGCCAGGGTGCGTTTGGGGTCGGACTGACCAATGTGCCAAGCTTACTCGTTTATTAGACGCTTATTCCAAGGAAGGTTCTTCTTGAACAAACTCTTTTAACTGCTAGGACCATGAATGCACTTCCCAGTGAATATTCACCCGCTTGCCAGCTAAAGGACTATTTAACTTGCAAACTGCACAGGCCACAGCACACCTTTAGTCTTTGGTGAAGCCATCCCCAAAGGCCACAGAGCAGGGGAGGGGGCCCAAGGGGGCTCAGAGAGTTTGGCCGTCCTACTGAAAGGGACTGTGCAGTCATGTGTGAGCCAAGCCGGCAGGCCTAGCCCAGGGCAGCAATCGGCAGGGCGCTGAATTTGGGATCCTCCTTCTTCTCAAAATGTAAGTCTCTTCGAATTAAGGACCTAAAAGGGTATGTGTCCCTTTTACAGAATAATGTACATTAAAAATATTTTTTGGCCTCTAGGAACAGCAGTTGGTGTAATGGCTATGATGCTGGACTCATATGTAGTCGACTGCGGTTCAAGTCCCAGACCCAGTGGTTTAAACTCACACTGGGCCTGTGTGCATATGTACCAAGATCCTGAGAGGAGAATGGAGGAGAAGGGATTGCAGCATGGCCATCTCCCCTGGTGGTGGTGGGGTGGTATGTGATTTCTCATTTTCCCTCTCACCATCTCCCTCTGGCACACGCATGCACCCTATGAAAAATAAGTAAAAAAAAAAAAAAAATTGGCCTCATTTTGAAGACCCTTAACAGAAAAAAAGGGAACCATATAACTTCCCCAAAATCCTAATACTTTGATTATACTGTATACAAATTTATATAACACAATTTTATCACTGAAAGAGACACCAAAACACTGTGATTATTAAAATTTAACTAAGGAGGGGACCCAGCAGGTGGCATTATGGTAAAGGGTGATGGACTCCCACGTGGTCAACAATTCGAGTCCCGGACCTGGTGGCTTATTTTCTTCTCACTTTCTCTCTCTCTCCCTCTTTCTCTCTCTCTCTCTGTCCCTCTCTGGTCAAATTAAAGTAAGTGAATAAATAAATAAAGTTAAATAAAATAATCCTTTTTTAAAAATTTACTAAAGAGGAAAGCTGCAAATGTAGGAAGTCCTAAAAAGTTACAAAAATGAAAATTTCCATAAATGAAGGACATCAGAGATTCTGTCAATCTTACACAAAAGAGATTTTAAGTTTTCCATTTTTACTTAATCATTACTTAATTCTATCCATGAATATTTCATAATAATGTAAGAGAAACACAAGTGCAGGGACCAGGTCCATAGACTGGTGATTAAGGGAGCTGGATCCCACATGGCCAAGCGCTGTTCAAATCCTGGTCTGGGCAGCTTGAGAAACATGTTGTGCGTGTATGTGTACATGCCCCAAATCCTGACAGAATGAAGAAATGGAGAAGGAATAGTGATGTTACCACATCCCATTGGGGGTGTCCCCCCCACCCTTTTTCTGTATCACTCTCTGGCAAGCAAATGTGCCCTCTAGCAATGTGGGGGGGAAAAAAGTAAAGAAAAAAATGTCTAGAGAAACTCAAGTGCAAATTTTACACAGAAAACGTGTCTCACAAAACCCCCTGTAAAAGCTCTCGTTTATTAAGGCAGGTGGTGAAGACTGGGAGAGTGCTGGATTCTGCTCTAAGGCACAGAAGCTGCAGGCTGCCTGAATACTCCCGTTCAGGACAGCTAGTGGCAGCCTGCATGTGCCACTGACATGGTCTCCAGCCTGTGGAGCCCACACATCTCGTGAGCAGTCTTTTCCAGTTCTTTGAGGTCTTTGGGAGCTCAGTCCCACGTCAGCCCAGGTGATGCCTGTCGGCAACAGCAGCCCAGCAGTTACTCTGAGGCTGTGCCCAGATACCACATCCACTGGTACCTGGGCTCTCCAGGAACTCAGAATTTTGCTAACTAATTAACCCCGTTCTTGACCTGCTCAGAATCAAACTGAAGCCAGATGTCTGGGGAGCAAACTGGGCTATAGCAGGCCCCGGGAAAGAGGGAAGGATGGGTCCTTATCGGAGCTATAAGCACTGCAGCCCAGGCAAAGGAAGGACTAGGGCATGGCAGCTTCTATGTGAAGCAGAACCTAGAGGGCCTGAGAAATGGCCAAGAGAGCCTATTGCTGGGGCAGGAATCTGTCACCACGAGTCACACCTGGAGTAGGCGCTGACCCAACTAGATCTGCATGACTGAGGAACAGCACCATACCAGCCAGAGACTCCACCCTGAATTCACCCATATTCATCTGCAGCAATGGAGGGGGGAAGCCCATCCCCTAAGCTTGCATGTGAAAGGGATTTTTTTTCACAGAACCAATCACAGATGTTCTGAAATTGGTGTGAGGAGAGGCTCCAGCAGATCCCTTTGCATCCCTGTTTGTCCTGCTGGGTATTTGCCAAGCATGCAATGTACTGACCATGCCTGAGCAGGCCCACTTCACCCAACTGTGTTCACCACAATGACCTCACGGGGTCAGAGTGATTCTCCCTGGGACACAGGGCAGGTTGCCTCCTGCTCCAGTAATGCTGGGTCCTCGGCCTGGTGTCCTTCAGCTGAGACACTCCCTGCCAGGTGGTGTCCATTTGGGCCCATGGCATCACCCATGGAACCTGGCCCACAGGGACATGCACGTGCTGCCGCTCTGGCTGCTGGTGGGCCCACGAGTCTAGTATCTTTTGACAGCACCCGTGGAACTGAAAGAGGCTAAATCATGAGTCTGGAAACTTATGGAGTTTATGGTCACTAAACAGCAGAGCCCCCCCCTCACCGCAGAGTGAACAATAAATTCGCAGGTCTTCGTTAGGTCCTTGGCCAGCAGAGATCGTCTCATGTCACAGCGCAGAGTGTACTGGATGGAAACATGGGAGAGGAAGAGGTCACTACAGTGGAACTGGCTCTCATCTTGGAATGATACACACATTTTGCTATAGGGCGCATGTGCTCACCAGAAAGATACAGAGACAGAGAGACAGAAAGTGAGAAATCACCCACTGGGGAGATGGCCATGCCGCCCTTCTCCTCCATTCTCCTCTCGGGCATGCATGCACATGTGCCTGGCGTGAGTTTAAGCCACCAGGTCCATGACTCGAAACCCCAGTCAACTACATGGGAGTCCAGTGACGTAGCCATTATGCTATCTGCTGGTCCCTTGGAATGATATTTGAAGAGACAAATCAGTCAGTGTATTTTAGGGAAACTTCATTCATTTACTGTGTCATATGAAACAGACATACATGATGGGAGGTGGTTAACGTCTGAAATAAAGGCATTTCTAAAAAACCAGACACACTTAAAGGTTATCCTTCAGGCTATTCTAGAGTAAGATGCACAGGCTTCCTTCTGATAGAAGGGGAGAGCAGAGCCAGAGAAGAGAGCAATGCACTTAGAAGCAGAAGCTGGTTCACTCCAGTTTTCCGCTTTACTGTGAGCCCAGGCAAACACCACAGCTCTCGGAGCTTCCTTCCTCCTCAGTAAAACAATGAACAGCGACCTTCCCTGAGAGCTGAAAAGATAACGTGCTAAGCATGTTACACAGAGCAGTGCTTAGAAACATGGCAGCTACTCTGTGGAAAGGATTGATAAGCAGTGCAGAAGTACTATAGGAGCCAGTTAAGGTGCTGGACTCCCACCCAACAAACCACAGTCCAAGTCCCAGACCTGGTGCCTGCTTTCTCACTGTCTCTCTCTGGGTCAAATTTAAAAACAATAATAATAAATAAAATTAAAAATAATTCTTAAAAAAATAAGTAAATAAAAAGCTATGTTGAGGGAGCTAGATCCCAGAGAGTCAACCATACGGTTTGAGTCCTGGACCCAGTGGCTTGAAAAACAAACCATGCAGCTCGAAATCCTGACAGAGTGGAAAAAGGATTGTGGTGACCATGCCCTATTGGAGAGTGTGTTTTTTTTTTTTTCCCTTCCCTATCTCTCTGTGTCTCTTTCTGGCAAGCACATATACCCTTTGGCAAAATTTTAAAAGTAAACATTAAAAAAATAAGCGGAGAGGGGCCAGCAAGTGGCATGGTGGTTAAAGCACTGGACACTTCCACATGGCCAACCATGCTTCAAGTCCTGGTCCTGGTGGCTTGGTTTCTCACTTTGCCCCCCACCCCCACCCTATCTCTCTCTGGTCAAATTAAAACGAATGAATAAATAAAATTGAATAAATAATTTTTTTTTAAAAGTGGACAGGAAGAGCATGGCACCACCCTTGATTTGAACTTAACCATACTCCCTTTCTCCACCGTCCTAAGAGCACTGTCTGGCGCTGACAATGCCAGTGCTCCTGCTGCTGGGCGGCCTGTTCTCCTGAGAGAGACCCCCCACTGCAGGGCTGGGGACTGTGCTGGCAGCAGGCTTTGAACTGGGGCCACAGCATTACATTCCCATCGGCAAACTGAGAGACTGCCTGAAACAAACTTCCATAGCATGATTGCTGTCTTAGTGCTAGTCTCAAAAAAAAAAAAAAAAAAAACAGCCCACATTTAATAGTTTGTTGTTTTAATCATCTAAAAAAAAGGATGGAATTATTTGAAATAATTGTCATAAACTAAGATGACACACATAATTGAATCTTAGAAGAAGTTACATTCTTAGAAACAATCCATCCAGGGACCAGCAGTTAGCATAATGGCTATGTCGCTGGACTCCCATGTAGTCGACCGTGGTTCGCGTCCTGGACCCGGTGGCTTAAACTCATGCCGGGCGCATGTGCGTGCATGCCCAGGATCCTGAGGGGAGAATGGAAGAGATGGGATTGCGGCGTGACCATCCCCCTTGGGGGGTGATTTCTTGCTTTCTGTCTTTCTGTCTTTCTTTTCTAGGAGGCCACCGTGCCCTGTAGCAAAAACCTCTCCAAAAAAAAAAAAAGAAACAATCCATGCACATGAAATAGGAAGTTACCATATATTTAAACATATTACTGGGTAAGATTTTTTTTTTTTAAGTTTTTGCCATTGGGCATAGACACTCGCTAGAGAGAGATGGGGAAAATGAGAACTAACCCCCTGGGGAGAGAGCTACACCACAATCCCGTCTCCTCCATTTTCCCCTTAGAATTTTAGGCACGTACATACATGAACCTACGATTTTCAAGCCACTGAGTCCGGGACTCAAACAATATTCTGCCATGGGAGTCCAACACCTTAACCACCACATCACCTACTGCCTTAGATGAGCACATTTTTTAAAAAAAGAATCATTTCTTGGCTGTAAGACTATTTATATGACATATAAACACTTGTTATCTCTGTTGAGATTTCCATCTCCCAACCAGACAGGCTCGGTGAAGCTGACGCTACGTAAGTCCACGGTACTACATACGGTCTCCTTCCTCTATATCCCACATACCACCCAGCACGGCCGATGCTTTGTCCTGGCTCACATAGCCTCTGATTCTTTCCCAGGAGGAACTTCCCCTTCCTCATTTTCAGTCTTGGATACAGGCAGGCTAGTCTCCACCCCCGCCAAGTTACAGAAAGGAGGGCCAAACCAGGACTGTTTCAGGGACCGCAGGAAAGGTTCTCTTTCTGCTGGGGTTGCCCACCCAGAAGATGTAGACGCTTGCTAGCAGCCAGCATTGCCAATGGTAGGGAAGAGCCCACCTGAGGATGAGGCCTGCACAGAGCAAGCCAAGCTGAGACCCAGCTGGTGCCCAGGCATCCCACCTGACGCCACTGTTCTCCTGAAATGCGAGTTCTAGTATCCAATATCCCTTTTCTGGCTAAGTCTATCTGAGCTGAATTTTTATAAGTTGTAAACAAAAGGGTGTGAATTACAATAAACTTTGGCCAATATCTGTTAAGTGCGACAGATTTTATTTAGTAATTTGAGGAAGAGGTGGAGCAAAGAGGAAAACACAGATTCTGTGTTCTAGGAAGGATGCTGAATTCTTTTGCAGGCGCCATCTCAATTGATTCTAACAATACTAAGATAAGCCTAAGATAAGGAGGGTTACCACTGATTCATGCACTCGATCACTCTGCAAGTATTTACCTAGCACATTCTAGTGCCAGTCACTTCCCATGAGTCCCCCATTAACCCTCCAGAGAGAGTCAGAGAGGTTGCTTAGGGTCACAGAGGTGGGATTTGAACTTCTACCTGCCTATTGCTAAAACCCATGCTCTGAAACCTTACACAATGCACGGTCCCTTAAGCCCAGATCTGCCTGTTGCACAGCCCTGCATCTTTTCACTTCATTGGGATCTTTCCCTGGCACAAGCAGTGATCCAGGTGGTATGAGCTGCAGGAGGTCAGAGGGGCAAGATTCAGTCTTTCCAACGGTCAATTAACAGTTTATCAACAGGAATAAACGAAGGCACTAAGGAGGGCCAGATCGTGGAACAGTGATAAAATGTGACGCTCGCTGACTCACACGGGACAGTTCTGGGTTCGTGTCCAGAGACCTCCTTGAGTACAACAGACACATGCAGCCCATGATATAGGGATGCCTGGGGCTGTGGCATCAAGACTCTTGGGTACGGGACCAGCAATTGGCTGGTAATGGCTATGTTGCTGGACTCCCATGTAGCTGACCATGGTTTGAGTCCCAGACCCAGTGGCTTAAACTCAGACTGGGTGTGTGTGCGTGCGTGCCCAAGATCCCAAGAGGAGAATGGAGGAGAAGGATTGTGGTGTGGCCATCCTTCCTGGGGGGTGATTTCTCGCTTTCTGTCTCTCTCTCTGTCCTTCTGGCGAGTGCATGCCCTATAGCAAAAACACCTCAAAAAAAACAAAAAAAAAAGACTGTTGGACATGCTGTCTCTTTAGCTCTCTTATGGAAGAAGTAAATACATAAACTTATAAAACAAAACCAAACAAAAGACACTTCTCTCTAGATTTAAAGCAGACTCCTAAAAAAGGGACTTTTAACTGTGAAAAAGGACAGGATCTCCGTAAATGAATCCTGAATATGTAATTTGAACAGTCATGATGGTACTGCTATATTTCATGGTGTGGTATAAAATCTTGCCAGCATGGCCACAAGAGTAGAACAAATATAATAAAACTTTCCTGCAATTTAAATAATCTTTGAAAGAAAAAGTTGCACAAGGACTGTGCACAATATCTAATAAGATGAAGATGAAAAATGAACACATGCCTAAGAATAATAAAAGAAATCATTTGTCCAAGAAATAATGAGCAAACTGAGCCCTGCAAAGTAGAAATTTTATACTGGTTACATTTTAAATCCTTCATTGTATATTATGACTTTTTTACAAATTTTACATTATGTTACTATAACACAATTTAAATTATAAATTAAAACTTTCCTTGCATCTATATAATTTGAGAAAGACAATATTAAGTCTTAACAATAAAACTATCCAAAGTAATACAACTATCATAATCTTTGGAGTAAGTACAGGAAGCAAGGGGTGACTAGAAGAGGTTTGACCTAAACACCCCTTTGGCTGTGTGGCCCTAGGAAGTCATAGCCTTCTCTGTGTGGCAGTTATTCCATTGTAAAATAAGGAAGCTGGAAAAAAACATTAATGATTGCATTACGGGGGCCAGCAAGTGGATTGGTGGTTAAAATGCTAGACTCCAATATGGCTGACCACAGTTCAACCTGGTGGTGTGCTCTCTCACTTTCTTTCTCTCTCATCTCTCTCTGGTGAGCACACGTGCCCAACAGCAAATTAAAATAATATAAACAAGTAACTTTTAAAAAATTACATCATGAATTAATAAATGGTAAAAACAGATTTATAAAAACCCATAATCCAAGTTTTTCTTAAGAATATTTCCTAATGTCTTTGTCTTGACTGATAATGCATGGTAATCATGCTGGAAAAAGAAATGTTATACACTGTAAAGATATATGTGATTAAATGTAATATAAAAAATATAGTAAGGGAACCAGCAGTTAGCGTAATGGCTATGTCGCTGGACTCCCACGTAGTCAACCACAGTTCGCGTCCCGGACCCGGTGGCTTAAAACTCGCGCCGGGCGCGTGTGCGTGCGTGCCCAAGATCCCGAGAGGAAAATGGAGGAGAAGGGATTGCGGTGTGACCATTGTCTCAGGGGGTGATTTCTCGCTTTCTGTCTCTCTGTCTCTCTCTGTCTTTCTGGCGAGCGCACGCACCCTATAGTGAAAATCTCTCCAAAATAAATAAATTAAATAAATAAATAAATAAATAAATATATAGTAATAAAATACAATTTTTAAAAATATCAAGGGGCCAGCAGGTGGCATGGTGGTTGAAGGCTCTGGATTCCAATATGGCCTACCATGGTTCGAGTCACAGATCTGGTTGCTTGCTTTCTTACTTTTCCTTTCTTCTGGCAGCTCACTTTCTCACTTTCCTTCTCTCTCTGATCAAATTATAAATAAATAAATAATTCTTTAAAAAAAAAAATGCTTCTCCCATGATGTTAGTTCTTTAAATAGGTAATCAAATTTAAGAAAAAAGAAGATAAAAATCACTAAGAAGCTGGGGTCAATATTCAGATGCTGTTTGCTGGGCGCGTGTGCATGTGTGTCCAGGATCCCAAGAGGAGAACGGAGGAGAAGGGACTGCGGTGTGGCCATCCCCCCGGAGGGTGATTTCTCGCTTTCTGTCTCTCTGTCTTTCTAGCGAGTGCACGTGCCCTATAGCAAAAACCTTTCAAAAAAAATCTCTTCAGGAAATAAAAGAATTTCCTCAAAAGCAGCAATGACAGGTTTGCATATGAATTGGGAATTAGATGTTATTTGACAATTTTTGTCAATTTTGATAGGTGTGAAAATGTGATCTATAGGAGAATGCTCTTATTTTTTTGGAGCTAGACAATGAAGTATTTCAAGATGAAGAATCAAGATTCCGTGACTTTGAAAGGACTCAGAAAAAATAAATAGAGATGAACAAAGATGCAAAATACTAATAAATGCTGAATGATGATAAGTGTAAGGGTGATAAGTTTAAGCCAAGAAGAAATATCTTCAGTTTTAGAAACTTATAAAATATTTGAGAGGTAAGGAATTCTGAGTTGGGGCCGGCAGGTAATGTGGTGGTTTAAAGGCACTGGACTCCCACATGGGAAGCCACGGTTCAAGTCTCATACCTGGTGGCTTACTTTCTCATTTTCCCTCTCTCTCTGTCTCTGTCCCTCTCTAATCAAACTGGAAAATAATAATAATAAATAAAGTTAAATAAAATTAATTTAAAAAATCCTTATTTTAAAAAAAGAGATCCCTGAGTTGTAGCATTGTTTAGTGTTTACCATGTGGTAAAATCTGATTATCAAAATTAAAAAGTGGGTAGGACCAATTATTTGCTTTACTCATACATTTACCAAGGGTTGGGTCAGCTATGTAGAGCAGTGATAATATGCTGCCCAAATAAGCTGGATCCCACCTGGGGGCCCCCGAAACACACTGGGCACATGTGCAGGTGCCCAAGACCCAATAGGTCGGACGATTAGAGAATGGGAACTACAGCATGACCAGGTCCTGTGGAGGATGCTTCTCTCTCTCTTGCGCTGTCTGTTTCTCACTCTCAGTCATGGTTTTAAATATGAAATGTTCAAAATTCTTTCATTCTTGCTAAGAAGGCATCTTTCATTCACTTTCTCTCATGATGGAAATAGTCCCAGCATAGACAGTTGTTCAGAAGACTCACGTCTGTGTAACAACAACTGGTATTTGTATGTCTATGTGAGCAGCTTCCTTGGAATACACACTCAATCCTAGGGTCACTTCTAGAGTTGTTCAAAGCCTTTGTGTGTGTGTGTGTGTGTGTGTGTGTCTGTACAGAACCAGGTACACTAATAATAAAGTACTAGAAACATGATTTTTCTTTCCAGAAAGATTTTTATTGCAATAGAGTACATTACACCATATGTGCTGCTGCTTTTTTTTTCCTTTATAGATTTTTGCCATAGGGTACATACACTCGCTAGAGAGAGAAAGAGAGAGAGAGAGCGAGAAACCACCCCCAAGGGGGGATGGCCACACCACAATCCCATCTCCACTCTCTTCTCAGGATTTTGGGCATGTACACACACACATGCCTAGCATGATTTTCAAACTGCTGGGTCTGGGGCTTGAACCATGATCAACCATGTGAAAATCCAGTGCCTTAACCATCATGCCAACTGCTGGCTCTGTATCTGTGCTTCCTCTTAACAGATCTCTAAGGCATTCAAAAAACTCACACAGAGTCAAACCTGTGGTTAATGCTTTGAGGATTTTTATTGGTAAAGTGCTACATTTTGGGACCAGCAGATGGCAAAATGATTACGACACTAGACTCCCATGTAGTCAATTGTGGCTCAAGTCCTTGACCCAGCAACTTCAAACTCAGGCTGAATGGGACCAGCAGTTAGCATAATGGCTATGTCGCTGGACTCCCATGTAGTCTACTGCGGTTTGAGTCCCAGACCCGGTGGCTTAAACTCACGCCAGGTGCGTGTGCGTGCATGCCCAAGATCCCGAGAGGAGAATAGAGGAGAAGGGATTGGAGCGTGGCCATCCCCCAAGAGGCGAGTTCTCACTTTCTGTCTCTCTGTCTCTCTCTCTGAATCTTCAGCGAGTGGACATGCCCTATAGCAAAAATCTTCCTCTCAAAAAAAAAAAAAATCACACTGAGCACATGTGTGTGTACACAAGATCCTGAGATGAGAATGGAGAAGGGACTGTGGTGTGGCCATTCCCCAGGGCGTGATTTCTCGCTTTTTGTCTGTGTCTCTCTGGCAAGCGCACATACCCTATAGAAAAAGTCACTCCAAAAAAGTGCTATCTATATATTTTTCAATAATTATTTTATTCAAGTTTACTTATTATTTTTTAATTTGACCAAAGAGAGACAGAGAGAGAGAGGCAGTGAGAAACCAAGCTGCCATGTCCGGGACTTGAGCCACAGTTGGCAATGTACGAATCCAGTGCCTTTAACCACCATGCTGCCTGCCAGCCCCCCTGCCCTCTCAAATAAAAAAGTGCTATATTTTAAGCAGGAGAATGGTATCTACCAAGACCAAAATATCAGCTAAAACTTGCTAACCCCCAAACTGTCCTAACCTTTAGCCCTCCTGCACATATGTAAGACTGAAGAGCTCTGTCTCATGCAGCAAAGGCACTGCTGCAAGGCTGGCAGCACCAAAGGACCTTTCTTTCCGCTGATAAAGGAAAGCCCTCTCTCTCGCTCTGAGCCATGACTCCTGCGTCTCCTGAGACAACAATAGCAACTGTGAAGGCCATCTTTAACAGCAGAGGTAGACAGGAAGTTGTAAGTTCCCTTCCCCTCATTTACAAGGTTTGTTCAATAGAGAATGCAGGCCTATGTCAGAATAGTAGCCTTTGAGCATTAGACAAAGAGATAGTTATAAGTATAAAACAGACAAGTTAGTGCTGCTGCCAGAAGGAAGTGGGGCATATCTATTACCAAACAACAAAAGCATCCCTTATAACAGTGTCAATGTGGCCAGAAGAGTCCAAAGAAAAAAGGAATTTTCAAAAAGAAGTTACAGCAAGGGTCTTTCAGGGCTTTTATCAAAAATAATGGTCACACATAAAAAGTACTTAGCAGGCAAAGTGAGAAATCAATAGAGAAAACAGAGGAGAAATCTCAGCAATAAATATGGTATTAAACTCTTGGATACTTTTACCCACTTTCATCAAAAGAAAAACCAAAACTGTTTTTCAGAAGGAAAACAGCATGGGATTAGAAAACTCACCTGAATGTTGACAAACACACCATGGTAAGTCTCATACAGGACTTTGTTACCCTTCACATGCAGAGGGAATTCAAAAGGAATTTCTGTTTTGCCACTGGGAAACTTTCCCGGCTTCACCATTTCTATGGTGCTGTGGATAATCTGGATAGGCTGTAAACAAAGATCAACGCAGTCGATCAGCACGCACCCTGTAGATGCCCTTTCAAATCAGAGTGTCTATGAGTCACCTCCTAAAACACACGACACCCTGAGCCCTGGATGCTACCATCCTGGTGTCTCAGGCAACAGTGCTGGGTCCAGAGATGAGCA
Organism: Tupaia belangeri chinensis; assembly: GCF_000334495.1. Taxonomy (NCBI): domain Eukaryota; kingdom Metazoa; phylum Chordata; class Mammalia; order Scandentia; family Tupaiidae; genus Tupaia; species Tupaia belangeri. The sequence continues at coordinate 1,348,392 of NW_006159650.1, forward strand.
ACAATTTGGTTCTGTTTTGTGGCTCTGGCAAAATAAGATTCATTTACCAATATCAGATCCTTAGGTGCTTGGTACACAGTAGGAAATGAACTGATATGTCCCTATGTCCTCCCCACATACCTTCCTTAGTTGCCCTAACAACCCAATCTTCAGAATAAAGAGCAGAGTGGAGCTAAGGCTAGGAGGGCCAGTATGTGAACCTAGGGCTCCTTCTCACTCAGCCCTGGCTTGGCCCATGTCGCGCTCAGAGCCTGAACACCACAGCCTTGCAGGGAGGACAGGCCTGTCCCCCAGCCCTGTTGCCTGGGCAGACCTCGTCAGCTGGGCCTCCAAGGGGAAAGGAGGCACCAATATTTGGAACCTGTCTAAAAAGGAGGTGTTACTGTTTTTTAAGCTATGGTTTAGTGTCGCTGAGAAAATTCATGACTTACAAAGTAAATCTTTAAGTGGCAATGGATTAAAATAACTGTTGGAAAAGTATAAGAAGCCCCTAAATCTGAACACCGTTACACCCTCCTTCCCACTGATCCTCCACCTCAAAATAAATAAATAAATAAATAAATAAATAAATAAATGAATGAATGAAACATCAAGAACAAATACATCTTTCAGGAAAAGGATGCTATAAATATAGAAGAGCTTACATGTTGAAACACAAAAGTCTACCCTAAATGACAAAAAGAAAACAGCTACTTGCTCTATCCACATCTTACTTTAACGTCAAACCCAACAAGAGCAATACACACAGCTAATAAGATGAGTTTTGATTTAAGAAAGCAAGTACCATAAGCCACAGGCACAACTGCTCAGAAAAGCTTTGAGCTTTCTAGTGGCTGAAATCGGTCCATAGATAGTTCGCCTAATGTTATTTATAAAATAGGAATGAATATAAGCAGGTTTACAATAACAGGATATATTTAGAAATAAAATATCTGGGTTTTTTTTCCAGGTTGACTAGTAAATATTAAAAATATAACTATCACCATCCCTTGCAAAAATAACAATGGATAACAATAGAGACAGGAAGAGAGGATTACTATACACATTTCAAATGTTGAACTAAAAATTTGCAATGAAATATTCTTACCTTAACAGAATTATAGAAAGCTTCAAACACACCCACACTTTTGGCACTCAGTTGAAGGTTGACAGTCCCCTCCATTGTCAAAGACACTCCCTGGTGTTGAACTGAGTCCTTACTAGATATGACCACCACACCGGAGAGCACCTCCTGGAGAGGAAAGACAGTCACCCATCAGATAAACCTTTCACTTTCATTTACCTGTTTATCAGTAAAAAATAAATCTCCTTGACAATCAACCAATTAGTTTAAAGATAAAGGTGCTGGGGCCGGCAGGTGGCATGGCTGAACTCTCACGTGGCCGACTAAGGCTTGAGACCTAGACCCGGAGGCTTGCTTTCTCACTTTCCCTCTCTCTCCTGTGTCTCTCTCTGGTCAAATTAAAATAAGGAGCTAAATAACAATGATGAGTAAAATTAAACTTAAAAAAATTTTAAAAAGAAAGTGACAAAGTATGGACCAGCCCCATGGCATAGTGGTTAAGGGAGCCAGATCCCACATTGCCAACTGATTTGAGTCCTTGAGCTTGGAACCTTGAGATGTGCACTGAGTACATGTACATGCATGTCCAAAATCCTGCAGGATGAGAAACGGAGAAGAGATTATAGTGATACCTCGACCCAGTGGGAGATGCTTTCCCTTCTCCTTCTCTCCTCTTCTCTGTCTGTCTCTGGTGAGCATGAGTACCCTCTGCCAACTAAAAAATTAAAAAGGCAGGGTCAGCAGGCAGTGTGGTGATTAAGATGTTGGATTCCCACATGGCTGACCGTGCTTTGAGTCCTGGACTTGGTGGCTTGAAAATCATGCCGGGCGTGTGTACATGTGTGCCCAAAATCCACAGAGGAGAATAGAGAAGGGAAGGTAGTGTGGCTATGCCCCTTACGGGTGATTTCTCACTTTCCCTCTCATTGCCTCTCTGTCTCTGGTGAGCACACATGCCCAATGGTAAAAACCTTATAAAACATTGTTCTTAAGTTCGGATTTTCATTGTGATACCTGCATAGCAGGATGAGGAAGGTCAGTCACTGGGGACCAGGCATGCTTTGATAATGACAAGGCAGGCTGGAGGGCTGGGGTGCCCTTCCAAACACTTCTTTATTCTTGGCTGGGAGCCAATGTCTGATTTCAAAAGGCCTGTGGCAAATGGCGGGTTCACAGCGCTATTACACATGGGTGTGTGTTATGATCTCTTCAAAAGGAATACAAGAAAATAAACCCTTTCCTTAGGTTTTCTCAATTAGCTGACTGAAACAACTTCCTGTTTTCAATGGTAACTGGCTGTTGGCCCAGAGTCCTTTTAGTCCAAAAAGCCTCCCTGAGGTCATCTATACAACACCAGGGATCTTCAAAAAGTCCACGGAAAATGTATAGATTTCAAATTTTTTTGCACCAAAGTGAATTTTACTTTAATTCTATTTTGCCACAAGTTTTTTCATGTCTCTCATACATGAAGACAACATATCATTCCCACTACAGACAGTCCTCAGACCCTCGCTGTTCTGACTCACTTGACAGACACTGAGTCTTGACTCCCCTGGTTCATGAATCATTTGAGAACAATTCACAACAGACCATCTATTCATTTCTCTGAAGATAATTACTGAGTAAGAGAATATGGATGTTAGCTACATTCTGTATTAGATGGCAGTTTCTTCCTGTTACCACAAAACTTGATAGTCTCAATTTGTTATGGGGGTTCAAGCAGAAAAGGAAGTTGAAGAGATTAAATAGCACCAACCAGAGCAGAAGAAAATGTACAAGACACACAAAATAACACGTTTCCAAATGACCTTCAGCTCTTAATACAACAGAATGGCAGAAAACTGTTGACCAGAAAAAAACCAAAAACAACAAAAATAAAGATTGGTCTGCACATGAAAGCCTTAGAAAGCATTTGTCCCACTGGTGTGTAAGTGAAAAAAATTTCGCCAAGATCTTACAATATGTGGAATTTGGGGAGCAGGGATTATCCTATGTCCCTTAAATGTGCTAAAAACTCCACTCCCCATCCCAAAGTCATAAAAGTCTAAGTCAAAATAAACACTATCATCTCTACTTTAAGCAGAATCCAAGAAGGAGAGAACAGAAGAAAAAGCTCATAAGCAAACTGAAATGAAACTTCCTCTAAAATAGTTTCAGTTCTAAATTTAATCAAAATGAACTCTATTAATTTTTTGTACAATCCAAATCAAATAGAAATGTGATATTCTTTAGTTACCAGAGGGCATATACATAGCCAGAGACAGTGAAACAGATTTGGGGGTGAGGGGAGAGAAAGCACCTCAACTAGGGTATGGTCATGCTATAATCACTTCTCCTCCAACTCTCCATCTTGTCAGGATTTGGGGGCACGCATGCACGCACATGTGTCCAGAGTGTTTTTCAAGCCACTCAGGCTGGTATTCAAACTGTGGTCAGTCATGTGAAATTTGGCTCCCTTAAACCACTAGGCTATGGGACCCAGCCCTAGAAATCTACTTTTTAAAAATATAAATTCAGTGGTATATTTTTAAAAATTAACTAGCATGACCCAGAAATAAAACTGAACAATAAATTAGGTCATTGGAAACGTCATGATGTATTTTTCTGGTTTTCTATGCAAACATACATCATATCTTTCCTGAAGACCCAATCATTTTGTGGACTTTATCAATTAAGCAATGCAGTAGCACTTGAGAATAGGTCCTATGTAATCATGACACTGTCCATTAATTTCATGGGGACAGATCTCTGCATTGACCACTGAGGAGCATATTATAATGATGACATCAACAGGAGCCTTTTCCATACTAAATCCCTGTGGCATAAGAAGAAAAAAGCTGTAAAGTATCTTCTTGGAAGTAAGCAAAGTAAATACTTTGATTCTTGTCATTCTTTGATTTAACTAAAAATATAGTAGAGAAGATACAAAACTAATATATTTGTAGATAAACTTATTCCTACAATATATGGGTCTATTCGATTCCTACCAATATGAAGATAAAAAATTATTCCAAGTATACCCAAAGAGCCAAGGAGTTTAGAAACTTAAGATGGTTCAATGCAGAGTTAAGACCCAGTCTAGAGAGAGATAACTGACCTTTTTCTTTTTTTTAATTTGCCAGATGGTTTGTGTGCTCAACAGAGATAGACAGGGAAAAAAAAAGAGGGAGAAAGCACCCTTCACAGGGAATTGTCATGGCACAATCCTTTCTCCTCCATTTTTCACTCCTGTCCAGATTTTGGGCCATGCATGCACATGCGTCCACCATGTTTCTCAAGCCACCTGGTCTGGCACTTGAACCATGTGATCAGCTATGTGGGATACAGCTCCCTTAAATGCCACAGGCTGTCCCTAACAGACAGTTCTTTATTAATTCTGGCAAGGAAGGATAGGATGAATTTGAGAAAGTGAAATTTAAAACACAAAGACCTCACTTCCCCTTCAGACTTCTGGCTATACACTCAGGAAGAGAAAGTAATGGCTCTAGGTATTACTAATTTCTCACTCAAGAGAATAGCAGGGACCATCAACTGGGGGGTGAGGGGGGCATGATTACAAAGAGAACTCTCACAGACCTAAGAATGGCAACAAGCCCAAAAAAGATACATGAAAATCATGTGCAAGTGTGCTCTTTAAAAAAAAAAAAAAAAAAAAAAAAAAAGAGCCATAGCTTTTGTTTGTCATCCCCACAGAGGGAGTGATTTCTTGCTTTCTGTCTCTCTGTCTGTCTCTTGTCTTTCTGGCGAGTGCACATGCCCTATAGCAAAAAACTCTCCAAAAAAAAAAAAAAATAGAATAAGACTAAGATGCAGATGATAATTATGGTGAGAGAACAATGCAAAATATGCATCCTGACAGCATAAAAATTATTTTAAAATACTAGTGGAGAGAAGAAGGGAGCAAGAATGTAGAAGGTAGTATAATATACATGGTTTCTCATCTTTGACAGCTGGGACTTTAAAATATGTCATTAAAACCATACTTTGGACTCAACCTCTATGGAACAGCTGGTAGCATAATGGACGGTGGAGCTGGAAGCCACATCCAAGTGCTGTGCGATTTCCTGGCCCAGTCAGCCTGAAAAACACGCTTCGTGAGCCGTCATGCCCAGAATCCTGGCAGGCTGGAAGGCGGGAAGAGGATCATGACGTGACTAAGCTCTGTATAGAGTGCTTCTCTCTTTCTTCTTCTCTCTAGTGTGCTCATACTCTCCATCATGAATAAATAAGAAGAAAACATACATTTTGGGGTCAAGTAGTGACACAGTGGTAATGCAATGGGACCCACATGGGGAGATCCTGGGTTTGCATCCTGGAACATTGCTAACCATGCCAGGCATGCCCATGTTCAAGGCCACCTGAGACTGGGGTTTGATCAGATACCAAAACATCAATAAAGATATCTGTACATAACTAAGGTCAGGTGATGGAAGAGAAGAAGAAAAAAAGACGAAATATGCTAACATATCATTGTAGTAGGAAATTTATAAATGTCTAAAACATGAACTTATAATAAAGTAAGGTCATAAAAATAAAAATTAGAACAAAATTAAACTCCAAATGACAGGACCAGCACATGGCATGATGGTTATGTCACTGGACTCCCGCGTAGTCAACCACAATTCAAGTGCTGGACCGGGCTGCTTAAAACTCACACTTGGGACCAGCAGTTGGCATAATGGCTATGTCGCTGGACTCCCATGTAGTCAACCGTGGTTCGAGTCTTGGACCCGGTGGCTTAAACTCATGCCAGGTGCGTGTGCATACATGCCCGAGATCCCGAGAGGAGAATGGAAGTGAAGGGATTGCAGCGTGTGTCATCCACCCAGGGTGGGGGGGTAGTGATCTTGCCTTCTGTCTCTCTGTCCTTCTGGCGAGCACACACACCCTATAGCAAAAACCTCACAAAAAAACACAAAACAAAATAAAACAAAAACCTCACGCTGGATGCATGTGCATGCATGCCCAAGATCCTGAGAGGAGAATGGAGGAAAAAGGATTGCAGCATGGCCATCAACCCTGGGGGGTGATTTCTCACTTTCTGTCTCTTTGTCCTTCTGGCGAGCACACACACCCTATAGCAAAAATCTCTCTTAAAAACAAAAAGTCCCAAACGACTAGAAAAATCATACAAACAACATAAAGAAAAGAAAACAAACTGAAAAGAAAAAGGTGCTTAAAAAGCTACTTTAAAAACCACCCCCTGGGGGCCAGCAGGTGACATGGTGGTTAAAGGTGCTGGACTCCCATATGGCCAACCGCAGTTCGAGCCCCAGATCTGGTGGCTTGCTTTCTCACTTTCTCTCTCTCTCTCTCTGGTCAAATGAAGATAAATAAATAAATAAATGGATAAATAAAGTTAAATAAATTAAAAAAAAAAAAACAAAAACACTCACAGGGCTGACAGGTGGTATGGTGGTTGAGCAAGCTGGACTCCCACATGGCCAACCATGGTTTAGGTCCTGGACCTGTTGGCTTGCTTTGTCACTCCCCCCTCCTCCTGGTGGCTTTCTTTTTCACTTTCTCTCTCTCTCTCATCAAACTGGAAAGTAATAATAATAATAATAATAAAATTAAAAACAATCATTCTTAAAAAAAAAAAAAAAGAACCCTTCACATAACAAAGCAGCAATGACAGAATTAATGCCCAATATATGTCATATTAATAAACAGGCTAAATTAACATCAATTAAAAAAAAAAGACATTCATGGTGCCAGCCTGTGGTGTGATTGATAAGGTGTCTGGATTTCACATGGACAAAATCATGGTTCAAGTCCTGGACCCTGCAACTTTCAAAACATGCTAGGCACACATACACGCATGCCCAAAATCTCAAGAGGAGAAAGAGGTTGGGGAGGGGGTTGTGTGACTGTACCCTCTGGAGAATGCTTTCTCACTTTCCCTCTCTGTTTCTCTGTATCTCTCTGGTGAGCACACATGCCCTCTATCGAAGATTAAAAAAAAAAAGACATATTATATTGCAAAGCAAAACCTAATCTTACAGTATTATGCTATATGACAGAGAATTACCTAAAATGGCAGAAGTGGGGAGTGGATTTAGGAAGGATAAGCAAATGTATATGAGGGAAATTTGAAGAGATTGTTGTAATTTTAGTATCAGACAAAACTGAATTCAGAAAATGAAGAATTAAAACAAAGAAGTGTAGTTTGCAAATCTATAGGGTACAACTTACAGAAAAGACATGAGATATTATCCGTGGATCAAATAATATAGCAACACTCATAAAGGAAAAACTTCTCAAGGGAAATCATCAAGCCTACATCACCCACAGTCAGTACAATGGACGTCGTGGACATGTCTGATAAGGAATTCAGAATATTTGTAGTGACCAAACTAACTGAGATGGAAGAGAAAAGAGACAAGGAGCTCCAGGAGATGAGGAAGTCCTTTAATGACTTGAAAGAAGAAATGGATACCCTAAACAAGAACCAGATGGAACTTCTAGGTTTGAAGAATGTGATAGAGGAAATCAAAACCTCCCTTGAAAGCATTAAAAGTAGGTTAGACCAGGCAGAAGACCGAAACTCTAATGTAGAAGACAAAACATCTGACCTAGAAAAAAGTATCAAGAAGATTGAGAAAACAACCATGAAAAATGAGGATAATATACGAGGAATACTGGACACCATCAAGCGCCCCAACATTCGGATAATTGGTATTCCGGAGGAGGAAGAAAATAATAAGGGCCTATCTACGAGGAATACTGGATACCATCAAGCGCCCCAACATCCGGATAATTGGTATCCCAGAAGAGGAAGAAAATAATAAGGGTCTAGAAAATATATTCCATGAGATCCTGCAAGAAAACTTTCCAAATCTAGAAAGGCATTCAAACATCCAGACCCAAGAAATACATAGGACCCCGAGTAGAATGAACCCACGAAGATCCTCTCCAAGGCACATCATAACCAGACTGGCAAAAACAACAGACAAAGACAAGATACTAAAGTTGGCAAGAGGGAAACGCCAGGTTACTTACAAAGGTCACCCCATCAGGCTAACATCGGATCTCTCAGCAGAAACAATGCAGGAAAGGAAAGAATGGGGAAGCATAGTCAAAGTGTTGAGTGAAAAACAATTTCAACCAAGAATACTATACCCGGCAAAATTATCTTTTATATGGGAAAAAAAGATAAAAACATTCTCAAATAAACAAAATTTGAAGGAATTTACCAACACCAGACCAGCTCTTCAAGAGGTTTTGAAGGGAGTACTATACCAGGAAAACTAAAAAATCAGAGACAGTTATACGAGAACAAAAAACAACTAAGAAAATGGCTCACTTAATGATAGGATCAGGTATGGAAATATCGATAATTACATTGAATGTCAATGGATTAAATTCCCCAGTTAAGAGACATAGACTAGCTGAATGGATAAGAAAACAGAAACCCTCTATCTGTTGCCTACAAGAAACTCACTTTATGGATAAAGATATACATAGACTAAAAGTCAAGGGCTGGAAAAAGATATTCCATGCAAATGGAAATCAGAAAAAGGCTGGAGTAGCGATATTGATCTCAGACAAAATAGATTTTAAAACAAAGACTGTAAGAAGAGACAAAGAAGGGCATTATATAATAGTAGATGGGGTAATCCAGCAAGAAGATATAACCCTTATAAATATCTACGCACCCAACTCAGGTGCGCCTAAATATGTGAAGGAAAGACTGCTGGAGCTAAAAGGAGACATAGGGAAAAATACTATAATTGTTGGAGATCTCAACACCCCGTTATCTCCTATAGACAGATCTTCTAGACAGAAAATAAATAGAGAGATACAGGACTTAAATGATACTATAAATGGAATGGGCTTGACAGATATCTATAGAACTTTCCACCCTACATCCACAACATATACATTTTTCTCACCCCGACATGGAACCTTTTCAAAGATAGATCATATATTAGGACACAAATCAAGCCTTTACAGATTCAAAGGCATAGAAACTGTACCCAGCATCTTCTCTGACCATGATGGAATTAAACTCAAGATTAATTTCAAGAAACAACCCCGAAAACACACGAACACATGGAAACTGAACAACCTACTTCTGAATGACTTCTTCACTACTGAAGAAATTAAGGCTGAAATAAACAAATTTATGGAAACAAATGATAATGAGGACACAAGTGTCCAGAACCTATGGGACACAGCAAAAGCAGTCATAAGAGGGAAATTCATAGCAATTAGTGCACATAAGAAAAGGATGGAAAGATGGCAAGTAGATAACTTATCATCATGCCTCAGAGAACTGGAAAAACAACAACAAACGAACCCCCAAAATGCCAGGCGAAAAGAAATAATAAAGGTTCGAGCAGAAATAAATGAAATAGAAAATAAACGAACCATACAGAAAATAAATGAAAGCAAAAGCTGGTTCTTTGAAAAGATCAACAAGATTGATACTCCATTGGCTAGACTGATCAAGAAGAAGAAAGAAAGAAACCAGATTAATCAAATATGTGATGAAACAGGCAATATTACCACGGACATAGCAGAAATACATAATATCATTAGAGGATACTATGAGCGACTTTACGCCAACAAACAAGATAACCTGGAGGAGATGGACAAATTCCTGGATGCATATAAACTACCAAGATTGGATCAGGAAGACATAGAGAATCTGAATAGACCTATAACAAGCCAGGAGATTGAATCAGTAATTAATAATCTCCCAACAAAGAAAAGCCCAGGCCCAGATGGCTTCACTTGTGAATTCTACAAAACTTTCAAGGAAGAATTAACCCCTATCTTACTAAAATTATTTCTAAAGATTCAAAAGGAAGGAAACCTTCCAAATTCATTTTATGAAGCCTCCATCATCCTCATCCCCAAAACAGATAAGGATATGACAAAAAAGGAAAACTACAGACCAATATCATTGATGAATATAGATGCGAAAATTCTCAACAAGATACTCGCAAATCGTATCCAACAACATATAACAAAGATCATTCATCACGACCAGGTAGGCTTTATACCAGGGATGCAAGGGTGGTTCAATATACGCAAGACCATAAATGTAATACACCACATTAACAGAAAGAAAGATAAAAACCATATGATCATCTCAATTGATGCGGAGAAAGCGTTTGATAAAATACAACATCCTTTTATGATTAAGACTCTCAGTAAGATTGGTATAGAAGGGTCATTTCTGAACACAATAAAAGCAATCTATGAAAAACCTACAGCTAATATTATACTGAATGGGGAAAAGCTGAAAGCTTTTCCTCTGAAAACAGGTACTAGGCAAGGCTGCCCACTTTCTCCACTGCTCTTTAATATAGTACTGGAAGTCTTAGCTATTGCAATCAGAGAAGAGAACAGTATTAAAGGCATTCGAATAGGCAAAGAAGAGTTGAAAATATCTTTATTTGCAGATGACATGATGGTATACTTAGAAGACCCAAAGGTATCCATGAAAAAACTGCTTGAAGTAATAAGTGAATACAGTAAGGTGGCAGGATACAAAATCAATATCCAAAAATCTATAGCATTTCTATTTATGAACAACAAGTTGAATGAAGCAGAGCTGAAGAAAGGAATCCCTTTCACCGTAGCCACAAGATGTATAAGATATCTAGGGATAAACCTAACTAAGAAAGTCAAAGACCTTTATAAAGAAAACTACGAGAATCTTAAAAAAGACATTGAAAGTGACATAAAAAAGTGGAAGGACATCCCATGCTCCTGGATTGGTAGAATTAACATAATCAAAATGGCAATTCTACCCAAATTAATCTACATGTTTAATGCAATTCCAATCAAAATACCAGAGATATTCTTCAGAGATCTAGAAAAGACAATTATAGAATTTGTCTGGAACCATAAAAGACCTCGTATTGCAAAAGCAATCCTGCGTAAGAAGAATGGAGTAGGAGGCATATCACTCCCTGATCCCAAGATATACTATAAAGCTGTGGTCATCAAAACAGCATGGTATTGGCATAAAAACAGACATGTGGACCAATGGAAGAGAATAGAGACCCCAGAAATAACTCCCAAAGCTTATAGCCAACTGATCTTTGACAAAGGATATCAGTCAATCCATTGGGAAAAGGAAAACCTCTTTAGTAAATGGTGCTGGAAAAACTGGGTATCCACCTGCAGAAAGATGAAACTGAACCCCCATCTTTCACCATTAACAACAGTCAACTCAAAATGGATCAAAGATCTGAACCTAAGACCTCAGACAATAAAACTACTTGTGGAAAATGCTGGGGAAACTCTGGGAGACATTGGAGTAGGCAAAGACTTCTTAAATAAGACTCCCAAAGCACAGGCAATAATCCCTAAAATAGACAAGTGGGACTATATTAGACTAAGAAGTTTCTGCACAGCAAAGGACACAGTAACAAGTGTGAACCGACAACCCTCAGAATGGGAAAATATTTTTGTTAAATATGCCTCAGACAAGGGACTGATAACGAGAATACATAGGGAACTCAAGTGCCTTATGCGAAAAAAAATGATTAACCCGATTAAAAGATGGGAAAGTGAGCTGAACAAAAGTCTCTCTAAGGAAGACATACGAACAGCCAAAAAGCATATGAGGAAATGCTCAACATCCCTCATCATAAGGGAGATGCAGATAAAAACCACAATGAGATACCACCTAACCCCTGTCAGAATGGCAAAGATTAAGAATATAAAAAGTGATAAGTGTTGGCGGGGATGTGGTGAAAAGGGAACCCTCCTACACTGTTGGTGGGAATGTAAACTAGTTCAACCACTGTGGAGAACAATATGGAGGTTCCTCAAAGATCTACAAATAGAACTACCATTTGATCCAGCAATCCCACTTCTGGGTATTTACCCAAAAGACAGGAGAACGCTCAGTCAGAAAAGTGCTTGCACATCCATGTTTATTGCAGCATTATTCACAATTGCCAAGACATGGAACCAACCTAAATGTCCACAAACTGATGAATGGATTGGAAAAGTGTGGTATATATACTCTATGGAATACTACTCAGCCATAAAAAATAACAAGACCCTGGAATTTGATAGAAAATGGTCAGATATGGAGGATCTATTGCTGAGTGAAGTAAGCCAGGCTATGAAAGAAAGATATTGTATGTATCCACTCAATATATACCGACTATCCGCACTCTATGATAGAGAGCAAAAAATTGGAGGACATGAAAGCAGTGAGGGTACTTAAGGAGAATAGGACAGTGTGGAATGGGGGAGGTGAAGAGAAGAGGATAGAGAAAGATAGCAAGTGAACAATGGAGAGCAGGACGTTAGTGAGAAACAGATATGGCTTATTAACTGTTGATGATGACATGTATAGTATTCTCAACTGGATTGGTCTGAGAATTATTTCATGATGGGCAAAGTATTTTTACAAGCAAAAGGAGTAATAGCGATTGACTGTTTTAAAATAATAATAATAATAATAATAATAATAATGATTGGGAAAAACATAGAAAAGATATCGAATGCTGAAGCGGGGAGATTAATGTTTTTGTTCTGACTGACTTGCATGGCATTCCCTTTTGAAAAAGCAATGTAATACACTGTAAAGTTATATGTAATCCAATGTAATATAAAGAAGATTATGATGATAATAAAAAATAAAAAAACAAAAAAAAATATCAGAGAGAAAAAAAATAATAAAATAAAGGAAAAACTACAAGAGATGCAGGAGAAACTAAATAAAATGCATTAGTTATAGGATACATGAATCTGCTCCTCTCAAATTATTACCAATAAGACAGGCAGAAAAAAGAAAAAAAAAAAAAATAGAGAACTTAGTTACACATCAATAGGGTATGACTAACTGACATATGTAGAACTCTACACTCTGAAAACAAAAAAAATACTCTTTTTCAATGTGTACAATATATTCATAAAAATAAACCAAATTAGCCCCTAAATAAGTCTATCAGCTCTTTCTTTGGGGGAGGAAAAAAAAGCAAATTACTAACTAATCAAAAAAGAGAGAGAGAGAAGCAAAAACAAATATCTAAAATTGTAGATAAAAGAGAAATATGTGAGATGTATTAAAGGTAAGTAAAAGAACAGTAAGAGAATACATCATTCAATTATATATAAGTACATTTGAAAAGTTAAAGTGAATTATTTCTCTAGGAAAATAAAATTTACCCAAAATAACTCCAAAAGGCACATAAAATCTAAGCAAATCAATCACCAAACAGTTATACATACACATACACACACACACAGCACAAGGCCCAAACAGACTCACATAAGATCATTCACAAATGTGTACAGAAAATTCCAATATAAATCTATTCTAAAGTAAGAAACTTGGGGAAAAAACCCAGCAAATATATGAATGATAGTAAAATAAAACAAAATAACACATGTATACATACATACACACACACACACACACACGCACCCCAAAAGAAAGAACACAATCTATTCTCGCTTACAAATACCAATGCCAAAAAAAGAAAAAGAAAAAATGTAATCCAGTAGCAACTTAAAAAGAGTATTACACTAAGGGGTTGACAGATGGCGCTGTAGTTGAGGCACTGGAGGCCCACATGACTGACTACAGTTCGAGTCTTGGACCTGGTGGTTTGATTTCTCAATTTCTCTCTCTCTCATTTTCTGAGTTTCTCTGGTCAAATTTGAAATAATAGTAATGGTGAATAAATCAGATAATTCTTTTTTAAAAAAGAATATTACACTACAACCAACTAGGATTTAGTCTGGGAATGTAAAAATAGTTTAATGATAAAGAAAACTATTAAAATTATTAATACGGGGGCCAGCAGATGGTGTAATGGTTATGCCACTGGACTCCTACATGGCCAACTGCAGTTCAAGTTATGGACCTGGAGCCTTGAAACTCAAGCCAGGCGTGTGTGCATGCATGCATGCCCAAGATCCCAGGAGAAGAATAGAGGAAAAGGATTCCAGTGTGGGCATCCCCCATGGGGGTTGATTTCTTATTTTCTCTCTCTCTGTCTCTCTCTGGCAAGCATACATCTCCTATGGCAAATATATATATATATATATATATATATATATATATATATATATATGACTCACTGTATTAGTTAACTCTCAATAGATAGGTCATATAGTCATAACAGATGCTGAAAAGACCCATGAGGGACGGCCCATGACCTAGTGGTTAAGGTGGCTGGATCCTAAATGTCTGACTTCATGGTTCAAGTCCCAGATCTGCTGGCTTGAGAAACATGCCAGGTATGTGTGTAAGTGTGCCCAAAATCCCTAAAAGAGGAAGAAATAAAGGAAAACAGATTGTGGCATAACCATGCCCCATGGAAAGTGCTTTCTTGCTTTCTCTATTTCTCTTCAGTGTGTACATGTACCCTCTGGCAAATGAAAGAAAGATCCTTAATAAAATTTAATATCTTTTATTGATAAAATTCTTAATAAAATAAGAATAAAAGTATACTTCCTTAAAACGATAAAATACAAGAGGACTTCAAAAGGTTCATTGGGAGCCAGGCTCTGGCACAGCAGTAAAACATGATGCTTTGTGAAGCAGACTCAAATGACAAGATTCTGGGTTCATGCCTGGAGACCTCCCCGAGCATCCCAGGCATGTGAGCTGGTGTTGGCTGAGATGAAGGGTGGATCATGAAGTCAAGAGCTTGTTGAGGGTGCTGTCTCTGTCTCTCTTGCTCATTGGAGAGCTGCCTGGACAATTTTTTTTAAGTTCATAGAAAAACAGAAAAGATAATAATAAAAAAGATAATCTTTTAAATTTAATTTCCAAAAAAAAGCTCCGTTTAAAATGCTTTATTTAATTCTATTCATTGTCATGATTTTATTTTATTTTATTGAGGACCAGAGAAAGACAAAGACAAGGAAAGTGAGAAAGCAAGCTGCCAGGTCTGGGACTTGAACTGTGGTCAGCCATGTGGGAGTCCAGCTGCCTTAACTACCATACCACCTGCTGGCCCCCTGCTTAAGACACTTTTATAAGCAATGATACCAGACATTTAGTCCACCACTAAAAAATTGAAACGCCTGGGAATTTAGCCATGTCTACGTAGATACTTTCACATTATTAACTGAAGAAAATTTTATTTCACATTATTAATTGAAGGAAAAAAACTCTCACAAAATTGCCCTCACTTGATGAAAGGAATGAATAGGAGTATTGTCACTCTCCAGTGAAGCTTTCCCAGGTGTATTCCTGCTAAAGTTTCAGCTAACTTTCTCAATACACTCTCATAACACTAAGATTTTATTGTTCTTTGGCTCATTAGAAAGTCAACAAGCAAGATGCCTTGAGCATTCCCAAAAAACAGTTGCCATGACTTTTATTCTTGACTAATCTGCTTTTGCTTTGACTGGATCACTTTTTTTAAATTATTATTTTATTTAACTTGTATTTATTATTATTATTTCCAGTCTGATCAGAGAGAGACAGAGAAAAAGAGAGAGGGAAAGTGAGAAAGCAAGCCACCAGGTCGGCCATGTGGGAGTCCAGCACCTTTACTACCATGCCACCTGCCAGCCTCTGGACCACTTCTACCACCTCTTGGTAGCCAATGCTTTGTGTTTTGTCTTCAAGATTATACTGGTAGGGGCCAGCAAGCGGCATAGTGGTTAAGGTGCGGGACTTCCACATGGTAGACCAAATTTCGAATCCTGGACCTATCAGCTTGCTTTCTCACTTTCTCTCTCTGGTGAGCGCAGGTGTCCTATAACAGATTAAAATAATAATAACAAATAAAAATTAAATAACTCTTTATTTAAAAAAAAATTGAACTGGTAAAGCCACACCATGTTATCTCCTGGTACATTTATTTGAACAAATGCTTCAGGATCTTGATCGCAAAAGTTTAGAATTTCCGGTGAAATATCTGTTCTTGTCTACAGCGGATCTGAATGCAACAATTTTGCTAACCGTCAAGCAGAGTTTACTCGACTTTAACTTTTCAGTCAGAATTACATAAGCTGAACCAGTTGAGATGTCTATGGTACTGTCTATTGCTTCTGTTGTTAATCTCTTCAGTGAGAACAAGATTAATTTCTTCCTTGCAAAATGATGTGGATGGTCTGCCACTGTGGGTGTCATCTTCAGCATGTCTTATCACTTAAAATTAGTCATCCATTTGTAAACTACTGAGTTGTTTGGGGCCTTGACCCTATAAATGTTTGTTAAAGCATCAATGATTTCCACCATTCTTCCACTCAAGCTTCACCATAAATTTGATGTTTCTTCTTATTTAAATTTTAGCAAAATTCATGTTGTTGATAAGAGTTCTTTTTTTTTTTTCTTTTTTTTTTTTTAAGAGATTTTTGTTACAGGACACATGCGATCACCGAAGAGACAGAAACAGACACAGATAGAAAGCAAGAAATCACTCCTCAGGAGGATGGGTATGTCTCAATCCCTTCTCCATTATCCTCTCGGGATTTGGGGCACACACGTACATGTGCCTGGCATGAGTTTTAAGCCGCTGGGTCTGGGACTCAAACCAGTTGACTATGTGATAATCCAGCAACATAATCATTACACCATCTCCTGGACCTAACAGGGGTCCTTTTCAAATTGATGTCTTACCCTTCTTGGTGCGTCAAAGTCTATCCTGTTCAGACATGTTATAAGAAGCTAGTACATATTTATTTTGGTGCAAAAACCAATGATATCCATGCATAGTTTTTTCATAATATACATTTTTCACAAACTTTTTTTTTTTTGGAGAGGTTTTCGCTATAGCGCGCGTGTGCTCGCCAGACAGACAGAGAGACATAGAGACAGAAAGCAAGAAATCACCCCCTAGGGGGGATGGTCACGCCGCAATCCCTTCTCCTCCATTCTCCTCCTGGGATCTTGGGCACGCACGCACACCCGCCCGGTGTGAGTTTTAAGCCACCGGGCCCGGGATGCGAACCGCGTTCGACTACGTGGGAGTCCAGTGCCATAGCCATTATGCTAACTGCTGGTTCCCTTCACAAACTTTTTGAAGACCACTCATCTACTTTACCCAGAAGCCAATGCCAAACTTAATAGGAAAACACAATCCTTTCAAGTTAGGAATAAAACAAGGATGCCCACTATCACCAATGTTAAGATACTACAAGAAAACACAACAAAACCAGAGAAATAAGTATGAAATCCAAAAGGAGGAGACAAAAATTATCAGTATTTGTGGATATGGTATTGGATCAAGGAAAAGTCATTATGCATTTTTGCATTGAAAAACATGAAAAAATATGTCATGACTTTTCCGACGACCCAATAGTATACTTGCAAGCCAAGCAAAGTCACTGAATAACTTATCAACGTGAGAATTTCAGAAAGGAAGAAAGTTAGGTACAAAATTAATATATAGAAACCAAGAGGCATTACATACAAACCAACACTCAGTAAGAGAAGACAGTGGAAGAAAAGGTCTTATTTTCAAAAGCAAACATTAAAATACTATAAATAAATTTAACATGAAATATCTAAAAAGTCCCATATAACAAAAACTTACAACATGCCTTAAGGTCACTAAAGAAAACCTGAACAAATGAAAAACTTCTGAATAGAAAAGACTTAACACTCTTAACATTATCTACTCTCCTAGAATTAAATCTGTAAAGACAGCCCAATTCTAAAGAAAATAACATTGAAAATCTTTTTTTCTTTGATGGGGGAATTTGTAGGGATGGGAGGACAGACTAAAAAAACTGATTCTGAAGTTCATATGCAATTATGAATAAAGCCTGAAAAGAAGAGAGATGAGGAAGCTTTTTAGCACTGAGATATTATAAAGCTACAATCATTTACAAGGTGTGGTACGAGGCACTTGTATACGAGGCACTTGTACAAGCTAAAAGATCAACAGAAAGGTCAAAGCTCTAGACACTAAAAAAATCTAAATGTGGGCCATCAGGTGCCATGCTAGTTGGGGCGTTGGATCCCACATGGCAAAATCTGTGGTTTGAATCCCGGACCTGGTGGCTTGAGGAACATACCCGACATATATCTGCCAAAATCCCAAGAGAAGAGTGGAAGATAATAGACTATTGCGTGGCCATCCCCCCAAGGGGGTGATTTCTCTCCAGATTTGTGCCCTATGGCAAAAATCTAAAACCAAAAAACAAACAGCTAAATGCATCAAAGACTTAAAAATAAAAATGAATATAGTATAACTTTTAGACAGGGGCTAGTAGGTGGTATGATAGTTAAGCACTGGACTCCACCACCAATGACCATGGTTTGAACTTTGGACCTGGCAAACATCAGGTGCAAATAAATGGCATTTTCAGGTAGACCAGACTGGGGACTCAAACCGCAGCCGGCACGTGGCTTCCAGTTCCATAATTACTGACTATGGCTACTTTTTTTTTTATTATTTTTTTTTTATTGCTATGTTGGTCATAGACTCAAAGAACTCTACATTGAAAAAGGTGATCCATGGGGGACCAGCAGGTGGCGTGGCAGTTAAGGCGCTGGACACTCCCATATGGCTGACTGCGGTTCAAATACTGGACCTGATGGCTTGCTTTCTCACTTTCCCTCTCTCTCTCTCTCTCTGTGTGTGTATCTCTCTCTGGTCTAATTAAAATAAATGAATGAATAAATAAAATTAAATTAATTAAAAAAAAAGAAAAAGGTGATTCATTCCATAATTATATCTCTCTCTTTTTTTTAATGAGTATTATGAAGGATAGAAGTAAATATAGTTGTACTATTTCTTGGATATTAAGGTCATATTCTAAAAGTAGTATTTTAAAATAATTTTTATTATAATTTACATGTAGTAATTGTACATCTTTTAGGGGTTAAGCAAGTTTTTCAAAACACGTATACAATGCATAAGGAGCAAATCAGGGCAATAAATATATCTACTGTCTTCAACATTTATCATTACTTTGTGTTACGAGAAAAAAATTAATATTTAAGTAAAGATCTATAATGATCAGTCAGTTCACAAGCAATGGAGCTATAACAAAACATGGAGATATCAATAACCATGGCTTTAACGCACTTACTGCCCATATAGCAGAGTAATACCATAATTCATGCTACAAACACTTTTGGCAAGACTACCACGTGTCAAATGCCATTCTAGACACCTGGACACAGCAGGTGACAAAATAGACAAGCCTACATTCATTAGGGGTTACATTCTAGTATCCCCCTCTGATATAGGCCTAATATGGCAAAACAAATCTGGTTTCTTCTACGTATGGAATAATATAAATATAGGTATAGATATTAAGTAAAATGGGTTGACCGAAAGCAAGGTGATTATCCAAGGTGAGACCTCAAATTCCTAATTCTAAAACTTTCTTGAGAGCCTGGAAAAGAAACTTGAGCCACTAAGTGAAAATTTAGAAAGGGCCAATTAAGATTGCCAATACTACTCACAAAAAATAAATTTTGTTTTTGTTTTTTGCTAGAAGGTGTATGTGCTTACCAGAGATAGAAGGGAAAAAAGAAAGCACTCCCTCCCCATGGTGAAGAGTCACACTGCAATCCCTTCTACATCTCCCTTCCCTTTCAGGATTTTGGGCACACATGCACATTCACCCAGCATGTTTCTCAAGCAGCCAGGTTCAGGACTTGAACCACACTATTGGCCATATGGGATCCAACTGCCTTAACCATCAGACCATGGAACCACCCCAATATGGTGTTTTTAGTATAGTAATAGTAAATTCTAATTCTGTTGTGTTACACAGTCTCAGGGATTAGACACTACATATTAGCAGAATTATGTGTTAACAGAGATCACCTGATTTTAGATTTTAATAACATTAAAACCTGTAGGTTTAGAAAGCTGACACTTTGGCTTGGATCTATTGGCTTCGGTGTATATGAAGGCTCCAGACCTTTAGGAGGGCTCTGACTACAAAGGAGTCTAGGGACTGACATAACTATAAGCCAAAGTAATGATGGAGGAATAAAGGGAGTCGGCCAAAGAAAATGCTTTGTATATCCAGCCCACACTTACATAGGAACAACAAGAATAGCCATCAAATTGAAACCCTGGTCAGAGTGAACTCATGTGTGAATGGTAAATAACAGTGTATCATACAGATTCAAGCCAGAATGCAGGCAAACTTGACAGAGGACAAGGGAGGAGTCTGAAGCAGCAGAGACCTTTCAGGCTGTCACTGCAAAACAGGAGCTCTGCTAGTGTGTGGCGCAGGAGTAGGTTCTCTGTTTCAGGTTAATCCAGAGTGGGTTCCTGGCTTCAAACAGTCTAAGGTGCCTTTCAGAATCTTCTACAAAAAGTTGGGAACGCAATATGATGAATTCTGGACAGTGTCTATGGAGTTATAGAAAGGGGACCGAGAGATGTTGTTACTTTTCATACGACAGTCTTTTACATTAGTTCAATTTTCTTAGTAGAAATATACTTTCTAATTTATAAAACAATTTTAAATGTGTTGAGCAAGATCTGTAACATACAAAGGGACTTCAAAAAATTCATGAGGGGACCAGCAATTAGCGTAATGGTTATGTCGCTGGACTCCCACGTAGTCGACCGCGGTTCACATCCCAGACCCAGTGGCTTAAAACTCACGCCGGGCGTGCGTGTGCGTGCGTGCCTAAGATCCCGAGAGGAGAATGGAGGAGAAGGGATTGCGGCGTGCCCATTCCCCCTGGGGGGGTGATTTCTCGCTTTCTGTCTGTCTCTGTCTGTCTGGCGAGCCCACGCACCCTATAGCGAAAACCTCTCCAAAAAAAAAAAAAATTCATGGGAAGGGTTCGGCAGGTGGTGTGGTGGTTAAGGCGCTGGACTCTCCTCACATAGCTGACCACGGTTCAAGATCCAGACCTGGTGGCTTACTTTCTCACTTTCCCTATCTCTTTCTGTCTCTTTGGTTAAATTAAAAATATAATAAATAAATTAAATTGAATAATTCTTTTTAAAAAAAAGTTCATGGGAAAATGGAATTAAAAGTACAAGTTTATGGGGCTGAATGACGCACATGGGAAGGTTCCAAGTTTGCATCCACAAATCTTTTTTTTTTTTTTTTAAGGTTTTCTTTCCTTTTTCTTTCTTTCTTTTTTTTTCTTCTGCCATGGGGCACATGCCAGAGGTTGGGAGAAAGGAGTAAGAAATTATCTCCTAGGACGATGGCCATGACACAATCCCTTCTCCTCCATTCTCCTCTTGGGATACTGGGCACATACACAAATGTGCCTGGTGTGGTTTTTAAGTTGCCAGGTCCAGTACTCAAACCACAGTGGGCCATGTGGGAGTCTATCACCTTAACCACTATGCCACCTTTTGAGCGGCCACCAAGATCTATTTGAATACACCAGGCATGTGCACGTCCAACTGTGGTCCGCTGAGGTGGGGGGGTGGATGGTGGCACCAAGAACCTGCTGGGGTTGCCTATCTCTGTCTCTGTATCTGGCTCATAGAAGGAACAAATTCAGTAAAGTACAAGTTTACTTCAGTATAAAAATTTTTTGAAATTCATGCATAGTTTTTTCATATTACAAATTTTCTATTCATTTTTGAAGACTTTCATGTGGTCAAAATAATACTAATAAATCTTTTCGTAAATGAAAGAAAAAGTTTTCTTTTTTTTTTCTTTTCCATTATTACTGAAGAATAGAATTTCTGTCCATAGTTCCCCATTGAGGGGACTTCTGTTCCTTCCCAAAGATGATGATTTGGGTTTTAGAGTAATTGTTTAAACATCTTTTCTGATAAAACAAAAGAAGAGCCAGTTTGGGGCTGACGTCATGCCTTGTATGCAACAAAAACCCATAAATGTAACTAAGAATATTATCAGGTCAGCCTTGTAGTGCAGTAGTTCAGTGCTGTGCATAGGGAGTTAGATCCCACATGGTTGATCACAGTTCAAATCCTGGCCCCAATAGCTGGGAAAAAAAACATGCTGGGTATGGTGTGCATGTATGGTCAAGATCTTAACAGGATGGAGAAATGGAAGAAAAATAATTGTGACACACCTACTGGGTGCTTTCTCTTTGTAGAGCTAGGGCTTATTAGTAAGCATATGTTTTCAGGCAATTAAAAAAAAATTTTTTTTTAGAGCTTTTTGCTATAGGGCGTGTGCACTTGGCCAGAAAGACAGAGAGAGACAGAAAGACAGAAAGCGAGAAGTCACCCCTCAGGGAGGATGGCCATGCCGCAATCCCTTCTCCTCCATTCTCCTCTCGGGATCTTGGGCATGCACGCACACGCGCCTGGCATGAGTTCTAAGCCACCGGGTCCAGGACTTGAACAGCAGTCGACTACATGGGAGTCCAGTGACATAGCCATTATGCCAACTGCTGGTCCCCCCCCGGAAAAAGAATATTATCATGGGGAAAGAGCGGTGAGAATTAACGAGGTTGGCTGTCATTAGTAAGCATGTGAGCCAATTGTATACCACCAGCATTTGGCCTACTAGCTCAGAAGTTAGCCTGTGTAACCCCTGTGTAGTCACTCAAGAGACATGCTCTAAGTGAGCATCAGTAATCCCTGATCAGGAGAGTTTGACCCAGTACAGGTTCCTAAGAGTCAAAGATGCCTCAGCAGCCACTTTGGGATCTGAGAAAGAGTCTGGGAGGTCAGGGAGATAGCATATTCTCACTTCAAACAGAACAGTTGTTTGTTTATAATACAAACTATTTTGATTTGTATTACATTTATAAAATGGACATACTCAAATTCTACACAAGGCTTCATTTAATAGAGGAGCCTCACTCTTTAAATCTTGTGTGGAAAATCTTATTCTAAACAAAAAGTATCCACTTTCTTGAGCTGTTTATGAGGCCAGCAGGTGGTATGGAGGTTAAGCACTGGATCCCACATAGCCTACTGCATGGTTTGAGTCCCAGACATGATGGCTTGAAAATCATGCTGAGTACATGTGCATCTGTGCCCAAAAAATCCTAAGAGGAGACTAGAGGAGAAGGGATTGCAGCACGGCCATCCCCCAAGCAGTGCTCTCTCACCTTCCTTCTCTGTTGCTCTCTCCCTCTGTCTCTCTCTGGTGAGTGCACATACCATATAGCAAAAACTGAAGGAAAAAAAAAAAAAGTCAAAGGTTTAATCTCATATTGTCTTCCTAGGTAGTCTCCATCATCCTTATTTGTTTCAGCCTGCCCTGGGAAGAACAATAGGAGACTGACTGTAACCTTTGGTTTGTTTTTTCTTTTTTTTTTTTCTTAAGAGAGATTTTTGTTATTGGGCATGTGCACTCGCCATAGAGACTGAGAGACAGAAAGTGAGAAATCATCCCCAGAAGGATAGCCACACCACAACTCCTTCTCCTCCGTTCTCCACGGGATTTTGGGCATGCATGCACACATGCCCAGCACGAGCTTGAACCCACCTGGTCCAGGACTCGTACCACGGCTGACTACGTGGAAGTCCAGCAACATAACCATTACACCATCTCTGGTCCCGTAACCTTTGATTCTTAATAGGAACCTGTACTTGGTCAAGCTCTTCTGACCAGGGATTACTGATACTCAAGTAGAGGAGCCTACCAGCTTCTGTAGAGTCTATTGGCCCAGGAAACCAGATGAACAGTTTATCAAGGAGGAAACTGGCCGATGAACCAAGACTAGTCAGTAAATGATAGGTCTACTAAACCCTTCAATAAATAAAAGCAAAAAATTTGAAGACTCATTTCATGTACTGCATTACATCTGAAAATTAATAAAGCCTGTACATTTTGGCATATGACCAAATAAAATGGATGGTACAAAAAAACTTCAACCAGAGAGGCTGCGGCGGGCGGAGGAGCCCTGCGCCGGCCCACACGGGCCTGACTGCGGCACCCGCCACCCCCGGGACTGCGGCCCCCCACCCGGGGCTCTGCCCAGCGTTCAGCTGCCTCTCCAGGGCGGGCGTGTGGCCTCCGGACCAGCAAGCTGAAGCCGAAAACAAGGATTGAGAACTTGCAACTATAAGCAACAGAAAGAATCTTTAGCTGTCTTAAACCAGTTGAGAAATATATTATATAGAAGGACTTGCTCTACCTATGGACAGTGAGAAGATGATGGTTG
>NW_006159650.1:1372948-1376181 GCF_000334495.1 Tupaia belangeri chinensis
GTTTGTGTCAGCTGTGCTAGCTAATGGATTTATTTAGACTAATTAAGTTCATTGGCAGAACAATTGAATGGGGGGGGAGGAAGGTATGGAGGGCAACCGTGGATGCCAGGGACAATGGGGGAGGAAGATGGGACATAGCAGAGGGTGGGGGATGGGGAATCAGGGATGGCAAGACAAAGGGCAAGGTATGCAGGACGTAAGAATTGGAAAATTATTTGCTGAGAACATGTATGTGGATGTGCTTGATTGAACCAATGCACAGTGTATTTTGGATGGAAAATTCATTTGTGTGTTGTGATGGTGTAAAATGAATTAATAAAAAAAAAAAAGAAAGAAAAGAAAAAGAAAGAAAAAAAAAGACATTAGGCCAAAATTAAGGGAATCTAAATAGAATATGTGTTTTAGTTAAAAATTTTTAAAAAATTTAAAAAAAAAGAAAATGGGAAAATACGTATTATGAGAAAAACTATACGTGGGTTTCAATTTTTTTGCACCAAAATAAATGTGTATTTAAAAAAAAAAAAAAAAAAACGTCAACCAGATGGCTCTGTTTGGTCATTACATCCTGTAGCCAGGACTTTTCACACTGAACTGCTGGACCCTAGGCCCGCACAGATGCCTCAGCAGCCACTTGGGGATCTGAGAAAGAGCCTGGGAGGTCAGGGAGTTATGCATATTCTCACTTCAAACAACTGTTGTGGGGACCAGCAGTTAGCGTAATGGCTATGTGGCTGGACTTCCATGTAGTCGACTGCGGTTCGCGTCCCAGACCCAGTGGCTTAAACCTCGCGTCAGGCACACGTGTGTGCGTGCCCAAGATCCCGAGAGGAGAAGGGATTGCAGTGTGGCCATCCCCCCTGGGGGGTGATTTCTGGCTTTCTGTCTCTCTCTCTCTCTGTCTGGCGAGCACACGTGCCCTACAGCAAAATCCTCTCAAAAAAAAAAAAAAAAAAAAAAAAACAGAACGGTTGTTTGTTTATAATATAAACTATTTTGATTTGTATTATATTTATAAAAATGGACATATTCAAATTCTACACAAGGCTTTATTTAATAGAGGAGCCTCACTCCTTAAATCTTGTGTGGAAAATCTTATTCTAAACAAAAAGTATCCATTTTCTTGAGCTGTTTATGAGGAATAGATGTGACCAGCAAAAGAAATGCATTTATACATGACAAATACCTGATTAAAAAAATGGAGCAAGTTGAAGAGATACTGAGTTGAGAGTTACCAACTTAAGTGCAACTGAAACAAAAATGGAAAGCAAATGGAAATCTGGCTTCACCTTCCAACTTTTCCAGAACCTGTCTTGCTAAGAGGTCAGCTACAGAGCAAGGGCAGAAGAGAGGCCTAGAGAGAAGGGAGCAGAGGTGCCATGCTGAGTGACATTGAGTGACGGGCGTTAGAGGGGCCAGCTCAGCTCAGTAGGAGGAACACATAAAGAGGAGCAAGAGGGCACATGTTTTAGAGGTGCAAGAGGACAAGGGGATGGGGTGGGGAGTAAATATGACAGCAGCAATGACCCTTCAGAGACAGGCTGAGAGCTGGGACGTCTGTGCTGGCTGAACTGGAAGTTGAGACAGAGCAGCTCACTGCTGCTGACTCAGTGCGGTAGATAGGGAAGGCGCCAATGAGGGGGAAGAACAGAAAGAAAGAGAGCTGCCATCTCCCAAAACTTCCCGTGCCTAACACAACTAGGAGTTCAAGCAGCACTAGGAGCCAATTGGCACTGGGGGCAACTGCAGCAAAGAATTGGGCAGAAGGTGTAGACTGCAGGTTTCAGGCCACAGAGAGGGCACGGCTGGCACAAAGGCAGAATCCAGGATGATGCAAGGGCAGGAGGAAGGCAGGCGAAAAGTTAACCATCCTGGCTGAGTGAGATCTCAGCCTGGGTGAAACTCAAAGCAGCCTGCTAGGGGCCAAGAGAGTGCAATACGTGCCAAGACTCATCCAGCTGCTGCAGTCTAGAAACCAACCCAGCCACAGTGGTCAAGCAGGCTCTGCAAATGCTTGGCCAATACAAAATCTGCTATGGCAAACACCAAACCGAGAATTACTGGACCATTTTATTGCAACCCAGCTTTTAAGCAAGGTCAAATAATTCTGAAAATACCTTCCATTCATTATATAATGGTTAAGTTATGATCTAAAAGACAAGCCTTTTGGGGCCAGGTGATGGCATAGTAGCAATGCAACGGGAACCATGGACAAGGTCCTGGATTTGTAACAAGGAACCTCCCTGAGCACACAGGATGTACATGCGCATGCCTGTGACCCAATCAGTCAAGACTGAGTGTGGATCACTGCATGAGGATCCTGTTGGGAGTGTCTGTCTTCCTCTGCTCTTTCACAGAAAGACTTTTATTTATTTATTTTAGGTTTTTTCCATAGGGTATGTGCGCTTGCCAGAGAGGGAAAATGAGAAAGCGTCCCTAAAGGGGGATGGCCACACCACAATTCCTTCTTCTCCCGTCTCCTCTTAGGATTTTGGGCATACACACATAAGGACTCAGCCTAATTTTCAAAGCAGTCAGGTCTGGGACTCGAACTGTGGTCTGCCATGTGGTATTCCAGTGCTTTAACCACCATACCACCTACTAGCCCCCATAGAAGAATTCGATTTTAAAAAAAGGAGTAAGACAAGACTTTCCAGGAATATTAAGATATTAGTGAGAAAAAAAGACACTTAAAAGTTTAGATGATCGCATCTCTTAAATTTTCATATCTCCAAGTATTTTGAAATCCCTTCTAGCTCAAAGATCTACATTTTATACCCTAAGTCTTTGAAACAACATTTATTATAACCAATCATTCACTTACTAAGAATCTAGTCAGACAACTGGGCATTTAAAAAAATAAAGCATTTTGGCTTTGCCATTTATCTTCATAATAATGAGCAGTGATGTATAGAGTTACTCTTTTTTTTTTTTTTAACAAGAAAGTATCTGAGAGCCAAATAAGACAAAATGCAAATATACAGGTTCTTAGGATACTCGTAATAGGTCCAGGTGTTTAAGGCCCTTGTCACTGTAATTTGCCTATGCTAAGGACTAAAACATGTATGTTTTTCACAACAACAATATTAAATAGTGTCATGTTCATGAGTATGTATGCCAGGATTTAAAAATGTAAAACATTCTTGGGGTCAGCAGGTGGCATGGTGGTTAAGGGTGCTGGACACCCACATGGCCAACCACAGTTCAGGTCCCAGACCTGGTGGCTTGCTTTCTCA
>NW_006159650.1:1376212-1383719 GCF_000334495.1 Tupaia belangeri chinensis
CTCTTTCACTCTCTCTCTCTCTCTCTCTCTCTCTATCTCTCTCTCTCTCTCTCTCTCTCAACCTGTCCCTCTCTGGTCAAAATTAAAAATAAATAAAGTTAAATAAAACAATTCTTTAAAATATGTAAAACTTTCTGAGTCTATAAAAATGAGTGAATTACGCCGGGCACGTGTGCGTGCGTGCCCAAGATCCCGAGAGGAGAATGGAGGAGAAGGGACTGCGGTGTGACCATCCCCCCTGGGGGGGTGATTTCTCGCTTTCTATCTCTATGTCTCTCTCTGTCTGTCTGGCTGGCGAGCGCACACGCCCTATAGCAAAAATCTATCCAAAAATAAAAAAAAATGAGTAAATTATATTTACATTACAGAAAGATGTACTGCAGGGTTCTTTTAACTACTAACTTACCCTAGTGATTTACTAGGGGAGAAAAGAGTGATTTACAAAGCATTTGCATCAAATTTTGTGATCAAGAACACATCTTTTGGACCCAGTATACAGCAACACAAAAGCACACTCAGCTTCCAGAGCCCCACAGTGATCTCTATGTTCTCCCTGGCTATCACCCCTCCTTCTTCCAAGTCAGCAGCAGGGAGATGTCTGACAATCTGTAATGTCTGCAAAACACTCACACCATTTGTAGGGTGCACTAAAAGAGTGATTTAAAATTGTGCAAACAGAGCTCTGAGGGGAAAAAGACTTGGCAGAATGTGAAGACAGTGCAACAATACCAGTACCTGCCACTGGAGCCCCTACTACAGGTTGAAATCTATAAATGCCATAAAACATTACCTCAGGCCAGCTTTATAGAGCAGTGGTTAGGAGAGACAGATCCCATACGACCAACCGCAGTCTGAATCCCAGCCCTGACAACTTGAAAAACACTAGATGTGTGTGCATGCATGCCCAAAATCCCAACAGGAGGGAGAAATGAAGGAAGAAACGGAAGAGAAAAGATTCCAGTGTAACCATTTCCCATTGGGTGGTGCTTTCTCTTTTTTCTCTTGCTTTCCAGTGAACACATGCACCCTCTGGAAGCTATACCTTCATAAGCTAAATAGCTAGCTTACAAAGTTAAAAAAAAAAAAAAAAAAAAAGGACCAGCAGCTAGCATAATGGCTATGTCTCTAGACTATCATGTGGTTGACCGTGGTTCGAGTCCCGGACCCAGTGGCTTAAACTCATGCCGAGTGTGTGTGTGCATACATGCGTGTGTGCATGCCCTAGATCCCGAGAGAAGAATGGAGATGGGATTGCTGCATGGCCATCCCCCCAGGGGGTGATTTCTCACTTTCTGTCTCTCTGTCTCTATCTTTCTGGCGAGTGCATGCACCCTATAGCAAAAACCTCTCCAAAAAAAAAAAAAAAAGAGAGAGAGAGAGAGAGAGAGAGAGGGAAAAGAACAAAAATATTTTGGAAAAAGGATAAAGCCAAGTCACATTAAAAGATTGTTGTTGCTGCCAAGTTGATAAGTATGAATGATAGTAAAAGCCTGGGGAATTTGGGGAAGAGGGAACCTAGAGAAGAGGGTGGTGGTGGTGGTGAACATGCCCGATCCCACATGGCTGACTGCACGGTTTGAGTCCTAGATCCTGTGATTTGTAAAACATGCTGGTCCAAGTGCCCAATCTTGAGAGGAGAGTGGAGAAGGGACTGTGGCATAGCCATCCCCCCCGGGGGGTGGTTTCTCTCTCCCTCCCTCTATCTTTCCACAGTAAGTGCATACGCCCTCTGGCCAAAGTGTAAAAAAAAAATAAGACAGACAAAAGCCGTTGGGGAATCCTTTACTAGACTCAGATACTTTTCCAAATGCCTACAAGTTCTCACTCACTGCTAACCTTGCCTAAAAAGCCACACTGCACGGTGGGCAGGGAGATCCTGGTCTGAGGATTTTCTAATCTAGGTTCAGTGACATTCCCAAAGGGCTCCCAGCTTTCCCCTCCCTCAAAATGACTACACCCTCGGAAACCAGCAGTTAGCGTAATAGCTATGTCGTTGGACTCCCACGTAGTTGACCACGGTTCGTGTCCCGGATCCAGTGGCTTAAACTCACGCCGGGCACGGGTGTGTGCATGCCCAAGATCCCAAGAGGAGAATGGAGAAGAAGGCATTGCGGCGTGACATCCTCCCTGGGGAGTGATTTCTCGCTTTCTGTCTCTATGTCTCTCTCTGTCTGTCTGGCGAGCGCACGCGCCCTATAGTGAACACCTCTCCAAAAAAAAAAAATGACTACACCCTTTTTGTTCCCACATACACCAGATGTATTTGAGCACTTTGTCATCTCTAATATATTTACCTTTTTCTACTGACTTGCAACCTGCATTAGACTAACAGATATTGGTTGAACGAACTTGATATAAATGAAATGACCATCTAAGAAGGAATGAGATCAGGAAAATGTGACATGAGGGTATTCAAGGCTAAGACACCATTCAGCAAAACGAAAAAGTTATGCATATGTGATGTGTGAACATGCATGTCTGGGGCAGGACACAAACCATCAGTGGATACCTCCCAGGACAGAAAACGGGGCTAGAAAGAGAAAGGATGATTTGATTTTTTGACCTTTCCCTTTATGTCTTTCTGTAGAGTGTTAAAATTTTAACAAGGCATTCTTTTTCCTTTTCTTTTCTCTTCTTTTCAAGGCTTTCCATAAGGCATGTATGCTCACTGCAGAGTAATCATCCTTCAAGGGGGAAGGCCATGCTGTAATCCCTTCTCCATTCTCCTCTGGAGATTTTGGGCATGTGTGCACCCAGTGTGATTTTCAAGCCCCTACGTCTAGAACTAGAACTGTGGTTGGCCATGTGGGAATCCAGTGCCTAAACCACCATGCCACCTGCTGGCACCACATTTTTATTTTTAAAAATGCTTCTACTACGGCTCAACATTGGTAGCAGTGCTGAGTGCTACTGCTCAGCAGGCTGAAGTCACATGGGAGACCCTAGTTCAATTTTTGGTCCAATATAAAAGACAGACATGGTGGTGGCACCTGTAGTCCCAGCTACTTGAAAGGCTGAGGCAAAAGTATTTTGACAGTGTGAGAGTCTGACTAAAACACCACATATGTACACACAAAAACTCAACTATAATACAATTTAAAAAAAAAATCATTTTGTCAATAAGCATTTTCTCTAGAAAAAAAATACCAGTGTTAAACCTAAGGATAACTTAGGTTCTCTAGTGTCCACCAAATCAAATCTCTTTTCAAACTCTTCTACACCCACTAAGACTCTGAAAAGCACAGTAATGGAATCCACATATATAGAGTAGAATTCATGTCTTTTTTTATTTGGAAATATCACGTTATTTACAGTACTCCTAGGAAATTAACAACCACCATTTCCTCATTACAGATCCCAATAGTGCTCAATGAACACATTTTGAACACTTGACTGATCTGAGTTGGAATCCAGGCTCTGTCATTAGTAGGATGATCAAATTCCTCAGCCTGGCTAGGTCTCAGTTTCCTTATTAAAAAAATAAAAGTGATGTTACCCAGCTGTCAAAATCTTACACCATTGTATCCCAAGTGCCTCTGTTGGGATGCAATATTACTTCATGTGGTGACAGGAACAACTATGATTCACCTTAATGACAATCACTGATGACTTCAAGCCTGGGATAGTATTGGTTAGGATAGACTGAAATGGATAGCAGTCACTTCAAACAAACAACAGGAATTATTGCACT
Source organism: Tupaia belangeri chinensis (assembly GCF_000334495.1). Taxonomy (NCBI): domain Eukaryota; kingdom Metazoa; phylum Chordata; class Mammalia; order Scandentia; family Tupaiidae; genus Tupaia; species Tupaia belangeri. The sequence goes on from NW_006159650.1 coordinate 1,379,904, forward strand.
GTGCTTGGGCAGGCCCATGGAAAAATCAAATTTTCAGTAACTGAATCAGTGGGCTGGCCTCATCGCCTAGTGGTTAAGAGAGTCAGATTCCATATGGTCAACCAGGCAGTTCAAATCCCAGCCTCTGCAACTTGAAAAACAAGTGTTTTTGTTTCAAATCCCAGTAGGATGGAAAAGTGGAGGGGACTGAGATGTGACTACAACCCTGGGGGCATTTTCTCCCTCTTCCTCTGTCTGCCTCTCCTTCTAGTGAACAAATGCAATCTAGCAAACAACAAAAAAAAATCCTTACCGGGACCAGCAGTTGGCATGATGGGCATGACACTGGACTCCCATGTAGTTGACTGCGGTTAAAGTACTGGACCCGGTGGCTTAAACTCACACTGGGCGCATGTTCATGTATGCCCAAGATCCCAAGAGAATGGAGGAAAAAGGATTGTGGTGTGGCCATTCCCCCAAAGTCCTTACCAATACGGCTGAGATGTACTGAGTGGAAAATCTGTATGTTATTAGCTCTTACCTACAGCCAGCTGATGGTGGAGAGAGTAGAGAGTGGTTACCCCTCCCACAACCATGGTGCAAACTCCACTTGAAATATATATACTGTCCACATGCACTGAGACCTCATCAACAACCAGCCAGCAAGGTCTTACGATGTGGAACTCAGAAGTGGCCATTGACAGTACTGGCCACTTTCTCCATCGATCTTGAGTGAGTCACAGATCACAGAGGCAGCAAATATGTCATGGGCACGTATGGTCAGGCATAGTTTTTCTAAGTTTATCTCTTCTGTGAATGAGAAAGAGACACAGACAGAGAAAGGAAGCACCTGCAATAGGGTCTGACACTGTGATCCATTTCTAGCCTTCAATCAGCCCTGAATCGTGTACAGACATGCACTAGGATACTCAGGAAGGGCTCTAGACTTGAACTAGAAACTTTCTGATATGGGTCTGCCTCGTAGACAGTATGTTTTACTGCTGCACGACAGTCCAGCCCAGCTATAGAATTTCATTCGTAAATTAGATATATTGGTTTGATAACTTTTCTCATTTTTAGGGTTTTTTTGCCTTTAAAAATATATACATCAGGGGCTGGCAGGTGGCGTGGTGGCTGGGGGTGCTGGATTCTCACATGGCCGACCACAGTTCAAGTCCCGGACCTGGCAGCTTGCTTTCTTGCTTTCCCTTTCTCTCTCTCAAAAAGTTCAAAAAAAAAAAAAAAAAAAAAGGAATGACAAATGAAATTAAATAAATAATTAAAAAAAATATATATATATATATCTTGATCATGTATTCATAAAAAGTTATACTGGATATTCTTCTGTAATAAGGTCTCCTTAAATGCATTTAAGTGTAAAAAGCAGTTGAAAATTGAGAAAAACTATCTTAAACCAACAACTGGAGATTCTGTTCCTGATACCAGCACCAAGAGATGTGCTCCAGATAAACAGAGCTGACACCATTTTCACCTGTGCTACCCACACATCTTGGTCCTGGCTGTGTGAGACTTCCACTAGGTCAATGCCACAATTCCATTTCTTGCATCTTTTCTAAATGCACTTTTCATTACTTGTATCATATTTAAAACAATAAACATCTCAGCTGCAGTATTATCTCTAAAAGGAATATGCTAACTTTTTAATAAAATAATGAATAGTAAAGCTAAATTTATATATTGGGTTGTCAGAAAAGTCACAATGTGTTTTTTCTATGCAAATACATCATGGGGACCAGCAGACAGCATAATGATTACGTCATGGGACTCTCATGTAGTCGACTGTGGTTCAAGTCCCCGACCCAGTGGCTTCCAACTCATGCCGGGCACATGTGTGTGCATGCCCAAAATCCCAAGAGGAGGATAGAGAAGGGACTGCGGCATGGCCATCTTCTCTGCAGGATGATTTCTCACTTTCTATCTCTCTCTCTCTGTCTTTCCAGTGAGCGTACGTGCCCTACAGCAAAAATCTCTCTTAAAAAAAATAGTGTCATGACTCTTCTGACAACTCAGTACTATCAGTACACCCCATTCCTATTTTGAAAATTTTGAAAATTTCCCAAACTCTAGAAGTTGTGTGAATATGAAGTAGTGGAGAAACTGGAACCCTCATAGAGATGGCAGACTGAAGTGGTACATGCTTTGAAAAACAGCCTGGCAGTTCTGGCAAAATCCACTCCTAGGTATATACTAAAGAGAAATGAAAATATATGTTCACACAAAAATGTGTTCTAGAATGTTCAAAATAACATTATAAATCATACCTAAAATGTGGAAATAACCTAAGTGTCCATCAACAGAAGAATGGATAAACAAAATGTGGTCTATGGGTATTACTGATACTTAGTCATAAAAAGAATGAGGGGGACTGGCAGGTGGGGTGGTGGTTAAGGGCATAAATGGCCGACTGCACTTAAAGTCCTGGACCTGGCAACTTGCTTTCTCACTTTTTCTCTCTCACTCTCACTCTGTTCCTCTCTGGTCAAATTAAAATAAATAAATAAGTAAAGTTCAATAAAATATTTTTTTAAAAAAGAAATGAATTGACAACATGCTACGATATGCATGAGCATTAAAAACACGCTAGATCAGAGAAGCTAGTCACAAAAGGTCACATATTATAGGATCCCATTTATATGAAATGTCTAGGAAACAGACAAATGCATACAGAAAATAGATTTGTGATTGCCAGGATTTGGCAGGTGGAGGAAGGAGGAGTGACTGCTAATGAATACAGGAATTCTTCTGGGGTGATGGACATGTTGTAAAATTTGATAGTGGTGATGGATGCACAACTGCAAATATACTAAAACCACACTGAACTCTCTAAAAGGGTGGATGCTATGGTATTTAGATTATTTCTCTATAAAACTAGTATTTTTCAAAAAATACAAAGTAGAACCATGTAGCTTACAACTACACTCAGCAATTGTTAATATTTTGCCACATTGACTTTCTCTTTCTCCTTCACACATGCACACAAACATACAAGTTATAGCTGGACTATTTGTGATTTAGTTACTTGTGACACTTTGCTCCTAAATACTTCAGTATGTGAAATAAGCTCCCATATAACTAAAAGACAAATATCACACTTATAAAATTAAACAAGACTATGAATATATAGACCACATCCAATTTTATTTATCAAAAATCATGCATTTTATTTGGTTTGTCTTTTTTTTAAAGAATTTTTCCTTTATTTTATGTATCATTATTGGTATTTTCTTTTTTTTGTAAGAGGTTTTTCACTATAGGGCGCGTGTGCTCGCCAGACAGAGAGAGACATAGAGATAGAAAGCGAGAAATCACCCCCCAGGGGGGATGGTCACACCTCCCATTCCTCCAATTTCCTCTCGGGATCTTGGGCACGCATGCACACGTGCTCGGCATGAGTTTTAAGCCACCGGGTCCAGGACATGACCCGCGGTCGACTATGTGGGAGTCCAGCGACATAGCCATTACGCTAACTGCTGGTTCCCCATTATTGGTATTTTCAATGTGACCAAAGCAACAGAGAGAGAGAAAGAGAGAGAGAGAGAGAGAGAAAGGGAAAGCAAGAAAGCAAGCTGCTAGGTTTGGGACTCGGCCGGCGGTCAGCCATGTGGGAGTCCAGAGCCCTAACGACCTCATCACCTGCCAGCCCCGCGCTGTATTTGGTTTACAAGTCCCTTTAGTCTCTTTTAGTCTAGAAAAATTGTCTTTTCATGACATGGATATTTTCAAAAAATCTAGCTCAACTGTTTAACAAAATGTCCCTCAATTGGGTATGCCTGATTACTTCCTTATGAACCAATGTAAAATACATATTTTTGGCAG
>NW_006159650.1:1383742-1399158 GCF_000334495.1 Tupaia belangeri chinensis
GAATGCTACATATATGAGTACGTTCTTCTCAGTCCTTTATGTCATGGGGTATATGTCAGTAAGTCTGAGAAGTGGTGGTATTAAAGTGATGCTCACTGTGGTTCTTGGTTAGAGTAGTGACTACCAGATTCTTCCATTATAAAGGTGGGCTTTGCAATAATTTGAGAGCTGACCATTCCAGTCTGCATAAATACCAGGTTTCCCCAACTGTTTTGCCCAAAAGTTTTAGTACCTGTTTAAGATCTTGACCTGGTGTTGTCCTGGGTTTTTTCTTTTTGACCCCTTTTTTTTTTTTTTTTTGGCAGTCAACAACCACAGCTATCAATTTTTTTTCCAAAGAGTCCTGGAGCTTGCTGTGATTCCAACCATAAACGAGAAAAAGCACCTTAGAGGTACCAGCAGTTAGCGTAATGGCTATGTCGCTGGACTCCCAGGTAGTTGACGGCAGTGTGAGTCCCAGACCCGGTGGCTTAAATTCATGCCGGGAGTGTGTGCCTGCGTGCCCTAGATCCCGAGAGGAAAAAGTATATATATATATATATATCACCACAGAATCACCCTTATCTCTGCGGGTGGGACCTACCCAGGCCTATTTTGACTCACATTCAGTTAGGGTTGAGCTTCTCCAATCACAAACCTTTACAAAACCCACATTTTTGCAAATAAGGAAATTTAGGTCTGAAGAGGTTAAACAACTGACAATGGCACAAAACTTAATGGCAATAGTTAAGATTTTACTTTAATCGATTTGCACTGTAATATGCCATTCCTTCGACATGTCAGTCAAACAAAAACACTACGAACATGAGTAAACTCTGTATCTGTTAGAGATGACCATCGCCTTAAGTATGCTGCCACCAGACGTGCATATTTCTGCTTTCAAGCTTAGTGATGCCTTTCGTTCACCACACCTTCGCTGTCACTTTAGGTGAGAGGAGCGTTAAGTCATCAGCTCTTCTGCACTCAATATTCACCCAGACAGCTCAAGCCTCGGGGCAACCCACAGCAGAGCCCGACTTTCAGGGGACAGATGGTTACAGCTGCGGCCAAGGCACCGGACCTCACCCAGCCCACTCTGCACCTGCCAGGGCCTGCTCCGGGGGGCCGCTCGTACGGCACCTGGCCGCGCGCAGGACGCACCTGGAGGCACGCCCCTTTCCCGCCCACGGACAGCCAGACAAGCACCGGAACTGGAGATCTGAAGCTGCAGGCCCAGCCACCCCCCACTTACCCCAGCATGATAAACTTTATTTGCTCTTTTAATCTTGATGTCCAGGGAGGTCCCCATCTCGGATTCTCCGCAGCAGCCGGCACTTCCGGCCGCGCGTGACCCGAGGGGAAATAAGGGTCGCCCCGACCCCGCCCCTTTTCCCTCTCCTGCAGCAATGACGTTACGTGACCCCGCACCCTACGTCGATCCGTTATTCCGTGCGCGGAGAGGGCGTACGCCCCACACGTTCCTTTTTCCGGCGCAGAGGCGTGTCTTAGCGCGGGCAGAAGGGACATCACGCTTCGCCCCGCCCCTTCCGTAAGGACCGTCTTGCCGGATACATTCCCTTCTCCCTCGTTTGGGGGAGGGAGGGAGGAGCTCTCGGCTCTCCCGGGGTGCCGCGCGGCTGGGGGCGGCGCCGAGGCCGTTTCTCCGGGGCAGGTGCGCTGGAAAGCTGAGGCTCCCGTCAGACTGTGCGGCGCAGAGGGGGGGGTGGGAGTGGGACTGTGAAATTGGCTTTCCGGAGGGCCTGACTTGGGAATGTGTTCCTTCTCCAGATCTCCTTCCTCTCTACCCCTGTCTTACGCCCTCTCTTCTTCGCGTTCTGAGGAGCCAGCCCGCCCTTTGTCCGTTCCCAGCCCGGCGTCGCTCCCTGCCCTTCCCGCGGAAACAATCCCCTGTGCCCCCAAAGCTGCGGCCCCGCCTCCCGGCCGTGCAAAGCGCTGATTGGCGGGCGGCCCGGCTGCCCCGCCCCCGGGCTTGGGGCCAAGGTCGCGGAAAGCGCGGGGTGACCTCGCTGGGCTCAGAGCTGCGGCGCTTGGTCACCTGCCAGCCCTGCTTCGTGTGCCGCGGGGGGTTGTGGGAATTCCCTAGGCGCGTGTCCTGGAAGCGGGTGTTGAGTATTCAGGTCCGTGTGCCCGGTCCCGGCTACGCAGAACGTGGGGAGGCGCGTTTCGCGAGCCCGGGGCGCGGAGAGCGGTGGGAAATGGAAGACTCGAAGTTGAAATGAACCTGCATGTTCATTTTATTCTCTGCAACAGCTGACAGTGGTAGACACACGATAAATACTGGATTGGCGGGGGATACTGCTTCCACGTTGGGCAGTGTTAGGGTACGTTTATTTTAACTAAAACTAAGGGCTTTTCCAGTAAGCACATGGTCACAATTTAACATTTTGATAACTGATTTAAATAATGCAGTGTTTTGTTTCTTTAAATTCCTTGATTCTGGTGCTATTTTTTAAAAGTACATAAATTTTGGGGGATCCGAAATTCTCTGTTAAAGATTTTATGAATTACTATCACACATGCTCCCCTCTTGAAAATTTAATGTGTTTTGTAAGTCATTAATGATGGTACTATGCTACAGTTGTTTTTGAAGGTGGATAAATGTGGTATTTCCCAATATTCAGGTCTCAGTTTTTAGCTCCTCACTGCCCTCAGGGTTCTGTCTCCAATATCTTCTGGCAACTCAAACACAGCAGTTCTAGAACAATTCGTTAGGGACTTAATTACAGTCTATGGGACCAGCAGGTGGTGTGGTGGTTAAGGCGCTGGACACTCCCACATGGCTGACCAGGGTTCAAGTCCTGAATCTGGTGGCTTGCTTTCTCACTTCCTCTCTCTCATTCTCACCCTCTGTCTCTCTCTGGTCAAACTAAAAAATGAATGAATGAATGAATAAATAAAATAAAATAAATAATTATTAAAAAAATAATTATAGTCTAGTCTACAATTGAAGAAGTGTATTCCTTTTCACCAGATACACTTGTCATTTTCAAGTGGTTAAAAAAAAAAATCTTAGGGACCAGCAGTTGGCGTAATGGGTCTTGTCGCTGGACTCCTATGTAGCCAACCTCGGTTCGAGTGCTAGACTGGGTGGCTTAAACTCACGCCGGCTGTGTGTGCCTGCGTGCTCAAGATGCCTAGAGGAGCAGGGATTGCTGCGTGGTCATCCCCCCTTGGGGATGATTTCTCACTTTCTGTCTCTCTGGCGAGTGTACGTGTCCTATAGCTAAAACATCTCAAAAAAAAAAAAAATTCAATCTTAGTAAACAATGCAGGGAGGCAGAAAAGGAAACAACCTTGCAGGTGTCCACATTGTGAACTTACTCCAGCAAACCTACTTTCTACAGAACATTTCTTGTTCCTCTAGGACGAGTGTCCCATATCTCACCTGTCTTTGTGGGTTGTGTAAAATATAGAAGGTTGGAGCAGTGCAAAGAGCTTTGGTTCTAGCAATTATCAGCATAATTAGTGTCGAGCCATCTCTGCATGATGGCTTTCAAACTTACACAGTTCATTTTTCTCCAGTACCAATCTTTTTTTTTCTTTTTTTGGAGAGGTTTTTGCTATAGGGCACATGCGCTCACCAGACAGACAGAGCTAGAAAGCGAGAAATCCCCCCCAGGGGCGATGGCCACGCTGCAATCCCTTCTCCTCCATTCTCCTCTCGGCATCTTGGGCACACACGCACACGCGTCCAGCGTGAGTTTAAGCCACTGGGTCTGGGACTCAAACCGTGGTCAACTACATGGGAGTCCAGTGACATAGTCATTACGCTAACTGCTGGCCCCTCCAGTACCAATCTTTTTCATCTTTTTCACCTCTTCATGATATCTTAGGCGATACCTTAATTTGGAGTCAATTTCAATTACTATATCAAGGTATCAATATCAAGACTTCAGTGGAGATAGGAAGGCACAAGTCTGGTTCTGGTTCTAGCTCTCAACATGTTCTCTACGTTATCTCTTCAAGGCCTGGCTTCTGTAATGAAGCAAGGAAACAGTAAATGAGGCAAGTATTAGCTGACTATTGCTGGAATCCACTTAGTTAATCCTTGCTCTTCTGCATAACTGCTATGGTCCTGTACTCTCCCTGAGCACAGATGGGAAGACCTGGAGTGCTCTCTACCCCTATACAGTTCTGTGAGACCAGTAGCTCAAGCTTGATCTTTCCCATTACCCCACCGCCAGCACCTAGCAATACACTCAGTCTCTTAGATGAGGTTACCAGCAAAGCACCTGAAGATTATCTTTTAGAAGGTCTACTTGACCCACAAGAAATACACATTTTTAGTCTAGCTGTTGTGGCTGGTGCAGCCCAGTTTTGAATCCCAGTCCAACTTGAAGGCCAGGTGTGGTAGCGCATGCTTGTAATCCCAGCAACTCAGGAGGCTGAGGCAGAAGGATTGCTACACAGCAATGCCCTATCTTTAAAAAAAATGAAGGAAAGAAATATACATCCTTGCCACACAAAAAGGCTGGACTGAAGACTGTCCTATAGCCACACCTCTCTACCTTGCCATCCATCTTCAGTGTTTGTTCCCTTCTGAAATACAGACAGGGCTAAATTGGCAACAACACTGGCAGAAAGAACTGCCAGCAATGAAAGAAATACCAGCCTCCTTTCTCAGGCCTCACCGATAGCTCGAAAAGATAATTTTAAACCTCCCTCCTTCCCTACCCTGGCTCCAGGTCTCTAGATGTTGCAGTCAAGATGTTATACATGCCTACGATCATCTGAAACGTTGTAAGGCTGGAAGAACCCCTTCCAAGATTGCTCCCCAACTTGACTGATGTCACTAGCCTCGCATCCTCCCCATAGGCTGCTTGAGAGTCCTCACAATATGGCAGCTCACTTCTCCTAAACCTTACAATCCAAAAGAGAGAGAGCGGGGTTGTAGTGCCTTATATGGCCTAGTCTCTGGTCTCCATCCATTTTTATTTGTTGGAGGAGAATCACTAAATCCAGCCCACACTCGGGAAGGAAATTTGACTACATTTAGAAGATAGCATCAAAGAATTTAGGGACACATTTTAACCCACTGTACTTCCCACTGATTGGGGACTTACTATGATTGTATCACTGTTCATTCATCTTCTTCCTCTGTCCAGTCCTCCTTCCCATACCCCACCCCTCCACACCTGTTGACCCAGAGAGCATGATACAATAAACTTTCTGCACATTAATCTTCATTTCAGAATCTACTTACCAGAACCTACTTGCAACAATCCTGCTAAACTAGCTCCCTTAATGTCTCATACTAATCCTCAAAACAACCTTATGATGTAGGAACAATTACTATTTCCTCATCTTACAAAAGAAAAAAAATGAGGCTTGGAAAAGTTAATGTACTTGGCCAAGTGCATATGACAACTTAATGATGCCCATCCATTCTCCCCCCCCCCCTCATTTTTCCAGAGGTCGTGTGTGCTTGCCAAAGAAAGAGCTGGGAAAATGAAAACAGAGCCCCTCTCCTCTGGCCCCCATGGATAATGGTCATGCTGCAGTCCCTTCCATTTCTCCCTCCATTTGGGTTTTGAGCACACAGGCATATGTACCTGGAAGGTTTTTCAAGCCATGGAGTCAGGGACTCAAACTGCATAGTGGGCCAACTTAACCATCCACACCACCTACTGGCCTTATTCATTCTACCTCCAGAACTCACATAGGCAACTGCTGATCACCATGCTACTTATGTGCGTACAACATATGCCTGGATGCATAATGAGACCATGATCTTAATTGTAAGACTATACAAAGGACTTGTCAATCAAACATGAAAATCAAGCAGGGGTGCAATGTGAGTCAGCGGGATTTTTTTTCCAGGTTTTTGCTGTAGGGTGCGTGTATTCACCAGAAAGAGAGAGATACAGAGAGAATAGGAAAGTAGAAATCACCTCCCCTGGGAAATGGCCCTTCTCCTCCATTCTCCCTTTGGGATTTTTGGGCACCCACACACTCGCGCCAGGCATGTTTCTTAAGGTGCCAAGACTTGGACTGCTGAGTCAGCTATGTGAGATCCAGCACCTGAACCACCATGCCATATGCCACCCCATCATGGCAATTTTAAGAGAGATTTTTGCTATAGGGCATGTGCACTCACCAGAGAGGAGAGACAGAAAGCAAGAAATCACTCCCTAGGGGGGATGGTCATGCCATAATCTCTTCTCCATTCTCCTCTCGGGATTTTGGGCACGCACACACACGCACCCAGCGTGAGTTTGAAGCTACCAGGTCCAGGACTCGAACCGTGGTTCATTTGGGAGTCCAGTGACATAACCATTACGCCACATCAATGGAAATTTTTTAAAAAGGAAAAGAGGTCATTTTATCAACTGATAGTGAAGACAATATTAAAACCATCACAGAGTAACATAGTGTATGAATTTGTTAGGGCTGCCATGACAAAGTACCACAACTGAGTGGCTTAAAACAAGAGATTTATTTTCTTGTAATTCAAAGGGTACAAGCCCAACATTAGGATGCTAATGAGTTGGTTCCTCATGAGAACTATAAGGAAAAAATCTGCTCCAGGCTTTCTCCTTGCCTTGTAGCTCACAGTCTTCTCCCTGTGTCTCTTCACATGATCTTTAATCAGTGTGTCTTTAATTTTACATGACATTCTCCCTATATGAGTGTCTTCAAACTTCTCCTGTTTATAAACACTCTAGTCATATTGTATTAGGACCTATACTGATGACTTCTTTTTAACTTGTTTATTAACCTCTGTGAAGACTCCATTTCCAAATACAGTCACTTTTTTGATTACTTAGGGTTAGGACTTGAATTTGGCAGGGACACAATTCAACCCAGAACATATAGCAACAAAATATATCCCGATGTTCTCAATTTATGATGTTAAGTCCCAGTAAGTTTGAAATAAGTAAATTGAAATATGGTTAGTCAAAAACACATAGTTGGGTAACGTGGTGGTTAAGGGGCAGGACTCCCACATGGCTGACCATAAGGTTCAAGTCCCAGATTCGGTGGCTTGAAAATCACACCAGGCTCATATGCATGCATCCTCAAAATCCCCAGAGGAGAATGGAGGAGAGGGGATTGTGGAATGGCCACCCCTCCTAGGGATGATTTCTCACTTTACCTTTCTCTCCTCCGTCTCTCTCCAATGAGCACATGTGCTTTATGGGAAGAACCTAAAAAAAATGAAAAAAGTGTAGTAAGTTGAAACTTTTGTCACTAATTTCTCAACTTATGATGGGGTTGCAGTTCACATTGAATGTGTGTATTGTATTGTTTTCACATCATGATAAAGCTGAAAAATTATAAGTCAGGGAGCATCTGTGCAGCAAAAATATTAGACGTACAAAGATAAATGGAGGGGCCAGCAAGTGGTGTAGTGGTTAAGGCACAAAAAACCCAGAAACTTCAGAGGAAGGATGAAGAAAGGAGCTTTTCATGCCGGGTGCTTGTGCGTGCGTGCCCAGGATCCCGAGAGGGGATTGGAGGAGAAAAGGGGTGATTTCTCACTTTTGGTCTCTCTGTCTCTGACTTTCTGGCGAGTGCATATGCCCTATAGCAAAAACCTCTCAAAAAAAAAAAAAAGAAGAAAGGAGTTTTTGTTGGGGAAGGTGATACTTAAAACACATGGTTGCAGCTGAGTGATGGGGACATAGGCTTTATTACAGTACTCACTGCACTCTTGTGTTCACTTGAATTCCACAACAGAAGGAGAAAAGGTAAATATACTCGGTAATATAATATTTTTGAAATATTAAGCTAATGTGTACTTTAAATTCCGTGTAATTCCTAGTAGGTTCTTCCCAACTCTCGTTTCATCAAATGTATATCCTGAATCACGAAGTTTAAGCTAAAGAGGGGCCACAGGTGTTGTGGTGGTTGAGACGCTGGACTCCCACACGGGCGGCCATAGTTCAAGTCCTAGACCTGGTGACTCACTTTCTCACTTTCCCTTTTTCTCTGTCTGGTCAAATTTAAAAACAACAGTAATAATAATAAATAAAATTAAATAAATAACTCCTTAAAATTGGAGATAAAGAGCACTTTCCCAAATATATGAAATGCGTCTGGTCTAGAGGAAAAGGAATGGAAAGTGAAGGAAATGTAAGTAGATCCGGGGGAGGAGTCTGGTTGGCTATTCACCTTTGGATTCAATGTCCCAGCTGGGGATAGAATGGGGCAATGCTAGAGAAAACATCACAGAAAATGCAGAGAGCCTGAGCGAGGAAAGGACCAGACTATCAGAAGAACCTGCAACAGTGAGTTGTAGGCTGAGTCATCAGGGGAGCTCAGGGTTACTGGAGCAACTGCCTACTATGTTGTTGCCTGCGCAGAGAAACAGAATTGCAAATCCCCCAGCCGGGACATTGCCAGACACCAAAGGACATGGCATTTTTGAACCACATGCCTCCCTCTCCATCCCAGGTAGAATAGTTTATGGGAAAGTGAGAAGGAGAATGGACATATGAAAAGAAAATCCTAAATCACTATCAGCTGAGTTCCAATTGAATAGTAAGATTGATATCCTCCCCCCCATCCTAAGCAGAAATGGTTGCTGGGAAGCTAAACTGGGTTAATTTACAGAGAAATGAAGACTGTTACTTTCTTTTTGGTGGTTTATGTGTTGTGCCCATAAATTTTAAAATGGCTACATACACAAAAATCAATAGGCATTTTTATTTAACAGCAATAACCAGTTAGAAAATAAAATAAAGATAGGGAGTTTATTCTCAATAGCAATAAAAATATAAAATATTGGGAGTAATTTGAATGTGATATATGTTTGAGTTACAGAAAGCAATAAGGCTGAGTTAAGAAAACTAAAATATGGAAAAAGGGAGAAATTTCCAGTATTTCTAAATAGGAAATCTAAATATATTATATGTCCAGTTGTACACAATGCATTTTTAGGTGTAATTCTTTTCAATATCCAATTTATTTATTTATTTTATTTATTTATTTTTTTACTTTTTGCTATTTGCTATAGCACATGTGTGCTTGTTAGAGAAAGAGACACACAGAGAGAAAATGAGAAGTCGTCACCCAGTTGGAACAGCCACACCATAATCCTTTTTCCTCCATTCTCCTCTCAGAATTTTGGGCACACATGTACATATACCTGGCATGTCCAGTGTTAAAGTCACCATATCCAGGACTCAAAGCGCTGAGTTGGCTATGTGGGATCCATCCACCTTAACCTCCATCCCATCTGCTGACCCCTAATACAATTTTTTAACGTAATTAAGTAGAAATTTAATGTGTATACAATATCAGTTTTTCTCATGATTAATTATCTATTACTCAGAGAAAAAATAACTTACTCCTTCAAAGTAAAAGGGAAAATTAAAAGTATTTTTAACTAAAAAAAAAAAATTTACAGAACCCAAGTCAAATTTGCACTTCCGTTTTTAACATAAATTGCTCAAAAACTCATGACCTAGGAGTCAAAAATTAAATATAGTCTTGGAATTTAAAACCATAAAAATAAGCTAAATTACACACAATTCTTTTTTTTTTTTTTTTTTTGAGAGGTTTTTGCTATAGGGCGTGTGTGCTCGCCAGACAGACAGAGAGAGACATAGAGACAGAAAGCGAGAAATCACCCCCCAGGGGAGATGGCCACGCCGCAATCCCTTCTCCTCCATTCTCCTCTTGGGATCTTCGGCGGCCACGCACGCACACGCGCCCGGCATGAGTTTTAAGCCACCGGGTCCGGGACACAAACCGCGGTCGACAATGTGGGAGTCCAGCGACATAGCCATTATGCTAACTGCTGGTCCCGACACAATTCTTGATTAAGAATCTAATATGGGAATATTACCCAAATAATAAAGTTAGGGTATGTTTGATTAATCATTCTTATTTTAGAAAAGAGGGGTCATGTCATTAGTTTATTTATAAACATATCTAATACACTATCAGTTTAAGAGTTTGATCCATTTTTCCAAAGACTGTGATTGTACCTTTTAAAATGTTCTTCACATCTATTAAATATATTGATTAAAACATCCTATTCCTTTTTTTTTATTATTTGTTTTTAAGGGAGATTTTTGTTGTAGGTTATGTGCACTCACCAGAGATGACAAAGAAAGGCAGAAATCACCCCCCAGGGCTTCAATCCCTTCTTCATTCTCTCTTGGGATTTTGGGCATGCACGCGTATGTGCCCAACGTGAGTTTTAAGACACTGGATCCAGAACTCAAACCGCATTTGACTACGTGATAGTCCAGCAACATAACCATTATACCATCTGCTGGTCCCAGTTGGTGTCTTACTGTAAAGAAGAATGCAGCAAATCCAGCTCCGAAGTACAAAGTCATCGTAACTAGTAACTTCCACTTGTTTTCCACTGAAAATGGCAGATTCTTCCCTGGGCCCTCCTCACAGTGGTTCCTACAGACCACAGAGGTTGTGAAGTTCCTGGTGTTCTGTCCTCACTCGTTGCTGTTGGAAGCGCTGCAAAACACAGTCCAAAGGTAGAAAAAATGGCAGCACTGCACCACCACCCCCCCATCTTCTCACGACCTTGTTCTCCCCTAGTACATTTTTTTATTAGGTTTTTGTCATACAGTGCGTGCACTCACCAGAGAGAACCGAGAGAGAGACAGTGAGAGGGAAGAAATCACCCCCTAGGAGGGATGGCTATACCACAATTCCTTCTCCTCCATTCTCTTCTTAGGATTTTGGGCACACAGCACATGCACCTAGCATGATTTCCAAGCACCAGGACTTGAATTGTGGTCAGCCATGTCGGAGTCCAATGCCTTAATCCCCCCACCAACTGCTGTCCCCCAACAATCCACTTTTTTTTTAAAGAGGTATTTTGCGTGAGGGCCTGTGTGCTCATCTGAAATAGAGAGACATAGACACGGTGAAAGGGAAAGTGAGGAATCACTTCCCGGGGGATGGCCACACTGCAATCCCTTCTCTTTCATTCTCTTTCTGGGATCTTGGGGATCCATGCACAAGTGCCGGCATCATTTTCAAGCCACTGATTCAAGACTCAAACCGTGGTCGGCCATGTGTGAGTCTAGCAACATAACAGCTACAGCATTTGCTAGTCCCCCCAATACAATTTATTATTTTTTAAGAGAGATTTTTGCTATAGGGTGTGTGCAGTTGCCAGAGAGACAGAGAGATAGAAAGCAAGAAATGGCCAGGGGGGGTGGCCATGCCTCAATTCCTTCTCCTTCATTCTCCTCTCGGGGCTTTGGGCACACATGTACACGTGCCTGGCATGAGTTTTAAGCTGCCAGGTCTGGGACTCAAACTGCTATTGACTACGTGGGAGTCCAGAGATGTAAACATTACACCATCTCAACCCAGGCCAGCAGTCGTTCTTCTCCTCTGGTTTTGTCTCTGGTCTGTATTTGTGGGCCAGCGTGAACAGTTGATAACTGGCAGTCCAGGGCCTGAGTAAACTGGTTAATCACAGGAGGCGTTTTTTGTTTTATTGGGATTTTTTTTGGAGAGGGTTTTTTTGTTTGTTTGTTTGTTTTTTTTTTTGTTATAGGGTGCATGCGCTCGCCAGAAAGACAGAGAGAGACAGACAGAAAGCAAGAAATCACACACACACACACACACACACACACACACACACCCCGGGGGGATAGCCATGCCATAATCCCTTCTCCTCCATTCTCCTCTAGGGATCTTGGGCATGCATGCACATGTGCCCAGTGTGAGTTTAAGCCACCAGGTCCAGGACTCAAACCATGGTCGACTACATGGGAGTTCAGCGACATAGCCATAGCGCCCACTGCTGGTCTCCACAGGGGTCATTTTCAACAGCTTGTAGAAGATGGCCCTCTGCTACTGCAGTAGGATGTAGTGGGGCCATCTGACAAAGTAGGTGAGGTCCCTTTTGGGCTAGATGACCTGTCCTATACCAAAATTCTTAGGCTTTTTCTCAAACGGGATTTACCACCTTCTTGGCTACAGCAGAGGCGGGAGCCACCTTCTTCCCCTTAGCCTTCTTTCCTCATCTTGGGAAGGAGAGGCAACTTACAAATTTAAAACAACACTAATAACAAGAGCATCTTCTCTTTATTTCTGGAGCCAGGCAGTTGACATAAAGTTTATACTAAATAATAAATAAGCAAGTGTAGTCAGAACAAGTCTCAACAGGAGATGAGTAAATAAGGAGGGGCAGGGCCTGGACCAGGTCATGCAGAGAGTAACCCAGGTGACTCACTTTAATGAGTAGAATGTGGTGAGAGTTTGGGGCCAAGCCTTGAAAAGGTCTGGCAACTTCTGCTTTTGAACTGTGGGAACTTGGAGCACTGTGTAAGAAATTCCCTGGCCCCAGTGGGAAGACTACTGAGGGACCCTGAGGAGTAGGCAAGACCCTGGACAATATGGAGAGTGAGAGACTTAATGAGAGACAGGGATGCTGTCTCTCTCTCTCTCATTCATGAAATAAATAATCTTAAAATATGTGTTATATATAAAACTCTCACAAGTCACTTAGCATATGGCTCAGCATAATCACTCCTAGGTATATACTCAAGGAAATGAAAGTCTTCTGTGTCCACAGAAAGACTTGTACATGAACGTTTATAATAGCATTATAATAGGCAAAACTGAACAAACCCAAATGTTCATCAGGTGGTGGATGGACAAATTACGTACATCTATAATACAACAGAAAATGACCTGACACCGAGGAATGACGATAATGATGAACACAACACAGATGTACCTGAAATATATGCTGAGCAGAACAAGTCGGCCTTAGAAAACTACTTACTGGGCCAGCTGGTGGCGTGGTGTTTAAGGCGGCTGGATCTCACATGGCTGATTGTGCAATCTGAGTCCCAGAACTGATGGCTTGAAAAACACACGAGGCACGTGCTCATGTGTGTCCAACATCCTAAAAGGAGAAATGGAGGAGAGAGGATTGCAGCGTGGCCACCCGCCCCACCCCCCAGAGGATGACTTCTCTCTCTCTCTCACTTTCTCTCTCTCCGGCGAGTGCACATACCCTAGAGCAAGCAGACAAACAACACACTTACTTAATATTCTGTGTATATTTAGTTCCAGGCAAAATTAATCAATAGTGACATGAAACAATCAATGAATGCCTGAGGAGTGACTGAGG
Organism: Tupaia belangeri chinensis; assembly: GCF_000334495.1. NCBI lineage: Eukaryota > Metazoa > Chordata > Mammalia > Scandentia > Tupaiidae > Tupaia > Tupaia belangeri. The sequence continues at coordinate 1,396,815 of NW_006159650.1, forward strand.
CACTGGCTTCGAAGGGTCATGATAGAAATCATCTGTAACTTGTTTGGGAAATAGTTAAATAGGTGTATCCATTTGTTAAAATGCATCTTACTGTATGTATAAAGTGGGTATGTTTCATTTTCTGTAAATGATGCCTCTATAAGTTGACTTAAAATAAAAAAATCTGGTTATGAAGACTACATTCTAGCTTATGTTTGTTTGTTTGTTTGTTTTTGGAGAGGTTTTTGTTATAGGGCGCGTGCACTCACCAAAGAGGCAGAGAAAGACAGAAAGCAAGAAATCACCCCCCGGGGGATGGCCACGCCTCAATCCTTTCTCCTCCATTCTCTGGGATCTTGGGTACGCACATACACACACCTGGCATGAGCTTAAGCTACTGGGTCCGGGACTCGAACCACAGTCGACTACATGGGAGTTCGGCGACATAGCCATTATGCTAACTGCTGGTCCCATGAACACTGTATTCTTTTTTTTGGAGAGGCTTTCGCTATAGGGTGCATGTGCTTGCCAGAAAGACAGAGAGATAGAAAGTGAGAAATCACCCCCCAGGGGGGATGGCCATGCTGCAGTCCCTTCTCCTCCATTCTCCTCTTGGGATCTTGGGCACGCACGCACACGCGCCTGACATGAGTTTAAGCTGCCGGTTCAGGACTCGAACTGTGGTTGGCTACATGGGAGTTCAATGACATGGCCATTAAGCTAACTGCTGGTCCCTTACTTCATTATTTCTGACACTTGCAGCTGCTGCCAGTCCTACCTTCTAGAGAATTGGGTATCGGGAAGTTGGAAGAAGTAGGCTACAAAACCCAAGTGTAGAATTAACTTGACAGTTACATGTCAGAAACTCGTAGTCTACGTAGGAAAAACGATGACCTTTAGTACCTGGCAATGAGACATTGGGTGGTATGTACCAGTATTAGTTCAGGAGGCAACTACCAGCCAATCAAGACTGCGTGTTAGGGGGAATTTTCAAAATTTGGGACCCATTCAACTGCTTCCTGCAACTTCCTGCAAAGCCCAAGAGAGAGGTGAATGTGGGAAAGGTGGGCAGTCTTTAAACATACGGGAAATGGGGGCCAGCAGGTGTGGAAGTTAAGGCAGCTGGACCACATGGCCAACTATATTGTTCTAGTTCCAGACCTGGTGGCTTGAAAATCATGCCAGGTGTGCGTGTGTGCATGCTCAAAATCATGAGAGGAGAATGGAAGAAAATGGATTGAAGCATGGCCATCCTTCCTGAGGAGGAAGGGGTGATTTCTCTCTCTCTCTCTGGCAAGCCCATGCACCCTATAGCAAAAATTTTAAAAAATAATAAAAAGGGAAATGTCCACCAAGGGATCCTCCTCTGTCTGCAACCTACACATGCATATGCCTGACAAACTGGTATCTTTGGGCCTTGTTTGACTGAAAATCCTAACTGCTTCCTTAACTCAGGCAAAGACCACCTGAGCAGATGGTTTTACAGAGCTCTCAGAGTTTTACCAAGGGCTTTATATTTCAAATTCTCTGCCAGAGACTGAGAGCCAATAGAGACCAACACAGGCATCATGGTGTCATCATCCCAACCAGGCCTATCATTTCACATGGACTCAAGGAAGTGGCCATTCAATTGAAGGGATGAGGATGGGCAGACTACAGTAAGCATTAGCTAAAAGACCAAAGTCTTCAGGCAAAAATACTCTGTCCATGCAAAGACCTCATAGGAAGATTCCTGGTTCGCATCTGGAGACCTCCCTGAGCACCATGGGTGTGTATGTGCCTATGATTCTGGCTGGCTGAAAGTAGGGATGGATCATGACATGATCCTGTTGAGTGCCTTTCTCCTGCTCTCTCTTTCTTTCTCTGTCTCTCTTGCTTATTTAGAAAAAAAAGAAAAGCTTTTAAAAAATTAATTTAAGATAATTTGGGGGGGAGAGGTTTTTGCTATAGGGTGCATGCACTCGCCAGAAAGACAGAGACAGACAGAGAGACAGAAAGTGAGACCAGTGGGATGGCAACACCGCAATCCTTTCTCTTCCATTCTTCTCTCGGGATCTTGGGCATGCATACACATGCACCCAGCATGAGTTTAAGCCACAGGGTCCAAGACTCAAACCACGGTTGACTACATGAGAGTCCAGTGACATAGCCATTACACTAACTTCTGGTCCGGGGTTGAGAGTATCTACTAGAAGCGGGAACCAGCAGTTAGCGTAATGGCTATGTCGCTGGACTCGCACATAGTCAACCGCGGTTCACGTCCCGGACCCAGTGGCTTAAAACTCACGCCGGGCGCGTGTGCGTGCATGCCCAAGATCCCGAGAGGAGAATGGAGGAGAAGGGATTGTGGAGTGACCATCCCCCC